>NC_080675.1:17674588-17977618 GCF_030445035.2 Dasypus novemcinctus
CCATAACACCTGTTCCCAAGAATCTATTTACAGTCTGTTGTCTTTCTAAATGGTTGGTAGAAAAAATGGTTGATTTTTACTGGTGTTTTTCAGTAAATACCTTAAGGACTCTTGTTTTGTTTTGTTTTTTGGTGGGAGGAACTGCTATGGTATTACCTAAATACCACAAAAGTCATGCTTTATGATACTTATTTAAGTCTTCATGGATAGGAATCAAGTTATTTCTAGTTAAATTTTTTTCTCTTAGGAGTTCTAAATCTTTCAAACTACTGCATGATGATAAATATCCTTCTACTTCTACAGGCTTAAAAAGCTTACATCTGATTCATTGTGTTCATGTGGTTATATGCAGCTAGTTATTCCAGACATTTTCTATCTGATATGTTGGGTCTTTCCGTTTGCAGTTCCCTGCTTAAAAATCGCGTCATTAGAGAGACCTGTCCTATATAAAGTGGCTTCATCTCAATTCCTATCCCCAGTAAATCTCTTCTACCTTGTTTTATATTATGGGTAGCACTTTCCAATCTCTTGAAACAATCTTTTGTCTTTGCTTACTATCTCTCTCCCACACTCAACCACAAAGTTCCATGGGATCAGGGATCTTCTCTGTTCTGACTTGATAACCTCTAAATTTTCAGGTTAGCAGAAAACAGATGGTCATTTAGTTCTTGTTGAATGAATTGATGAGTTAACTTATTAACAACTGCAGGAAAATAGGATATTTTAGATATATATGATCTTTACTCATCCAAACCTATCAGATTTTCATTGGATTTCTAAGGAATTGAAGAGAGTATCCATACTGACCTTAAGTTTAGGTTCCAGTAATTAGTTAGCTAAAAAGTTAGTAATGTGTATATTTAATCTCAAGGCTTAAGTCTTTGGATTCTTTGGCTGTATCTGATGATTGTTTATCAGCCATAAATCATGAAGACTACAGTAAACCTAATAAATTACAATTCTAGCTAAATTTCAAGATACTACATACATATCTTGATCTTTTTGGTGATCTTAAGAAATATTTTAGAGAAGTATAAATAGTAGTATATTATAACACTTGCATTCCAAATGCCTGGCTTTATCCAGTCTCAACATTTGCCATATTTGATCAGATTTTTTAAACAAAATGTTATACATAAAGCTGAAAACCTCTGTTTATCCTTCCCTGATTCCTTTCCCCACCTCTCTAGAGAGGACCCCATTCCATATTTTGGTATTTATTTACCCCATGCATGTTTTAATACAATTGTATAGATCTTTACTTATAAACAATATGTTAGCTTGTTTTGCATGTTTTCAGATGGTATTATATTATATATAACTAGCACCTTTATTTCTTTTACCCACCATTTAAGATTTTGAGCTTCATCCATAATGATAAACATGGCTCTGGCAGTTTATGCCTTTCATTGCTGTGTAGAACTTCGTTGAAAGATAAGTCTATATTTCATTTATCTGGTCTCCAGTGGATGGACGTTAAAATTGTTTTCAATTATTTACGAACTCAATTAATGCTGCAGTAAGCTTTCTTGTACCTTTCTGTTTGTGCAGATAGGCAAGAATTTCTCCAGGGCAGTGCTTCACAATTTTATCACCTCATGGTACTTGTAGACAAGGAGAATATTTACAGGATACATTTTCAGTCAACAGACAAGTTACTTTGAAGGCAAACTGCCCTGCGTGCCCAAGAGACTGGGGAGCTCAATATCTTGGCCTACTTGTAAACCACTTGTGGCACAGTTTTTGGAAGCTATGCCCTAGAGCAGTGGATTTGTATGCTCCCTAAAATAATTTGTAAAAACTACGTACCTCCTCATACATTTTTAGATCAGTGACTAAAATTTCTCAAAATAAGTTTTACGAGATTACAAAGTATATAGTTTCCAGCATATTGTAAAGAATGACATTTAAAATGAAATTTTGATCACTCTACTCAATGTATCTACTGGAATCTAAATACCATAGTGATTTGGGAAGCTGATTTAGTCCAGTGGTTGAGTGTTGACTCCCCACATGACAAGTCCAGGGTTCAATCCCCAGCCCTGGTACCTCAAAACAAACAAAACAAAACAAAAAATTGTTTTAAAAAATACCATAGTGATTTGATACTCATCATTCCTTTTAAAAATATGCGAACAAGCTTTTAAAATTATGTGAACAAGTTCTTTAACAATTTGAAATTTTACATCCTTCCTATTTGAACTCATAGTTCTATTTACCCCCACTAAATTTTATATTAATGCAATATGGATTTTTTTTTTAATTCACCTTTTTGGCTTTCACTGCCAATATTTTAAAATAAGATTTATTGAAGTATAATTTCCATATTATATAATTCACCTTTATAAGTATAAAGATCTATGAATTTTGACAAAGGTATACAGTTGTATAACCAGGACCACACTCAACAGAACATTCCCACCTCTTTCAGTTCCCTCTCTCTATTCCCAGCCTCTGACTATACTGATTGGATTTTTGTGCCTATAGCGTTGCTTTTACAGAATGTCATTTAATTGGAATCACAGTCTTTAATGTTTTGTATCTGGCTTCTTTCATTCAGCATAATGCATTTGGGATTCATCCATGCTGTTGCATCCATCAGTGATTTCTTTTATTACCAAGTAGCATTTTATTGTATGCATGTGCCCCAGTTTGTTTAGCCATTGTCCAGTCCATGGACATTTGAATTGTTCCAGTTTGGGGCAATTATGCATAATTCTGCTAAAAACATTAAGTGGGTAAGATGGTAGGTGTATATTTAGTTTTATAAGAAACTGACAAATTGTTTCTACATTCTGGAATTGCCAGAGGCTCTGCATTTTTGCTAGATGCTTGTATGGTTAGTGTTTTTATTTTATTTTGTGTTTGCTTTTTAGCTATTCTAATAGGTATATAGTAGTATATCATTGTGCTTTTAATTTGCATTTTCTAATGGTTAATGATTTAAACAATGTTTTCTTGTACTTATTTGCCATCCATAGCTCTTCAGTGAAGTCTGTTAAAATCTTTTGCTCATATTTACCTTTGTCCAAAATTACTGAGTTGTAAGTGATTTTCTTTATATCCTGGATATAAACCCTAGGCTGTGTCTTTTCTTTTTCATTTTCTTTCAAAGACAAAAGTTTTTAATGTTGATAAAGTTCAGTTTACCACTAGTTTCTTTTATGATTTGTGTTTATAAAAAAATATTACCTCTGAAATCTTTGTCCAACACAGAGTTTTAAAAGTTTTCTGCTGTTTTCTTCTAGCAGTTTCATTGTTTAGATTTTATATTTAGGTCTGTGATCCATTTTGAGTTCCTTTATTATATGATGTGAGGTAGAGCCCAAGTTTCATTTCTTTGCTTATGGATGTTTGATTGTTTAAGCACCAATTTTTGAAAAGATTTTTTTTTCTTGAAACGATTATCTTTTCTCCATTAAATTACCTTGGCACCTTGGGTGAAAATCAGTTGACCATGTATATAAATCAATACCAGAATGCCTTGATTACTGTAGCTTTGAATCAGGTAGTATGAGTTCTCCAACTTTTTTTTTTCAAAATGGTTTTGACTATTGTAGGTCTTTCACATTTTCACATAAATGTTAAACTAAACTTTTCAATTCCTTAGAAAAATCCTCCTAGTATTTGATTGCAATTGCACTGAATCTATAGATCATTTGGGAAGAACTGACATGTTGACAAATTCAGTCTTCTCTTCTGTATTTATTTAGACTTCCTTTACTTCCTCTTATCAGTGCTTTGTTGTTTTACATGTACAAATCCAACACATATTTTGTTAGATTGATCCCTATGATTTACATGTTGCTGCTATTTTAATAGTACTTTTAAAATACCAATATCCAGTTCATTATTAGATTTAGAAATTCAGTTGATTTCTATATATTAAATTTTAGGGACTTGTAAACTCACTTATTAGTTCTCCTAGATTTTTTTTGTAGATTCTTTGGATTTTTCTATATAGATAACCATATTGTTTGAGAATAAAGACAATTTTATGTCTTCCTGTCTTATCTGCATGCCTTTTATTCCTTTTTCTTGTCTTACTGCATTGGCTAGGGTTATGTTGAATAAGAATGCTGAGAGTAGACATCCTTACCTTGTTTCCAGTCTTTGGGAGAAAGTATTCACTCTTGTATGATTAAATATGATATTAACTGTAGGTTTTTGTAACTGCCTTTCGTTAGGATGAGAAAGTTCCCATCTATACCTAGTTTGCTGACAGTTTTTAGCATGAATGGATGTTCAATTTTATCAAATGCTTTTCCTGCATTTTTCAAGATGATTATGTGGTTTTTCATCATTAATAAGTTGATACAGTGAATAGCATTTGATTGGCATTTTAACGTAGACTCAGGCTTGCCTTCTGGGGATAAATCCTTCTTAATGATGATGTATTACCCATTTTATGTCTTGCTGGATTCAGTTACTGCTTAGTTAAGAATTTTTCCATCTATATTCATAAGGAATATTGGTAGTGTATTTTTCTGGGTTTTGTATCAGAGAAATGCTCACCTAATAAGATTAATTGGGACATACTCACTCTGTTCTGTTTTCTGGGAGAGTTTGTGTAGTATTTTAATTGTATTTTTCTTAAATTGTTGATAGAGTCAATTGTAGTTTTCTTTGTGAGAAGAGTTTTGCCTCTGAATTAAATTTCTTTAATAGATACAGGGGCTGTTTTGGATATCATTCTTTATTTTTAGTTTTTAAGCTTTATTTTATGTACAAAGAACTAGCATTGTTTTTTCAGTCAGGTAGATGTCTTGGACATTCCATTCAAGGAAGATTACTTAGTCCAACTTGATGAAGCCTATGTCTTTCGTGTATTGACAGAAACATTGGCGGCACATATTGAGGTCATATTTCCAGATCAGACCTTACCAGTTGAGTAGACATGGCAAAAACAGGAACCCTGGCTGAATATTCAGGGATGGCTCCAGCAGAGCTTCTGGTGACCCATCTTGTTTTCAGGGATGCAATGAGGAAAGAGGGAACATTGATTCTTGAATAAGCTTTGTAAGTTTGTATCTCTCAAGGAATTTATTTCATTTGTTATCAAATTTATTAATATAAAATTGCCATCATATCCTCTTATTATTCTTTTAATGTCTGTGGAAAGCTGTTGTTACCTTATTCATTCCTAATATTGATAATTTGCGTCCTCTATCATTTTTTGTCTTGACAGTCTGGCTAAAGGTTTATCAATTTTATTGAATTTTTTTTTTAAACTGCTAAAGGTATCTTTGTTTTTTTCTATTGTGCTTATCTTTTCAGTTTCATTGATTTCTTCTCTTATCTTTTTCCTTCTTTTTGCCTGCTGGATCTCTAAGTCTCTTCAGATGGAAGCTTAAATTATTGATTTGATTCCTTGTTTCCTAATTTAAGTATTCAATACTACAGATTTTCCTCTAAATACTGCTTAACTGTATCCCGCATATTTCTGTATGTTGTCTTTTTTATTTTTTTATTAGAGAAGTTGTGGGCTTACAGAACAATCATGCATAAAACACAGGATTCCCATACACCACTAACACCTTGCATTGGTGTGGAACATTTGTCATAATTGATGATAGAACTTTTTAACAGTAGTTACCTTTGTTACAATTGATGAAAGATTATTGATATAGTACATTAACCATCATCTTTAATTTATATTAGGTGTAATTTTTTTCCCATATGCCACCCTATTTTTTTTCATTATTTTATTTTTGAAGAAGCTTTAGATTACATAAATGTTACATAAAAAAATATAGGGGGATTCCCATATACCCCATCCCCTCCCCCTCCCACACTTTCCATATTAACAACATCTTTCAATAGTGTGGTATAGTTATTAAAATTGCTGAGCACATATTGGAGCATTGCTACTAATGATGGACTGTATTTTACATTATAGTTTATACTTTGTCCCACACAACTTTATAGGTTTTGATGAAATATACAGTGGCCTGTATCTGTCACTACAATGTCACGCAGGACAATTCCAGTGTCCCCAAAATGCCTCATGTTACACCTATTCTTCCCTCTCCCTTCAGAACCTCTGGTAGCCACTGCTTTTATATCAATGATACAAGTTCTTCCATTGATAGAATAATATTAAGTCTACTTTAGTCTATCATTGATTTCCCCCTTATGTTTGTTCATCCCTCAATCTTGAGGATTTGGGGATGGTGATACCTACTCTGTTTCTGATTGAGAGGGACTTTAGAGCCCATGGGCAGATGGATGGAACTGTCTTGCTTGCAGTTGTAGACACTCTGTGTTTTTTGGGATATGCATTGTCCATCATTGTCCTTTGTTAGATGTCCTGGGTGAATCCAACGAACTGGAGAGCTGGAGATTAGGTGTTACAACTCTGCTGAGATTCAGACCACCATATTATTAACACATTGCATTAGTGTAACACATTTGTTATAATTCATGAAAGAACATTCTTGTACTATTAACTATAGTCCATCAACTACAATAGGGTACAATTTGTTATTAAGTCCTATGTTTTATCTTTTAATTTTTGTTCTGGTAACATATATGACCTAAAGTTTCTGCTTTTAACCTCATTGACCTATATAATTCATTGCTATCATTTACACTCACAATAATGTTCTACCATCATCACCATCAATTTCCAGACCTTTACCATCAACCTAAATAGAAATTCTGCATAAATTAAGCATCAGCTCCCTCTCTAACTCCAGTCTATCCCCTGGTAACTTACATTCTAGATTCTAACACTATGAGTTTGCTTATTGTAATTAGTTCATATCATTGAGTTCATACAATATTTGTTCTTTTGTGTCTGACTTATTTCACTCAGCATAAGGTCCTCAAGTTTCACACATATTTTCACATATATCAGGACTTTGTTTCCTTTTACAGATGAATGATATTCCACTTTATGTATATAGCACATTTTGTTTATCCATTCACCTGTTGAACGGTTGCTTCCATTTTTGCCAATTGTGAATAATGCCACTATGAACATCAATGTTCAACTATCTGTTTGAGTTCTTACTTTCTATTCTTTTGGGTATATACCTAGTAGAGATTAGCAGGTTTTATGGTAATTCTATACCTAGTCCAAACTGTCTTCCACAGTGTCTGTACCATTTTAAATTTCCATCAGCAATAAATGAGTGTTCATATCTCCACATTTTCTCCAACACTTGTAATTTTCTATTTTCTTTTTTTTATCTCCCTCCCCCCACCTTGTGGCTTGCTTGTTGTCTGCTCTCCATGTCCATTTGCTGAGCACTCTTATGTGTTTTTTTTTTCTTGTCTCCCTTTTTGTTGCATCACTTTGCTGAGTTGGCTCTCCATGGTGCTTGTGGGCCGGGTGGCACTTGTGGGCCAGGTGTCTCTCCGCAATGCTTGCAGGCCAGGTGGCACTCCATGGCACTTGCAGGCCAGCAGCTCTCCATGGCGTGTAGGTGAGCCTGCCTTCACAAGGAGGCCCCGGGAAGCAAACCCAGGGCCTCCCATATGGTAGACAGGAGCCCAATTGATTGAGCCATATCCGCTTCCCTCTATTTTCTTTTTTTAAAAAATTAATTTTTTGAAATATATCACCCACACACAAACATACATAAACAATAAGTGTATAGTAATAGTTGTGAACTTACAAAACAAACATATATAACATCACACAGGATTCTCACCCTACCACCAATACCTTACATTGTTGTTAAACCTTTTTAACTAATGAGTAAAGAGAACTGTCAAGCATTACTACTAACCAAAGTATTTTCCCCCAACCCTCCCTATTATTATTATGCTTATGTCATTTATATATGAACATACATAAACAATTAAGTGTATAGTAAAAGTTGTGAACTTACAAGGCAAACACCTTGCATTGTTGTGAGATGTTTGTTACAAATTACAAAAGAATATTTTCAAAATCTTAGTACTATAATTATCCCCCAACACAACTTTTTATTTTTTTTAAGTATATTTTTTATGACAGAAGTTGTAAACTTATAAAACAATCATACACATATGCAGAATTCCGAAGCAACACCCCTCTATCAAATCACCACACTGTGGTGGAACATTTGTTACAGCTAAGATAATATCATCTGATTGTTACCATGTCCATAGTATGCATCTGAGTCATATTTTCCATACTGCCCCATTATCAACACAGTACATCTTTGGCATAGATGCAAGAATGTTGTATTATTACTACTAACCACAGTCCATAGCTCATTCCAGTTGTATTTTTCCCATGTGTTTCCAGTACCCTGCAGTAGTGATGTACATTTGCTCTAGCTCACAAAGGACACTCTTCCATCTGTACCATCAACCATAATTCTCGTCCTCCTCTTGGTTTACTGTGCTATTCAGTTCCTAGATTATTTTCTAGCATTCTGTCAATTGGCATTTACATCCCTAGACTACCATTTTCAGCCAAACCCCTCTTTATAAACTAGCTATTACTGTTTTTACCATCCATTCTATACATTTCCACACTTTTACAGTAAAAGTAATTAAAATTTCTGCATACATTAAACCATCAGTAGTCCATCTCAGTCCTTCTCTTATCTCCATTAAGAATCCATCACCTACCACCAGGTCTTGAAGATGTTTTCCTACAATTTCTTCTAGAAGTTTTATGATTCTTGCTTTTATTTTTAGGTTTTGATCCATTTTGAGTTAATTTTTGGATAAGGTGTAAGAGAAATGTCCTTTGTCCTTCTTTTGGCTATAGATCTCCAGTGCTTTCAGCACCATTCTGCCCAAGCTGTGTGGGTTTGATAGACTAGTCAAAAATCATTTGTGAGGGTCTGTTTCTGAGCCATCAATTTGGTTCCATTGGTCTGTGTATCTGTCTTTATGCCAGTACCATGCTATTTTTACCACTGTAGCTTGGAAGTATGATTTAAAGTCCAGAGATGAGGGTTCGCTTTTCCTTTTTTGATGTTTCTGGCTTTTCAGGACCCCTTACCCTTCTAAATAAATTTGCTAATTGTGTTTTCAATTTTTTTAAATGCTGGTGGAATTTTTATCAGGGTTGCATTGAATCTGTATATCAATTTGAATAGAATTGACATCTTAATGATATTTAGTCTTCCAGTCCATGAGCATGGAATGTTCTTCCAGTTACTTAGGACATTTTTTATTTCTTTTAACATTGGGTTGCGGTTTTCTGAATACAAGTGTTTTACATTGTTGGTTAAGTTTATTCTTGACTACTTGAGTTTTATCATATTTTATTTTCACTACTCTTTTGACACTTTTAGTTACTTTTATTGATATAATCTTCTAGACTCTCTTCCAGGCCTCTCTCTCCTGTCCTTTCTTTTCAGGCTCTAGCATATCCTTTAGTATTTCCTGAAAATCTGGTCTCTTGCTTAGAAATTCTCTCAGTTTCTGTTTACCTGTGAATATCCTAATCTTGCCCTCATTTTTGAAAGACAGTTTTGCTGGATAGAAAATTCTTGGCTGGAAATTTTTCTCTTGTAGTATCTTAAATATATCAGACCACTGTCTTCTTGCCTCCATGGTTCCTGGTGAGAAATCAGCACTTAATCTTATTGGGTATCCCTTGTATGTATGCATTGCTTTTCTCTTGCTGTTCTCAGAATTCTCTTTGTCTTTGGCATTTGACATTCTGATTAGTATGTGTCTTGGAGTTGGTCTATTTGGATTTTTTCAGATGGGTGTACGTTGTGCTTCTAGGACATGGATATCTATGTCCTTCAATAGGGTTGAGAAATTTTCGACCATTATTTCTTTAAATATTCCTTCTGCCTCTTTTCCCTTCTCTTCTCCTTCTGAGACACCCATGAAACATGTATGTTTGTACATCTCTGGCTGTCATTGAGTTCCCTGTGACCTTGTTCAATTTTTTCCATTCTTTTCTTCATCTGTTCTTTTGTATGTTCACTTTCAAAGGCCATTTCTTCAGGCTCACAAATCCTTTCTTCTCCCTTCTCAAATCTGCTATTGTATGATTCCAGTGTTTTTTTTTAAATTTCATTTTTTGCGCCTTTCATTCCCATAAGATCTGCTTTTTTTCTATGCATGCTTTCAAATTCTTCTTTGTGCTCATCCAGTGTCTTCTTAATATCCTTAATCTCTTTAGCCATCTCATTGAATTTATTAAGGAGATTTGTTGGAACATCTATCATTAGTTGTCTCAACTCCTTTATTTCATCTGGAGTCTTGCCTTGTTCCTTTACCTGGGCCATAGCTTCCTGTTTCTTGGTGTAGATTGTTAATTTTTGGTTAGTGTCTTGGCATCTGGATTATTAGAGTATTTATTCTGGGTGCAGTTTTTCTCTTTAGTTTAGGGCTTCCTGCCCTTTCTCCCTTGCCGGTTGTACAGTAGGAGCCAAGGATGTAAACTGTGGAGGCTCAAGCTGCCCTCATTGCCCTAGGGACGGATGAAGCTTCTCCCAACTTTCTCTTTTCCCAGAAGTAGGGACAGAGTCACAGTTGTGTGGAATAATCCAAGTCATGCAGGCCTGGACTATAGTTGCCCAGAGAGACTGATGAAGCTTCACTCCTCTTTCTCCCCTGCCTGGGGCATGGATGGAGCTGCAGGTATGGGCAGCAATCTATTTAATGCAGGTCCAAGATGACCGCAGTTCCCCAGTAGACTTTTAATTATTCAGTTTGTGCCAGCCAAAGGTAACCCTCAGTTACCTGGATAGACTGGTGCTGAGCTAGCTAGCCTCCTGCCTGCCAGAGGTGGGACTGAAGCCTAGGCTAGGGCTGCAGGCTGATCCAGGTGAAAGAAACCAGTTCCTACCATCACTGTGATATTTGGTCAGACCAGCTTCCCCTCAGGCTGGGGGTGGAGTCAAAATGGCAGCCACCAGCCCCTTTCTGACTTGGACAAATTCACACTCCAGCAGCTCCCAGGGTTATTCCTTAGCCGTCCAAGTCTACCAATCAGTAGCGGAAATCGGCAGCCAACCGTCTCCTCCTCATTTTTGGGAAATGGAGCTTCCAATTCTGGTCACAGAACAGCTCCAGGACCGGCTTGCACCACCGGAGTAGGACAATCACCAGCTTCCGTGGCTTGGCCTGCAGTTTCCTGGAGAGGCTGGGGCAGGTCCCTGCAGCTTCCTCCCTGTCAGAGGTGGCACTGGGGCTTAGGCTAGACAGGCAATCTGACCTGGATGGAAAGAAGCCAGTCTCCACCAGCACTGGGATTTTCAGTCTGCCCCGCTTCCCCCTGTGCCAGGTGCAGAGTTAAGATGGTGGCTCCCGGCCTCTTTCTGACTTGGACAGACTCAAACTTTAGCTGTTCTCAGAATTATACTGTAGTCCGCTGAATTTTACTCATCATTAACTGAAGTTGGTGCCCAGTCGTCTCTTTCTTTCATGTTTTTGGAAAGTGGAGCTTTCAATGGGAAGTGGAGCTTTCAATTTCAGCTGCAGAACAGCTCCTGAGGTGGCTTGTACCTCCCACAGAGGCTGGGCACTGGCCTCCAGGGTGTGGAGTGCTCTTCTTACTAGTCTTCTCTGCAAATGGGCAGCCTCCTTTTTCCATTCCTTCAAGGGTGTGGCAGGATGCCCTTCTGGCCTCCTGAAGCCCACAAACAGGTGCTTCAGCTAGCTCCAGAGAGCTCTGGGTGTTTACTAACTGCCCTGTAGCAGGAGCTAACTCTAGGAGCTCCTTACTCCGTCCCCATCTTGCTATCTCTCCCCTCTATTTTCTTTTAATAGCCTTTGTAGTGGGAATGAAATGGTATCTCATTATGATTATGATTTGCATTTCCCTAATTGCTAATGATGTTGAGCATCTTTTCATGTGCTTTTTAGTCATTTGTGTATCCTCTTTGGAGAAATGTCTATTCAGGTCTTTTGCCCTTTTAAAATTGGGTTGTCTTTTTATGTTGAATTGTAAGATTTCTTTATATATTCTGGATATTAAACCCTTATTGGATATGTGGTTTTCAAATGTTTTCTCCTATTGACTAGGTTGCCTTTTCGTTTTTATGATAAAGTCCTTTGTACAAAAGTTTTTAATTTTGATGAGGTCCCATCTATCTATTTTTTTCTTTTGTTGCTTGTGCTTGGGTGTCAATTCTAAGAAACCATTGCCTAACAAAAAACCCTAAAGATGTTTCCATACATTTTCTTCTAAGAGTTTTATAGTCCTGGGTCTTGTATTTAAGTCTTTGATCCATTTTGAATTAATGTTTGTATATGAGATATGTGAGATAGACGTTTGTATGTGAGATAGACGTCCTCATTCATTCTTTTGCTTATGGATATCCAATTCTCTCAGCACCATTTGTTGAACATCTGAGCTCTCAATTTGATTTTCTTGGTCAATATATCTATCCTTGTGCCAATACCATGCTGTTTTGACCACTGTAGCTTTGTAATATGCTTTAAAGTCAGGAAGTTTAAGTCTTCCAACTTCGTTTTTCATTTTCAAGATGTTTTTGGCTATTCAGTGTCCCTTACTCTTCCAAATAAATTTAATATTTGCTTTCCCATTTCTGCAAAATAGGCTGTTGGGATTTAGATGGGAGTTGCTTTGAATTTGTAAATCATTGGGGGTTGAATTAAAAATGATATTTAGTCTTCCAATCCATGAACACAGACTGTCCTTCCTTTCATTTTTATTTTTTTGGTATTCTTTGATTTCTTTTAGGAATATTTTGTGTTTTCTGATACAAGTCCTTTATATCTTTGGTTAAATTTTTTTCTAGGTATTTGGTTCTTTTAGTTGCTGTTGTCAATGGAATTTTTTTTTCTTGATTTCCTCCTCAGAGTGTTCATTACTAATGTAGAGAAACACTATACTATTGCTTTTTGCATGTTGATTTTGTACTCCGTCACTTTGCTGAATTCATTTATTAGCTCCGGTAAGGGTTGTAGATTTTGGGGGACTTTCTAGATATAGGATTATGCCATCTGCAAATAATGAAAGTTTGACTTCTTCCTTTTCAATTTGGATGTCTTTTATTTCTTCTTCTTGCCTAACTGCTCTGGCTAGAATATATAGCACAGTGTTTAATAATCGTGGTGACCCTGGACATCCTTGTCTTGTTCCCAATCTTAGAGATTTCAGTCTTTTCAATTTGGATGTCTTTTATTTCTTCTTCTTGCCTAACTGCTCTGGCTAGAATATATAGCACAGTGTTTAATAATCGTGGTGACCCTGGACATCCTTGTCTTGTTCCCAATCTTAGAGATTTCAGTCTTTTCAATTTGGATGTCTTTTATTTCTTCTTCTTGCCTAACTGCTCTGGCTAGAATATATAGCACAGTGTTTAATAATCGTGGTGACCCTGGACATCCTTGTCTTGTTCCCAATCTTAGAGATTTCAGTCTTTCACCATTGAATGTGATATAAGGTGTGCATTTATCATTTATGCTCTTTATTATGTTGAGGAAGCTTCCTTCTATTCCTAGTATTCTATGTGTTTTCTTATCAGGAAAGGGTGCTGGATTTTTTCAGATGCCTTTTTGCATCAATTGAGATGATCATGAGGCTTTTTCCCCCTTCATATTGTTTATGTGTTGTATTACATTAATTGATTTTCTTATATTGAATCACCCTTGCATCCTGAGATAAAACCCACTTGATCTATAATTCTTTTAAAGTGCTGTTGGATTTGATTTGCAAGTACTTTGTTGAGGATTTTTGCGTCTTTATTCATCAGAGATATTTGTTTGTAATTTTCTTTATCTAGCTTTAGTATTAGGGTATGTTGGCCTCATAGTTTGAGTTAGGTAGTGTTCCCTCTTCGTCAGTTTTCTTGGAAGAGTTTGAGCAGGATTGGTATTAATTTTTCTTGGAATCGGGAAGTGGACTTTGCCCAATGGATAGGGCGTTCGCCTGCCACATGGGAGGTCCGTGGTTCAAACCCGGGGCCTCCTGGACCCATGTGGAGCTGGCCCATGCACAGTGCTAATGTGCGCAAGGAGTGCCGTGCCACGCAGGGGTGTCCCCCACATAGGGGGGCCCCACGTGCAAGGAGTGCGCCCTGTAAGGAGAGCTGCCCAGCGCGAAAGAAAGCGCAGCCTGCCCAAGGATGGCGCTGCACATACGGAGAGCTGACACAACAAGATGATGCAACAAAAAAGAAACACAGACTCCCAGTGCCACTGATAAGGATAGAAGCGATCACAGAAGAACACACAGCAAATGGACACAAAGAGCAGACAACTGGGGGGGGGTAGGGGAGAGAAATAAATTAAAAAAATAAATCTTAAAAAAAAATTTTTTTTTCCTGGAATGATTAGCAGAATTTGCCTGTAAAGCCATCTGGTCCTGGACTTTTCTTTTTTGGGAATTTTTGATGACTGATGCAATCTCATTAATTGTTCTGTTAAGGTCTTCTGTTTCTCCTAGAATCAATGTAGGTTCATATGTTTCTAGGAATTTGTCCATTTCATCAAGGTTGTCTAATATGCTGGCATACAGTTGTTCATAGTATCCTCTTATGATCTTTTTATTTCTGTGGGTTCAGCAGTAATGTCCCCCTTTTCAGTTCTGATTTTATTAATTTGTGTCTTCTTTCTTTTTTATTTCATCAATCTAGCTAAGGGTTTGTCAATTTTATGATGTTTTCAAAGAACCAACTTTGGGCTTTGTTTTTTGTCTCTATTGGTTTTTTATTCTCAATTTCATTTATACCTGTTCTAATCTTTCTAATTTCTTTCCTACTGCTTGCTTTGGGATTAGTTTGCTCCTCTTTTTCTAGTTTATCCAGGTGTGCAGTTAGGCTTTGATCTTAGCTCTTTTTTCTTTTTACATGTAGGCATTTAGAGCTGTAAATTTCCCTCCCAGTAGAGCCTCCACTGCATCCCATGAGTTTTGATATGTTATGTCCTTGTCTTCATTCATCTCAAGATATTTACTGATTTCCCTTGCAATTTCTTCTTTGACCCATTGATTGTTTAAGAGTGTGTTGTTAATGTATGTATATTTGTGGATTTTCCAGTTCACCTGTTATTTCCAGCTTCATTACATTATGGTCAGAGAAGATGCTTTATATAATTTCAGTCATTTTAAATTGGGACTTGTTTTGTGACCCAACATGTGGTCTGTCTTGGAGAATGAGCCATGTGCACTTGAGAAGAATATATATCCTGTTGTTTTGGGCTGCAGTCATCTTCTGTCTAGATGCCCTGTCCATTAATGAGAGTGGTGTATTGAAGTCTCCAACTGTTATTGTAGAGGTATCTATTTCCCCTTCAGTTTTGCCATGTTTTCCTCTTATACTCAGGGGTACCATGGTTAGATGCATAAATAATTATGATTGTTATTTCTTCTTGGTGGATTGCCCCTTTTATTAATATATAGTGTCCCTCATTGTCTTTTATAACAGCTTTTTAAGTCTATTTTGTCCAATATTAGTATAGCTACCCCAACTTTTTTGGTTACTATTTGCATGTAATAACTTTTTCCAACCTTTCACTTTCAACCTATTTATGCCTTTGGGTTTAAGATGAGTCTCTTATAAACAACATATAGTTAGATCATGATTTTTTAATCCATTCTGCCAATCTGTATCCATTGCTTGGGGATTTAATCCCTTCACTTTAAGTGTTATTACTGTAAAAGTAGTACTTACATCAGCCATTTTGTACTTTGGATTTTACATGTCTTTTTTTTTTTTTTTTTTTTTGGTCTCTCTATTCCTTTATTGCAACCTCCTTTTTTGTAAATTGTTCTTTGGTGATGTATGTGACTGATCCCTTTTTCACTTTGATTCTGTATAATTTTAAATACTTTCTTTGTGGTTACCCTTTGATTTATATTATACAACCTACATCTATAACCTATTTTGACAAGATACTTATTTAGATTTAATAGCATACACATTCTCTGCTTCCATATCCCTCTGTTTCCATTCTTTATGTTGTTTTTGTCCTACTTTGCCACTTTATATTTTATGTGCCATTATCAGGAAATATGCCTTTTCCTTGCTCAATTGTATTCTGTCTCTTATAGGAATTAAAGATAAGAGTTGTATAATGAGGATACAGTACTACTGGGTTTTGCATTTATCCTTTAGCTACCCTTTCAGATAATCTTTTCCTGCCTTTTCCATTCAACCTGCAGTACTCCCTTAAGTAATTCTTATAGGGCAGGTCTTTTGTTGCAGAACTCCCTCAGTTTCTGCTTTTCTGTGAATATTTTCAACTCTCTCTCATTTTTTTTTTAATTTATTTTATTTATTTAATTTCCCCCCCTCCCCTGGTTGTCTTTTCTTGGTGTCTATTTGCTGCGTCTTGTTTCTTTGTCCGCTTCTGTTGTCGTCAGCGGCACGGGAAGTGTGGGTGGCGCCATTCCTGGGCAGGCTGCTCTTTCTTTTCACGCTGGGCGGCTTTCCTCACGGGCACACTCCTTGCGCGTGGGGGCTCCCCCACGCGGGGGACACCCTTGAGTGGCACGGCACTCCTTGCGCGCATCAGCACCTGCGCTCTCCCTCATTTTTGAAGAATAGTTTTGCCAGATAAAGAATTTTTGGCTAGCAGTTTTTCTCTTTCAGTACCTTAAAAATATTGTACCACTGCCGTCTCGTCTCCATAGTTTCATGAGAAATTGGCACTTTGTCTTATTAAGGATCTCTTTTCTCTTGCTGATTTCAGAATTCTGTCTTCATCTTTGGCATTTGACACTGATTAGTATGTGTCTTGGAGTGAGTCTATTAAGATTTATTCTCTGTGGAGTGTGTTCTGTTTCTTGGACATATGTATTTATATCTTTCATAAAAGTTGGGAGATTTTCAGTCATTATTTCCTCAAATGGTCTTTCTGTACCTTTTCCCCTTTTTTTCTCCTTCTGAGACATCCATGACATGTATGTTTGTGCATTTTGGGCTGCCACTCAAATCCCTGAAACACTCAATTTTTTCTGTTCTTTTCCCTATTTGTTCTTCTGACTATGATTTTGATTGTCCTGTCTTCTAGTTTGCTCCTTCTTTCTTCTGCCTTTCCCGATCTGCTGTTGCATGCCTCTAGTGTATTTTTAATCTCTAACATTGTGCCTTTCATCCCCATAACTTCTGTTATGTTTCTTTTTATACTTTCAGATTCTTCTTTTTTTTTTTTAAAGATTTATTTTTTTAATTTATTTCTCTCCCCCCCTCCCACCCCCAAGTAGTCTGCTGTCTGTGTCCATTCACTGTGTGTTCTTCTGTGACCGCTTCTATCCTTATCAGTGGCACTGGGAATCTGTGTTTCTTTTTGTTGCGTCATCTTGTTGTGTCAGCTCTCCGTGTGTGTGGCGCCATTCTTGGGCAGGCTGCACTTTCTTTCACGCTGGGCGGCTCTCCTTATGGGGTGCACTCCTTGCACGTGGGGCTCCCCTATGCGGGAAACACCCTGGTGTAGCATGGCACTTCTTGCATGCATCAGCACTGTGCATGGCCCAGCTCCACATGGGTCAAGGAGGCCCAGGGTTTGAACCGCAGACCTCCCATGTGGTAGGCGGACACCCTGTTCATTGGGCCAAGTCCGCCTCCCTCAAATTCTTCTTTATACTCACACACTGTCTTCTTAATATCCTTTATCTCTTTACATATTTTCATTCATCTCCTTGAATTGATTTAGGAGATTTGTTTGAATTTCTTTGATTATTTCTGTGTCTCTTATGAAATTTAATTTGTTCCCTTAATATTTCTAAGTATGGCTTGTAATTTTTTGGTGATGTGTAGGCATCTGATTTTCTTGATAAGTTAATTCTGAAGATCAGTTTCTCCCTGTTGTCTAGGGATTTATTGTTTTTTGGCTTTGTATTAAGGCTTCTCTTTGACACTGGTTCAACTCATTCTAGACCTTTATTATAGCCCATATTTAACTGATCAGATTTTCTCAGCTCTTTATCTAATTCTTGCCCTGAATATGCGGTACAATTTTTAAGGTTACACTTTTTGTACAGTTGTTTCACCTCCAGAAGAAAGCTTCCTTTCCTCTGTTCCTTCCCTGGGAATCTTGATCTCTTCTCTTAGCTTTTGTGCAGTTTTCTACTCAGCTCCTTTGATTTGTTAAATTCTCTCCCTCACTCATTACCTTATTTACCTTACACATTTCAATTCTGGGATCCTCATGTCTTAAAGCAGTTTTAAGATCCCCTGCCTCCCATTTTTTCCCTGTGAGGCTTTTCTGCCTTTTGTTTCTTCCCCATTAGGGTATCTCGCCCGAGGGAGCCAAGTGGGTTCAATCCAGAAAGGTGGGTTACTCCAGGAAAGTATGTTTTGCCTTTTGATTGTCCAGCCAACAGAAACTGAATTGAACAAGCACACCACTTGCTGTTCTACCATAGTCTCTCTCTTTTTTTCACCCACCCATTGGCCCTTTTGTATGTTGTATTCCTCAGTGGTTTGTCTTCCACCCTGGATCTCTGTGGACTTTGGTACCTGTGCCTGGATATGTGTGGGGTTCTAATTCACTGCTCTGAGTGGCTCCATTGTCTGTGTCTACAGTGGGAGGGACCCAGCTGTGCTTTCTGTGAGCAACTACCAGGCTGCTTGGGACCAAGTTGGGGGGTGAGGGAAGTGGACCAGTGGTTCTGAGATGGAAATTTCCTGCCTGATATTTTTCTTTTTCTTCCATTCAGCACTTGTGGAGTCCTTCTCCATTCTCTACCGTTCTCTAGAGTTCTAAGCAAGTGGGATCTCTGAGGAGGCTTTTTCAGGGGATGTCTTACATTGCCATGTTGATGGGGTCACTCTGTATGTTATGATTTTATTTTCATTCTATTAAAAATATCTTTAATCTCCCTTGTGACTTCTCTCATTTCTTGAGTTATTTATAAGCTTGTGGCACAATTTCCAAACACTGAGATATCTTATAGCTATTAATTTTTAGTATAACTCCATAGTATTCAGAGAACATACACCATATGATTTCAGTTATTTTAAATTTGTTGAGTTTTGTTTTATGGCTGAGAATATGAATTTTGGTGAATGTTCAATGTGCACTTGAAAAGTATTTTACTCTCGTTGGGTGGAGTGTTCTATTTACGTCAATTAGATTTAAATTGGTTGATAGTTTTATTCAAGTCTTGGATATCCTTAGTAATTTTCTATCTACTTGTTCTACCAATTACTGAGAAAAGAGTGTTGGAGTAATCAATTATATTCATCAATTATGTCTGTTTTATCCTTTGAATTCTATTATTTTTCTTTTCTACATGTATTTTGAAACTTTGATTTTAGGGATATACACATTTAGGATTATTATGTCTTAATGAATTCACCCCTTATCATCATAACCCCTTTATTATCAAGACACCTTTATCATAATGTCTCTCTCTAGCCTTGGTAATATTCTATGTGTGATGTTAATATATCCATACTAGCCATACAAATATACATATATAGCCACTCTAACCTACTTTTGTTTGTTTGGAGGTTTTTTGCCTAGTGTATCTTTTCTCCTCTCATTTCTAATCTATTTATGTCTTTGTATTTAACCAGAGTGTCTTTTAGATAGCATTTAATTGGGTTTTGCTCTTTTTTTATGAAGTCATTCTGACAGTCTCTTTTTTTTTTTTTCTTGTTGTTGTAGTTTTGGGTTTTTTTTTTATTAATTGGGGTATTTGGACCATTTATAGTTAATATAATTATTCATATGGTTGGGCCCTATCTATCATCTCTCTTTTGTTTTTTATTTGGCTTACTTATCTTTGTTTCCTTCTTTCTTTTTACCTGCTTTCTTGTACATTCTTTAATTAATTCGGGATCTGGTGGATTTTTGTTTATTGTTTATTAAAGTATGACATATATACAGAGAAGTGTATCATTCATAACTATATATATAGTTCAGTGAGTTTTCGCAGATCAATAGACTATTACCAGAGTACCAGAAGCCCTCTGCCTGTTGTTTACATGTTACCCCCTTTCCTTCCCCATAAATTTAATCACTATCCTTACTTCTAATACTGTAAATTCGATCACCTGTTTTTTTAATTTTATATAAATAAAGTCATACTATATGTACTCTAACTTCTTTCACGCAAATTTAATTTTGTCATGTTCTTCCATGATGTTATGTTTGATAATAGGCCATTATTAGGTGAATATTCTATAATTTACTTATCCATTCTACTATTGATGAACTTTTCAGTTGTTTCCAGTTTGGAGCTATTAAGAATAAAATCCTTATGAATATTCTTGTACAGTATTTGGTGGATATGAGCACTCATATCTCTTGAGCATATATAGAATGTAAAATTGCTAGGTCATAGGATATATGTATGTTTAGCTTTCATAGGAACTGCCAAACATTTTCTCAACTGTTTGGTTTCCCACTAGCAATGCATTAAGTATTGTAGTTGTTCTGCATTTTTTTAGGGCTGTGTATTATGTCTTTTTCATTTTAACCTTTCCAGTGGGTCTATGGTTCTATAGAACGTAGTTTTTATTTTTCCCTGACAACTAATAAAGTTGAGTGCCTTTTCATATGTTTAATCACCATGTCAGTATCATCTTTTGTGCACTTCCTGTTCAAGTTATATGCCTAATTTTCTAATGGGTTGTCTGTCTTTTTCTTGTTGATTTGGAGATTTTCTTCATATGTTGTGAAAATGACGGTTTCCTTTTTTTTTTTGTATTTGTTGCTGATTTCTTTTCACATTGTGTCTTGTCAGTTCACTAACAGTGTCTCTTCTTGAATAGATATTCTTAGTTTTAATGTTGTACAGTTTATCAATGCTCTCTTTATAGTTAATGCTTTTTGAGTCTTAAGAAAAATTTTGCCATAATATATTCTGTGTTTTCTTTTGAAAGCTAAATTTTTGTACTGTATTTTGTATGTGGAGGGGTCAACTTTGTCATACATTAGTAATTTCAACAGTCTCTCTATATTTTCTTTTATATGTTGTAGGCATACAGTTATGTCATCTTCATATAATAGTAATTTTATTTCTTTCCAATACATTGGCATAAGTTTCTTTTTCTTTCCCTATTTACATTGACAAAGAAAAGTTATGATAGCTGTCATCCTTGTCTCTTCTCTTTCTTAGATGGAGAAGATATTAGTATGTGACATTTAGTATGATGCTTTCAGTGGTTTTTTGATAGATAACCTTCATTAGACTAAGGAAGTCCCTTTCCATTCCTAATTTGCTAAAAATTTTAAAAATATTGATCATATATTGAGTCCTATCAAATGCTTTTTCTGCTCTGTAGAGATAATCATAGACTTTTCCCCCTTCATTATTGTGATGAGATGCAATAGAAATTAATAGCGAAAGTAGAGAAGGTATTGGGCCATTAATAAATGTGGCTTAAAATTTATAATTCTATAATGATTTTTTTTGTTGAGGATATTATTTATAGTAGAATTCACAACATAATCCCATTAAATATGTCTATATCCAATAAGTACATGGTAAGAATAAATAAATGAGTAGAGGTATGGTTGAGAAATGAAAAATGACTTGGAGATTTGTGCCTAGATGAAAAATGAAAACATATTTATGTATCCAGTAATCCTTTGACAAAGTTTAATGAAAATGTCTTATGATTCTGAATAAATGTTCAAGACTTTAAAATACTTACTCCTCTGATATCAGTTCCTTTTTCTCTCATATGAGTTCCTTTTACTTTAAGATGACCATGCTATTATTATGTTCAGGTAAACATGGAATTTTTTTTTACCTCCACCTCTATTAAATCAGGTATTATATGCAACTGAGACACAAACTGAGAAATGGGTGAAAAAGAGTACTCACCAAGCTTTTTTCCTTTATTGAGGATGGTGAAATGCAAGGAAGTCATACTCGGTAGCAAATTGGTATTTCCCTTGTGCCTTATATAAATATGGGACAGTATAATTTTAAGATAGATAAATAACACTTGCCATACAGCTTTCATCTGGATAAAATAAATCATCACCCCCATTAGTTTATCATATGAATTATTTCTTTGGCTTGCCTTTATGGGACTGTCAGGAGCAATGTGTTCTTTAACAATGTTGAGAAATTGTAGAGTCATGACTCTAGATCATTAAATAAAAATTATTATCACTCCTCTTGCCCCAGTCTGTAGCACATTTGAATTCAGAACATCTAAACATAGGTCTCATATTTCATTCCATACTTTACCTTGAATAAAAACATATATAAGATATATAAGTCATTATTGAAGCTCTGTTAAGGATTTATCATGTCTTGAATAAAGACTTAAAGATACTGATATTTTTAATTGTCCCTTTGGCACCCTGGAAATGTTTACACACTCAGACAATGCACTTTAGTGAGATTCATGTTGGATGAAAAGTGTGCCTTTCTCTTAAAAAGTGGGAAAATAGTGATCAGAAGAGGAATTAGGAATAGACAACCAGTATTATTTTATACAGGTGTATGTTTGAGGAAACTAATTTTAGAAGTTGATGCTCTTGTTTTGACTTCATTAAACTACCTATGCCTGTGTACCTCTAGGGATATATTTAGCTAAGTTTGAATACTACTGGTCTAGGCTGTATACTTAAGTTAGACATTTCTGTGTTTAAAGGTATGCACATCTTCAGCTTCATGCCTTGACTCTTGATAAAGGCAAATTTAAGACAAACATGTCAGTTCCAAGACATAAGGCAAACCAAAAATATAAATAACTCTAAAAAATAGTTTAGACAAAGTTGTTTTTAATAGATGGCTAGTAGATTTTTGAAAGACTAAGATATTTGTATATCTCTAAATAAGAGTACAATTATCCATCCTTCCATTTATTCATTCTTTTAACAAGTATTGCCTGAAGTGCCTGTTACTTGCTTGTACTGTGCTTGGCAGTGTGGGTATGGCATGAATTAGTTCTTATCCATAATATTGAATTGGGAAACAAACAGTGGACAGGTAAACGAAGCTGAAAATAATTATTATCCTCACAGCAAAGAAGTAAATAACTGGAGCAATAAAAAGCAAGTAACTTGAGGTATTTGCTTTAGATGAAGTGCTGGTGGAGGCCACTGGAGCTGATGACATACATTTTTGTGATTGCTATGATGACACTGAGCAGTGGACCTGGTAGACCATGGGTCTGATTGTGAGTGGAAGCCTGAGGGGTTATGCTCTTAGATGAAGGTATCATCTAGGGCGAAGAGAGATAGCAGAGGTTCTGGAATGGTTCCTTCTTTTAGCCTGTGGATAAGTTGTAGTCTTTACCCATTTTGCAAATAGGGAAAGTGAGATGCTGATTTAAGCAACTTTCCAAACATACCTATGTAAGTGGTAGAGAGAGGATTCAAGCACAAATGGCCTGGCTTCAGAGTTCAGTCTTAATCACTATATCGCCCTGTAAGTAATATTAGTTCTTGTTTTCAGAAAATAACCAAGATATGAAGCAGGCAGATTAACCCCAAAGTCTGCACTCTTAACAGCTACAAAAACTGTTTCTCAATAAACCATAGAGTTTATAGACATAGGTGGCATGTTTGGTTTTGTGTTTTTTTAATATTTATTTATTTATATCCCCCCCCCCATTGTTTGCACTCACTGTCTGCTCTCTTTGTTTATTGTGTGCTCTCTGTGTCTGCTGATCTATTTTAGAGGGCACTGGGAACTGAATCCAGGACCTCCCATGTGGGAGGGAGGCACCTAATCTCTTGAGCCACATTCACTCCCTGCTTGTATCTCTTGTTATGTCTCCTCATTGCATCATTGCATCAGCTTGCTGCACCAGCCCACTGCCTCACCTTACCTTGCCCTCCTGTTGCATCGGCTTGCCGTCTTGCTCATCTTCTTTAGGAGTCACTGGGAACCAAACCTGGGACCTCCCATGTGGGAGGCAGGTACCCAAATGCTTGAGCCATGTCCGTTCCCACTGGCATGTTTTTACCATTTGTTTTCTGTTAAGTAATTAATGTTTGTTTTTTACGTTTTATTATTTAGTTTTCATTATTATTTTTCAGGTAATTATAAACCACCTTGAAAAGAAAGAAAAATAGAAGCAAGTTCTCAGTTGAGGATTGATTTAAAATACATTAAATGTAATGTCAGTTAATTGAGGTCCTTCATTTGGCCATGCAATCCAATGTTTAAAAGAAAAGAAAAGAGTTATATAATATATATTAAGAAAAGCATACTTGGACAATTTAGAATGAATGGAAATTGAAAAATTATTAATAGATCAAATGTGAAGGGACGATATACTAATACTAATACACATATCTGGCATTTCCTAGAAAACAATGTTGTTCTACAGAGTTTATACTTAATGAATTATGTTTAAAGTTCTTCTTAACTCTGTAACACCCCCATGTTGTATTAGGGTAAGAAGCATAACTTTTCTCTTTCCATTGTGGGAAAAGCAGGCCATGTAAAGTTACGGCCATAGTGAGCCATGCTGAATTCCAGGTAATCCTGAATCTTAAACCTATCCACACCTGACTTTGAGCTCACTGTCTCCAATTATAATAGAAACAAGGATCTGAATGAGCCCAGCAGTTAAAGTTAGCCTACAAATAAGATTGGTTGGGCAAAGGTAGTATGCTCTCAATGTTCTTCAAAAATACTTATTCAGATACACATGTCTGTGTTTGTAAGTAATTGAGGTATTGAGTTTTTTGTTGGGTTTTTGTTTTTAATTCACCATAGCTAAATAAATTAAATGAATTGTAAGTCATTAAAAAAATAGAACAAATTTCAGTTGAGGAAGCACCATAGTTGTTTAAGATTATTCCCTGTTGTAAGAGCTGGAGTAAGTAAGAGGTGTCAGGAAGACAGCAGTACAGCATTCCTGCCCTGTACTGATAGGAATGGACATGTGGAACAGCAAAAATGATAAAAATAGGACGTGACCCCAATTTCATAAAAGAAATGTCTCTCTACATCTTCAAATACAAATGAAAGAAGTAAGACAGAGTAGACTAAAAAAGAAAAGTAATTATGATGCAAGAGTTTGTCCACCAGAGTTTAATAAAAACAATTAAGAATAGAAAAAAAATAAGGCTAAGTATTGAATACAACAACCATTGAGTAATCATCAAAGGATAAGGAGGTGGAAGAACTTGTTTTGGCACAAAGAAAGACCAAAAGAAATCAGAAGATACAGTTTGGGTCAGTTCAAATGAAGTAAAGCAGTGAAGGAAAATGATACCCCATAGATAATGTTCAAAGAGAATGAATGTATATCCTAATGTAATGTACATTGCTTAGCAACAAGCAATTAAAGAAAAAGACTGAAAAAGGAAGTACAAAAAGTAAAGGAAGCAAAAGACGTGTCTTGTGAAGTAATCAGGTGATAATGAGAAAGGCCAAAATGGAAAGTGAATTTAGACCTCAAAGAAGGTTAAGATAAATGTTCACATTTGTTAATTGTCTATTAGGTCAGTTAAAAAGAAGTTAGACACTGAATTTTAATAACCATTAATATAACTACCCAAACTAGAGCTATTGATTGTTAACAAAAATGTACTCCGTACTCTTTCTATAAAGTTGTGAAAGTTATATATAAATATTCACATGATTTAATATTTTAAGAAAATATATTTTAATGCAGTATGATGAAAGAGCTGTGAAAATGGTTATTTTAAAAATATGTTTTAAGTAGACATTTGTCAATGATTTCCATCCTTCATTTTCTTACTTTGGATATGGATTGTTGTTTTGTACATATCTAATACCTGCTTTAAAATATTTGGACAGTAGATAGCATCCAACGTGTTTGTAAAGTTCAAAAGCACCTTTGTGTAAATAATAGGTTCTAAAGGCCAGTATTCACGTATAAAAATAAGCAAATAAATCATTTCATCCCATTTTCAGCACTTAAAATAGAATGTATTTCCAATATGGATTTAGATTTGACCTTGTAAAGACTAAAAGCAATTCAAACCCCAAATACCACAGTTACCGCAGGACTCATCTGGTAAAAGCTTTCTGTCTCAAAATATTCCTCAGAACTATCTTTTAGCACGTCCCACAGTCAAGCTAGAATTTTTCTCCTGGTGTTCTTTCTTTTGAAACAGTAGAATCTCAAGGCTTTATTCCCCTTTCACCCATTTAAATAAGTAACCAACATTCCACAGTAATGGAGAGAAAGCAGTTTTAATAATAGTCATAAAAACAATTGAATAAAAGTGGTCGTAATCAGGCTCTTTTCATTATTGAGCTTTGGGCCGTGAATGTCTTTCCTCACGATGTGGCATAATGGAGCTTTCTGCCAGTGTTTCAGCTTTGAGATGGTCAATTCAAGTGCACTCTTGACTCTCAAAATAGATACCCAGTGTCCGATTATATGAAGGCATGCCATTTGAGACATTTTGTTTTTGAGGTAGAACTTAGTGTTAACCCATTTCTAAAGCTGGGTGCTTTTAATTGAAGAAGCAGGTCAAAACAGCTACCACACCCTTTCATGGAGTAAAATACCATATTTCATTAAGTCTGAGATACTCTATTGATCCTAGAAGCACCATTGTATTATGCACCACTAATGAAAGAAAAATAAGCCATGCCTGTTAAAGTATAACACAATGCTAAACTACCAATGATATGAGATGCATCACAATTTCAGAGATTCTAAATTGTGGGAATCGGTATCTTAGAATCAATGAAGTAATATGTACCATAAGCCCCAAACATTTCGTAGTCACCCTGTTCTGCATTATTTTTCCACTTCCTTTACCCCATACTATTTAGTCTACTTTAGTCTGCCTTTAAAACAAAGACAAAAGCAAACATACCTCTTCTTGGCCTCATTACCCTGTTTCCCTGGACTACTCTTTTTAAAAAGATTTTTAATTTAATTTAATTTATTTTAATTTATTTTTGAAAGAAGCTTTAGATTACATATGGGGGGTTCCCATATACCCCACTCCCTACCCCTCTCACACTTTTTCCCATTAAGAACATCTTTCATTAGTGTGATATATTTGTTACAATTGAGGAACACACATTGAAGCATTGCTACTAGCTATGGTCCATAGTTTGCATTACTCAGTTTAAACTTTGCGCCATACAATTTTATAGTTTTTGACAAAATGTACAATGCTCTGTATCTGTCATTGCATTGTCATGCAGGACAATTCCAGTGTACCCAGATGTTCCATGTTACACCTATTCTTCCCTCTCCCTCCTCTCAGAACCTCTGGTGGCTACTGTATTTATATCAATGATACAAGTTCTTCCATTGCTTGAATAATAATAAGTCTACTTTAGTCCATCATTGCATTCTCCCCTTAAGTTTGTTCATTCCTCAATCTTGAGGATTTGGGGATGGTGATGCCCACTCTGTTTCTGATTAAGAGGGACCTTAGAGCCCATGGGGCAGATGGATGGAACTGTCTTGCTTGCAGATGTAGATACTCTGTTTTTTGGGATGGACACTGTCCATCATTATCCTTTTGTTAGTTGTCCTAGGTGAGTCCAATGAACTGGAGAGTCTTGCAGCTCTGCTGAGATTCAGGCTCAACTGAAATGAACAGACTGAAGATTTAAGTCTCTGGGACATATATTAAACAAGGATAGTGCTAATTATAGATTCAAATAAAAGGGGCAGAAGACCCATGTGTAGGGAAATTATAAACGAGTCTAACTCTGTTACACTGGGAAGCGTATGTTCCAAAGTAAGGCGTACTGACAGAGTGCTGAGTTCCTGAGATTGTCTCCCTGCTTATAATGTCTAGATGTCTCTAGAGCCCCCAAGAGCCCCCCTGGTTCAGGCACTGTTTATTGTGGCCACCTTGACTACTCTTAAAAATAGTTTTGGTCACCCACCCTGAGAGTTGGGCTCTACCATCTTAGTTAAATATCCCTCTCTGACCTATTTTAGTCATCTGAGAGGATATAGACAGCTGTGGCTACTCACTGGGCTCATTTGTGCATTGTTAGCAGGAGTTTGGGCATCAGGGCATAAAGTCCTGGTTCTAGGACCATTATCTCTACAGATCCCTAGAAGAGCTTTCAATTCAGTATTGATTGGGCTTCTACTATGTACTTGACCTTGTGTCAGTTGCTATAGGTTACAACACTGAAAAAGACATGTTCCTGCAGGCAAAGGACTTGCTGTCTGGTGGGAGAGTTGATGCATAAGCAGAGCCTTGAATTTGCCTTTTTTTAAAAAAAAAAAAAAAAGATTTATTTATTTATTTCTCTCCCCTTCCCCCCCTACCCCGGTTGTCTGTTCTCTGTGTCTATTTGCTGTCTTCTTTGTCCACTTCTGTTGTCAGCGGCATGGGAATCTGTGTTTCTTTTTGTTGCGTCATCTTGTTATGTCAGCTCTCCATGTGTGCAGCGCCACTCCTGGGCAGGCTGCACTTTCTTTTGCACTGGGCGGCTCTCCTTACGGGGCACACTCTTTGCGCATGGGGCTCTCCTACGCAGGGACACCCCTGCGTGGCAGGGCACTCCTTGCGCTCATCAGCACTGCGCATGGGCCAGCTGCAAACAGGTCAAGGAGGCCCGGGGTTTGAACCACGGACCTCCCATGTGGTACATGGATGCCCTAACCACTGGGCCAAGTCCGCCACCCGAATTTACTTATCTTGAGCCATAGCAGTCAGGGCTGCCCGGAGCCATAATTGCTCTTACTACCTCCTTGATTCACTGTCCCCCTCTTTAGTTCCTGGACCCAGGTTACCCCTAAGTAATAGCAAATGAAAATAACCTACCTGTCATTGCAGCAAAACCTACCAGGAATTCTCCCCAAATGGGCTATCTGGGCCCATGAGCATAGTTTTAATGGGAATTGCTCTAACCCAAATCAGGGACCCTACATGGGAGCAAGAATAGCTAATTGTAAAGACAGTGTTTGGTTAAGTCTTGAAGATAACACATCTGAGTGCCCAGCACCCTCTGACTTTATGATATGATCACTAAGCTCCATCTCCTATTGGTGCTATTTCCTCCTCCACCACAACCACCACTCCTACCACCACCACTGCTTCTGATAATAACAGAATCCTCTCTGGACCCTGCATCAGCCCTACCTCTCTTTCAACCAAGTGTCTTCAAAAAGTAATCTGTGTCAGATGTGATCTTTTTTCACAAGCCTCTACTGTTACTTTTACCAGAACTGTAGTTGGTGCTGGGGTTTAATGTATACCGAGGGAGCCTGAATCTCTGGACTGACCATGTGATGGCCAGGCCCTGAGCCTCAGCAGACTTGCAACTCCTACACTCTGGTTTATTGGACTTACCCCACTCAGCTAACATGGAGGTGAAGAAGGTCAACCACCACAAAAGGGAGCCAAGAGTGCTTACAACTGAAAGCAGGAGAATTGTATCCAGCATACATGTGGAATCTAGGCCCCCTCTTGATACAGATGTGGAGTGGACACAACAATTCTAAGGTCCACAGGCTGGAGGAATAGAGTATGGATTAGAGTGGACTTACTGATATTCTATTCATGAACTTTTATGATTAGTAATCGAAGAAGGTGTGACATTGGTGTGGAGAAAGTGGCCATGGTGGCTGCTGGGGGTAGGGAGTGGGAGGAAGAGATGTGATGTGGGCACATTTTTGGGACTTGGAGTTGTCCTGGGTGCTGCTGCAGGGACAGTTACCGGACATTGTATGTCCTCTATGGCCCACTGGGTGGACTGTGGGAGAGTGCGGGCTATGGTGTGGACCATTGACCATGAGGTGCAGAGGTGCTCAGAGATGTTTTCACCAAATGCAATGAATGTCTCATGATGATGGAGGAGGTTGTTGTTATGGGGGGAGGGGTGGGGTGGGGGTGGGGGTATATGGAGACCTCATTTTTTTTTAATGTAACATTAAAAAATCAAATAAAGACAAAAAAATTAAAAATAAAGTAATCTGTGCTTGCCATTTTTGCTTCCCTATCATCCCTTCACTTTTTTTTTTTTTTTACTTTAAATAAATGGAAGAATATTCCATGTTCATGGATAGGAAGACTAAATATTATTAAGATGTCTATCCTATCAAAACTGATCTACACATTCAATGCAATCCCAATAAAAGTCAACACAGCTTTCTTTAAGGAACTAGAAAAACTAGCTATGAAATTTATTTGGAAAGGAAAGAGGCCCCGAATAGCCAAAGACATATTGAAAAAGAAAAACGAAATTGGAGAAATCACACTACCTGACTTCAAAACATACTACAAAGCTACAGTAGTGAAAACAGCATGGTATTGGCACACGGAGAGACACACAGACCAATGGAACTGAACTGAGAGTTCTGATATAGATCCCTTCACTTCTGAACTCAGTACAGCACAGCTTTCACTTCTAACAGCTCACTGAAATAATTTTGCTAAGTCCAGCAATAATTTCCTAGTTGTCAAATTTAGTGGATGCCCTATGGTCTATTCAACACTGACCTTGTACTTTTGAAATAATTTTTTCCATTGGTGTCTGTGGCAGTGTTACTTCCTGTTCTGGCCCTACCTCAGATACCCATTCCTTCCTGCCTATTTTGGTGGATGGCTTTGTGTCTGCATGTCACTTATAATTTTCTCCTCTTCACCAATACACTTTCTCTGGAAGATTTTATTCACAGCCATAGCTTCCTCTTCCATGTGGAGGATTCCCAGTTCCATTTCATTATCTGCTGTGTTTACAGAAGTTCAGAACCATATCTTCATCCTCTTACCGAACATCTCCTTCTGGGTATTTCCACTGATTTAGTTTCCTAGGCTGATGGAGCATGGAGCAAATACCACGAAATGGGTTGCCTTAAACAATGGAAATTCATTAGCTTACAGTTTTGATAGTAAAAGGAAGTCCAAATCAAGTCCTCATCAAGGCGATGCTTTCTCCTCAAAGACAATGGTATTCTTGAGCTGGCCACCAGTGATCCTTGGTCCTTAGCTTGTCATACGGCAATGCACGCGGCAGTGTCTCCTGGTCTCTCCCTTCTCTTCTGGGTTCCATTGAATTTCCAGCCTCTTGTTTCCTGTGGCTTCTTTTCTGTCTGTTTGAATTTCATTCCAGTTATAAAGGATTCCAGTAATAGGATTAAGATCCATCCTGATTGAGGTAGGCCACACTTTCTGAACTGAAGTAACCTCATCAAAAGACCTACCTACAATGGGTCCATACCCACAGGAATGAATTCAAGAATCTGTTTTTTTCTGGGATACATAGAGTTTCAAAACAGCATAGACCCCCTCAAAACCCACAAGTTCTAAATGCTTTATATTGTTTTTTACTGCAGACCTGCTGATTCTTCTTTCTTGTATTACTTCTATTGGCTCATGATACCACCACCTAACCAGTTACCCATACCAAAAACCTCTAAACCAACCCTTTTCTTGACTATATATAAACAACTGGTCACCAGATTCTGTCCATTTTACCACCACGTCTGTCTCAGTTTTTTCCTTCTCACCATTCTCTATGTCCTCATCACCTCCCAAAAGTTTATTGCTTACTCTCCTACTTTGTTTCCATGCCTCTAGTATCTCCGTTCTAATGGGTCCTTCATACCACTAGGTGATCCGAGGTGAATTAGAATAATCTGAAGTTCAAATCTGAGCACATTACTCTCCCTACTTAAAACTCTTTAGTGGCTCCTAATCACATAGCATACAAAGCCCAGAGTCCCTCAAATGACAGTCCTTTATGATATACTTCAGCTACCTTCCCATCACTCTGTGCTCCAACCTTTCTGAAATATTTAAAGCTCCCTGAAGGTTTTAGACCTTTACTTCTGCTCCTTTGCACATACAGCCTTCTGTACCTGGAATTTTCTTAATCCTATTTCCCTTTGTCTCGCCACCTCCAAATTTAAGACTCTATGTAGGTAGCACCTTCTGTAGGAAGTCTTACTCAGAGGGATCAGGAGGAAATATGGCAAAGAGTAAGAGTACAAATTGAGGGAAATTAATAAATTAGTATATGAAAAAACATCTTTCATATGAACACAATAAGAAAAGAATAAAGAATTAAGCTAGTTATAGACTTTTCTCATCCTGTGGCGCTCCTGAAGCTTACTTAAAGAACAGATTATAAAACTTACATCTTCCTTCTCATCATTTACTTAGCCATCAACTCAGGGCCTATCTCATTAGATTTAATTACTTCCTAACTCTTTCCTAAAATGGGAGCCCTGCTCAGAGGGTTGTAGTGAAGTGTAGAGCACTCAGAATCAGCAGTCTCTACTCTTTAGCCTTAGACACCCAATTGCAATGTCAGCTTTCCCCCAGCTTTTCTGCAAAATGCGTACAAATTGCAAGAAATGCCATACAAATTCTAAGATGTCAGTATATTAGTAGTGACTTGGAAAATCTGATGGGGTCAAGGGGAAAAGGTGTAAATGCAGGATAATGTAAAGGAGAGGTCAGTACGTTGGTAATGTAGGGTCTATGAAGGGTTTAAGGAAAAGGTATAAATTACAGGATAATATAAAGGGAAGGTCAGTACATTAGAAACATGGGAAAACCAGCAGACTTGGGAGGAAAAGGTGTAAATTGTAGGTTAATGTAAAGACTTTACTGTAAAGATGAGCTTACATTTTACCACAGAGATTTGCTAATCTTACAGATACTGACTAGGACTCAGTATTTTTCTAGTTCTACCTCACAGCAAATCTTTTACAATTGTTAATTAAATTTCAAGGTAACATTAAAGAGCAATATTATTGTTCTTGCGCAACAGAGAAGAAAAAATGAGACAGAAAGATTCTCTCACAACTTCTATGTCCCAGACCCTATAAACCTCTTATGTATCAACCCTAATAATCATGCATCTTTGTGAGAACCCTTTACAGCATTCCTCCAAGAGGCTCTGTAAATAGGAATGTTGTTTCTGTGCTCAAGATAGAATTAAAAGTCATACAATAAAATATTTAATAAAATTTTATATTGAAATATAACATTATGGGAGGCAGTTCTCTACAGGTCTCTCAGATTTCTTCACATCTTACAAGTGAGGCATTGACTGCCCTTTGTTCCAGAATATTATTTTAGGAATGTTTGTACAATGTTTGTACCTTGGAAGATATAGTACTTCCTACCAAAGAAAAGGGCATGCTTACTGCTCATTTAAAAAGATCCAAGTTCCCTAAACTCAAAGTCCCTCTCCTGTAATGCAACTTTCAACCTGTGCAGGCATATACCTGGGCCCATCTGCATCACCCGTAGGATATGGAGGTAAGGGAAGCTGATGCAGATATGCTGATGCTTATGCTGCTTGCTGAGCTGTGAGTAATAAGACCTTTGGTCGATATTTTAGTTTGCACAGCTGCTAGTGCAAAAATACCAGAAATGGGTTGGTTTTATAATGGGAATTTATTAGGGTAAAATCTTAAACAGTTCTGAAGCTGTGAAAATGTCCAAATCAAGACATCATCACAGATGCTGTTGCACCAAAGGTCAGCTCCTGGTGGTCCTGGACTCTGCCACATGGCAAGGCAAAGTTGTGGCCAGTCTCTGCCATCTCCAGGCTCACTTTCTCCCCGAGGCCAGCTGTGGGCGATCAGGCATATGGCTTATCTCTCCCTGGGCCTTGTCTCTTTGTCTTCAGAATGCTCTGCTGATTCCAGCTTCCAGCTTCTCTCTCAGTCTCTCGAGCTTTCTGTCTTTCTGTGGCATAGGTGATCCTGAAGTCCTGTCCCATATAGCAGGGTAAAACGGCAGCTCTCTTTCTCTGTGTTTCCCTGCTTTCAGTCCTCAGTTTATATAACACTCCAGTAAAAGCATTAGAACCCACCCTGGGTTCCACAATCTAATCAAAGGCCCTTAACCAAAGTGATTTATTCAAAGTGATCTAATCAAAAGGTCCCTTAACTGAATCTAATCAAGAGGTCCCACATGCAATGGGCCTACATGCAGAGGAATGGATTAGCTTAAGAATGAAGGCATCCTAACTTGGTAGTACACAAGTAGGGTAAAATCTCAAACCCTTCACAGTTCTTAACAGTTTCAACAGTGAGGGTGGGATGCTGACAGAGACATGGCTTTCTGGAGGTGAGGGTTGGGAGTTGGGTGGTGGGGGAAATTAGATGAGGAAATCATGGACCTTAGCAGGATTTGAGGTAAGTCCATAGCAAAGTCAGAAGCACATTTGTTGGCCAAATTGTATGGTTTAAAGGCACTAAGTGCCTTATTACTTGTTAATGAGGAGGAATTGGGGAGGGAAAGACAGCTGCCTGAGCAGCATCCTGGTGTTAACTCTCCTTCAGGCAGTAGGAGGAAGTCCTCACCAAAATGGTGGTCAGCCTCAGGCCCACCCCATGTAACGATCAGAACAAAGATTTGTCCTGGTTGGGTAGAAAGTTCCACCCTCATTTGAGACAATAGTTATGGAGAGACACACCCATACTGAGCATGAAAGAAGAGAAACTTGTGACTGCTATGGGCAGAAAACAGAAGAATCATTAGAACCTTGGCTAGTTCTCTTGAGTATAGGGAGCAGGGCACATAGTGCTGGCTCAGGAAGAAGGGCAATAGCTGAGCCATCTCACAGCCCAGCCCCTTCCGCACCCTTTCAAGGCAACTTTAGATCCATTTGGAGATAAATGCCTCAACATTTTTGACAATTTGGGTAGTGTTCAGCCAAACAAAGTACTATATATTCATCCATATTTGGAAAAAAGTTATTTTGAAAATGAAGGTGGGGAACAGATGTGATTCAAGTGGTTGAATGCCTGCTTGCCACATAGGAGGTCCTGGGTTCAGTCCCCGGTGCCTCCTAAAAAAAAAAAAAAAAAAAAAAACAGCAAGCAAACAAACAAAAAAAACAACTCAGGGATGCTGATGTGATTCATTGACTGAGTGCTGGCTTCTTACATACAAGGTCCTGGGTTCAATCCCTGAACCTGGCTGGTACCTCAAAAAACAAACAAACAAACAAATGAATGAAACCAAGAGACAATGACTTCTGAAGAGTGGTTACTTCTGAAGGTGAAGCAGGGGGATGGGATGAGGAAGGAACACCTAGGTAGCTATAGTAATAATCGGTAATTTTCTAGTTCTTAAATTGAGTTTGAGGTTTATTACCATACTTCATAATGGGGAATAGTATACACATGGGGCCTATTTGTTGCATATATTCTTGTGTATGTATTAACAATTACATAATAAATTTTTAAAATCAACTTAGGGAAATTTTGTCTATAGTTAAAATTAGTAAGTTGCCATGAATTACCTAAAACCTATTAGATTCCTATATGGATTTTAGTGGAGTAGAGAATAGTGTTTTCCCTTAAAAATCCAACAATATCCATTAGGAGAATAGTATATCTACATATCTTTGTGGGAGAAATACTTGAGAAGTGATAGAGAATATTCTTTTTTTTCCCCCACCTTTCTTATTAGATATATTGTGAAATTATTGCAAACTAAGTGCTCTCATATTTGCCTAAATTAAGATTAAAATGATTTTTGTTTGATGTCTAATTCTAGATTCAGTTAATTTCCATCAATCCTGAAAACAGGCTTTCAACATTACCCTCTTTATAATACTGGAGACATTACACAGGCATTTGAGGAAATTTGGGAAAATATTATGTATGCTACAAACTTCACTGTCCATAAGAAGCCCATCTTATTTCTTGTCCTAAAGCTATCTTTTATCTAGCAAGAGGAAAGAATATCCTTGAAACCTTTCTCAGGTGGTGAAACTCTAAGGAGAATTTGTGTTCTTGTATCCCCAGAGAATGACCGCAGGCCCCTCACTGACAGCTTAGCTCAGCAAGGCACCTGGGAGCTCTTCAACTCTGCCAGTGTGGCAGGATAACACTATTTGGCCTGGCTGACATTGGGAGTTAAGACACTAGAATCTTGTGGCCATTCCTAGGATGTTGTCATCATCCTATCAGCTAAGTTTTTTTTATCACCTTCTATAGGCCAAACCCTTTCTGTGCTACTTTTCATTGAATCTTTATAGCCACCCTAAGGTCGAAGTGGCTATTACATTATTATCCCCATTTTGTGTTGAAGTATCAAAGACTTAGAGGGAGATGAAGTAACTTTGCATGGCCTCCGAGCCAGAATGCGAACTTGGTTCTGTGGGTTCTAAAACTCATGCTTTTAACCATGTCGGGTGTTTGTCATTTAATCTATTAATTCTAGTAACATAGTGTAAGTAAATACATTTATTTTTGGTGCCTCCTGGAAGTCAGAGTGGCAGACTTTTGTGGTCATGAGAAGTTATGTGGTAAGGCCATGCTCTCTGACCCCCAGGCAGGAGGGGAGTGTCCATTGGGAGTTGCCGAGAACTTTCTGATTCCCACCTTTTAATTGAATCCCATACTTTTTCTTTTCAGCACAAGTTTATATTTGATATCTGGGTGGTTTTGGGATAGGCTGGATTTAACTTTCCTAAAGTGTAGGCAGGACAAGCACATTAGGGATATTTTTCTTGTTTAACATGTTTATATTTCTTTAATATGCTGGAATGAGACCTAGTGTGTACCTACTTGTTTCTGTAAGAAAGCAAGCAGGGTTTGGAGTGTGTTGGAGTCTCCAATATTCTCCTGAAAGGTACAAATGTCATATTCCTCCTGATTCATAATTGGTCCTTCTGAGGGAAGTTAATTACTTAATGTGAAATGGACTTGAAAGGCAGAGTATATAGTAACTTTATACTTAGCTTGCATTTTTGTCTTTACTCAGCTACAGAAAAAAAAAAAGCAAATAAATATTTTAATCTGACTCAGAGGAGCTGCAGTATAAAGATCTCAGGAGCAAGCCTCCCCCAGGATACCTTCGGCAGGATACCTCCGGCAGCGTCATGAGGATGAGTTCTTGGGGCTCAATAGACCCTGGAAGAGAACTCCCCAGTTACAGCATTCTCAGAAGACCATCCACTACTTAACTCCATGGAGTATTTTTTATCCTGATATAAACCATTATATGCCTTACTTTGGTGAGCACTGATACAAAATCAAAATACCTTTCCTTTTAGTAGGAATTTTTGTATCATTAAAAACCACTCCTGAGGACCATATAGGCTCATACACAATAGTGGTTGAAATATGTCTAATTTGAAATGCAGACTGCTCCAAATTACAGACTATCTGAGAATCCTAGAAGATCATCAAAAAGACCTATTTTAGTTTAGTCCTCGGGCCCTACCAAGGTTTCTCCTCAGGAACCACATTTTTTTTGAGCCAGTGATCAGATCACACACTGTTGACCCATCAGTTAAACAAGTGTTTGTTTACTTTTTTTTGTTTTTAAAGATTTATTTATTTATTTCCCCCCCTTCCCCTCTTCCTGTCCTGCTGTTTTTGCTGTCTGTATCCATTCACTGTATGATCTTCTGTGTCTGTCGCTCTTTTGGTCTTCTCTTCCCATTTTTTTCTCCTCCAAGATTCACTGGGATTCAATCTTAGGGACCTCTGATGTGAAGAGACGTTCCCTGTTAGCTGCGCCACCTCAGTTCCTGGTTTCTGCTGTGCTCCACCTTGATGCTTCCCTTTGTCTCTCTTTTTGTTGTTTCATCATCCTGCTGTGTGACTCACCCGCATGGGCACTGGCTCACCATGTAGGCACTGGCTTGCCATGCAGGCGCGCTTTCTCTTCTTTTTTTTTCACCAGGAGGCCCCAGGAATCAAACCTGGGTCCTCCTGTATGATAGGCGGATGCCCTATCACTTGAGCCACATTGCTTCCCTAAACAGGTGTTTATTGCACAGTTATTAAGGAGTTAGTTCAGGGTTGTCCCCCTTGGAAGAGACTAAGAAAGTACAGTCCCCAGCTAAGAATGCGCTAGTTTGCAAAAGTTTGGGAAAGTTGAATTTGCAACCTGGCATGTAATACCCCCAAAGTGTAATAGTTGATGGCAAGCCAGCTGTAGCAGTTTTATTGTTTAGGAATTCCAAAAATAGGTATTGGATTATGTTTGTAAACTGGTTTATCTGAAGTTTCACTTTTACTTAATTAAATTATGATTAGGGCTTTGATCGGGCCACCACATCAGTACAGCATTGAGTCCCCACCCTTTCGTGGGTGGGTACTCACAAATAAAAGATGTGGCAAAAGACAGAGTTGGGAATTTTGAGCCAGAGTCTGCAAAGTAAGCACACAGAGGAGCAGAGCAGCTGAGCCAGGAGAAAATCAAGCCCCAGGTGAAAGACAGAGCCAGTTGCTTGATAGTCTACACCTGGCCTTGTAGAAGAGGCAAAGCCCAGAGAACCTCATAGTCTACAGCTGACCTTGTGGGGAAAACAAGGAGCTGAGCCTGGAGAGAATTGAGCTCCAGGAAGAGAGGAACCCAGGAAGCCTGGACCCTGGCAGATGTCAGCAGCCATCTTACTCCAACATGTGGCACTAGACTTTGGTGAGGGAAGTAATTTACTCTTTATGGCCTGGTAACTGTAAACTTCTACCCCAAATAAATACCCTTATAAAAACCAACTGGGGAAGCGGACTTGGCCCAGTGGTTAGGGCGTCCGTCTACCACATGGGAGGAACGAGGTTCAAGCCCCGCGCCTCCTTGACCCGTGTGGAGCTGGCCCATGTGCAGTGCTGATGTGTGCAGGGAGTGCCCTGCCACGCAGGGGTATCCCCGCGTAGGGGAGCCCCACGCGCAAGGAGTGTGCCCCGTAAAGAGAGCTGCCCAGCGTGAAAGAAAGTGCAGCCTGCCCAGGAATGGTGCAGCACACACGGAGAGCTGACACAACAAGATGATACAACAAAAAGAAACACAGATTCCCGTGCCACTGACAACAACAGAAGCGGACAAAGGCACAGCAAATAGACAAAGAGAACAGACAACCGGGGCGGGGGGAGGGGAGGGGAGAGAAATAAATAAATCTTAAAAATTAAAAAAAACCCAACTGATTTCTGCTATTTTACATCAGTTCCCCTTTGGCAGACTGATACACCCACCAAACCGCTTTAACCCCGTATGTGTCTAAACTATACATGTATGACTGTCACTTCTGTTAATGTTAAAATACAGAAAGAGAGAGTGGCGGAGCCTTTCTTCTGCCTTTTTTGGGCTCTAAGCTGGCCCTTTCTTCAGGGCACTTCTACGCCAGAGATTCCCAGTGTCTTTGTATTTTACTGCCCCAATATTAACAGCTCTCTCTTCCCCTCTCTCCCCTCATCAAAACTCTCATTTCCTCAGTGTAGCCATTCTCAGTTAAATGTTAGTAGGGAAGCATCTTTTTTTTTTTTTAAGATTTATTTATTTCTCCCCCCTCCCTCCATTGTCTGCTCTCTGTGTCCATTTGCTGTGTGTTCTTCTGTGTCTGCTTATATTCTCATTAGATGTCTCTGGGAACTGATCCTGGGACCTTCCAGAATGAGAGAAAGTGATCATTCTCTTGCACCACTCAGCGCAAGAGAGGTCTTCTACATCTCTTATTGTCTCTCTTCTGTGTCTCTTTTTGTTGCATCATCCTGCTGCACCAGCTCTCTTAAGGGTCAGCACTTCTGCACGGGGCAGGACTCCTGCATGGGCCAGCATTCCGCATAGGCCAGCACTCCATTTGGGCCAGCTTGCCACATGGGCTAGCTTGCTTTCCCCAGGGTATCAAACCCTGGACCTCCTGTATGGTAGATGGGAGCCCAGTTGCTGAGTCACATCCACTTCCTGGAAAGCATTTTGATATAACCAACTCATACTAACATGTGCATAGTGGATAGATAGTTCCTTGATCCTCCCGGAGGTATTTGCATTATTACAAAAAATACTTAAGTGCTTATTAAATCAAGTATAGATTATTCAGCACATAGAATAAAGTAAAATAAAAATTAAGGCAGAGCAAGGAAAGTTATATTGGAGCAATAGGTGACACAATGGCCCTACATGGAACTTGTTCCCTGGGGATAGCTCCCCTCTGCCAGTTCAACTTTTCATCACTTCTTGCCTTGTCAGCCAAAGGGGTGCTGATGCAAAGTACCAGAAATCTCTTGACTTTTATAGACGGTATTTATTTGAGGTAAATGCTTACAATTATAAGGCACTAAAGAGCCCAACTCAAGGTTGATTTCTCACTAAAGTCAGTTGCCATGTGTCGAAGCAAGATGGTGGGCAATCTCTCCTGGTCTCTCCTTTCTTCTTCCTTTTAAGGCTCCTTGGGCCCAGCTTCTTCCTATCTGAGTTTAGGCTGGCATAAGGCTCATCTCTCAGGGCTTCTCAGCTGCTCTGTTTTCTTCACAAGGTCAGCTGTAAACTATCAGGTGAATGGCTCATCTCTCCCCAGGGCTCCAGGATCAAAACTGACCAAGTTTTCTTTTCTGTATTTTCTTCTGTGTGTCTTCTTGAGTGAGTGCCATTTATATCAGCCCACCAAGGGGTTACACCTGAGTTATGCCCTCCTGACTTGGTCAAATCAAAGTCCAAATATTACCATAATTTAATCAAAAACATCTCAGCTGAATCTAATACAATCAAAGAGTATCACACCCAGAGGAACAGCCCAGTTTCTGAACATAATATCTTTTTTTTTTTTAATTCATAAATAATATCAAACTGCTACATGCTGCTTCTGAACTTGTTAGTTCTAGAAAAGGCCATGAGTTAACATGATGATGGCAACAGTAGAAGCTCCATCAGTGGAAGTGAGGTTTGGGGAGTGGTTGAGGATTACCAGGGTATTGGGTGAGGACATCAATTATCAGTTCTAGGTTTAATTTAGGTTTATGTAAGTCAGAGAGTAATGAAGTTAGGGGTTACCTATGTAAGGCATGAATGGGCACTGAACTAAAGAAGGAGCCAAAGGTATCATACTAAGTAGAAACAAGAAATTATTGTCATTCAGCAGATAAATAGATTCATTATACCAGACCTTAGAAACTGGTGATGACAGCGGGAAGTGGGCTTGACCCAGTGGATAGGGCGTCTGTCTACCACATGGGAGGTCTGCAGTTCAAACCCTGGGCCTCCTTGACCCGTGTGGAGCTGGCCACGCTGATGCTCGCAAGGATTACCGTGCCAAGCAGGGGTGCCCCCCGCTTAGGGGAGCCCCACACGCAAGGAGTGTGCCCTGTAAGGAGAGCCGCCAGGCGCAAAAGAAAGTTCAGCCTGCCCAGGAATGGCGCTGCACACATGGAGAGCTGACACACAAGATGATGCAATAAAAAGAAACACAGATTCCTGTGCTGCTGACAACAACAGAAGTGGACAAAGAAGAACACGCAGCAAATGGACAGATTGCAGACAACGGAGGGGGGAAGGGGAGAGAAATAAAAAATAAAAATCTTAAAAAAAAAAAAGAAACTGATGACAAACAATTAGACATAGTTCCTGCCTTTATATGTAGGTTTACAGTCTAGTAAATATTTACACTAACAAAAACATGTAATTACGAACATTTATACCTGCTATGATAGAAAACCAAGGTACTCATAACCAGTTATAACTGGAGGCCCTATTGAGGCACAAAGAGCCTCAAGAATGGCTTCTTGGAGGAAAGACATTTTTGGGTCAGCCAAATGAAAGGTGGGCAAGGCCAGAGCACGGGGATACCGTTTTAGGCGAAAGGAATGGTACATATGAAACCCAGAGGAGCGGAAATTCCTTGTTGCCTTTGAGCAGTTGTGGGTGAGCCTTGAAGAAAAAGAACCAGTGAGCAGGGGAGGCCTGGGGGAGGCCCTAGAGATTCAGCTCTGTTACCCAAGGTCCTGCCGGAAGCTTGGATTCAGTGGTAGTGAGCTTCAAAAGTTTGGGCTTAGAATTTAAGAATTTCAAGGAGAATGCAAGGTTATACTGTGTGACCCCAACTATTTGGGTAATTGGGGGTTAGAGAAGATAAATCTATTAGGGAGGGCCATTAAAATATGGAGGGACATCGAAGGGACAGTGGCCCACATGGTGTAATATGTGGCATGCCAGGAAGGCCCCTGTTCCAAAATATCCTTCTGATGATCCTTATCTAAAATTCTATAATTGAAGAATTCATCTCTTTTAAATCTCAGGTCCCTTAACAGCCAATCAGGCTTAGGCAAAATTGCTGCATAATAATTTTTTTTTTTCAGATTCCCTCCCCTGCCCTGCCAGCCTTCCCTTTCTAAAATGCCTTTTCCCTCACTCAGTGACCTCTCTTCCCCCTTGAGATGCTCAGGGCTTGTAGGTCCTTTTGTCAGTCTCTACATCAACACCCAATTTCAAGAAAGGCTCTGCTAGGACTTTTATGAACTTTAGGATGTTATTTATTTTATTATTTATATATATATATATATATTTTTTTTTAAAGATTTGTTTTTATTTATTTATTTCTCTCCCCTTCACCCCCTATTTGCTGGGTCTTCTTTCTCTGCTTCTGTTGTTGTCAGTGGAATGGAATCTGTGTTTCTTTTTGTCGCGTCATCTTGTTGTGTCAGTTCTCCATGTGTGCGGCACCATTCCTGGGTAGGCTGCAGTTTCTTTCGCGCTGGGCAGCTCTCCTTATGGGGTGCACTCCTTGCGCGTGGAGCTCCCCTATGCGGGGGACACCCCTGCGTGGCAGCGCACTCCTTGCGCGCATCAGCACTGCGCATGGCCAGCTCCACACGGGTCAAGGAGGCCCGGGGCTTGAACCGCGGACCTCCCATGTGGTAGGCGGACGCCCTAACCACTGGGCCAAGTCCGCCGCCCCTAGGATGTTATTTAAATCAGTGTGTTGCTTCTTCTAGGTTGTGATTGTGGCTGCTTGCAATTCAAAACTGACTTCAGTAATAAAGAAAACGTGTTCTCAAAGCTGAAATGCCCAGAGATGGAACTGGCTTTGATGTAGTTGGACCAGGGCTCTTCTGCATCCCTGGGTTTTTTCAGCCTTGCCCTCACCTGCCTAGGTGGCCGCTGTGACCTGAGTCTGACTTCCATCATGGTTGCAAAACTGAGTGCAAGAGCTCCAGGCTTCACCTCCTTAACCTCACCGTCCTCACAGGAGAGAGTTTCTCTACTCAGAAGGAGGGTCAGAAGTCTGCGGCTTCTCTCTGAGTGGCCCACTTTAGGTCATGTGACACCCCTCGGCCAATTTTTAGGGCAGGAGTATCTGATAATCCGAGAACCAGTCACTGAGGACAAGGGGGATGGTATCATCAAAGACAGCCTTTTCTTGTGTGCAGGGTGCTTTCTAGTTGCTGGGGATATAGAGAAATAGAAGGCACCCCTCCTGTCCTCAGGTAACAGCATATGATCTATTGGGGAACAGAGGCAAATGTGTGGAAAATAATAAAAATAAATAAATAGTAGCAGATTGAACTGTGGGTGAGATAACAAGGAGTTCAGAAAGGAGAATAGATGCTGGAGCTAGGGGAAAGGGGAAGTCCTGAAGAGTTCGGGAGGGACTCATTGCCAAGCGAAGAGCACTCCAGAAGGCCAAGTAAGCTGGAATTAGCAGTTTCATCTTAATTCTGTTTTCCCTAATATTATTATTAGCACATATTGCTTAATTCCTAGAGTTTCTTTACTGTATACTATTTCCTCTAGAATTGTTAGGATTTGGTCCTCTGATCATTTGTGTGTTTCCCAAAATTTTGGTAATGATTCCATATTACTCTTTTAGCATCATTTTTTTATAATGATATAATAACTAACTTAATTCTATATTTATTTTATAATGATGAAGAAAGTTTTGCCAAAAATTAGATATAGTTACGTATCTTATAAAATAACTGTAGGGACAATTTCTTATCTATAGGTGCTAAAATGTTCCATCTCTGCAGCCAGTATTTTGCAGCATCTTAAAATGTTCAGAACTGTTACTGTTCTCTTTGGTTTGACACACTCAGACATGTGAATTTCAGAAAATTCAATCTATGATTGAGTTGGCAGGATTCTTAGCTGACTTTATTTGAACATTATGTTGCTGGATTATTCTTAGTTTAATAAACTTAGAATTAAACCTAAAAAATTTTCCATTTTATGTTATTCCTCCCCTTTTAGTTTTATTTTGTCCTTTGCTCTTCATTTCTTTCCATCAAGCCTGTGAGCTCCCTTATTTGACTGTGAATTACTTCTGGTTAGGGATCATTGAATCCCTGGAGCTTTGGACAGTACCTGACACATAAAAGATGCTCAATAAATGCTTAGTGAATGAATGAAAACCAGCATTTCACATATGAATAGAAAGAAAGAATGCAGAGGAAATTAGACACAAGTACAGGTGTATGATTTTAATTTTCACATGTGATTTTGAACAATCTAGCTTATTATAGCACCTTTTCCTAGCCAGGAGCTAACCTTGATGTGAAGGAGATAAGATTTATAAGCTGAAGAAAGTACTTTTGAACATCAGTTATTTTGTACAGCAGACTTATCTGCAACTCACTAACATGTGATGCTGTGGCTGCTCAAATTTTAAAAGATCTTTGGGTCCCTCTTCGCGTAATTAAGTTCTTTTCAGAACTGATAGATTGTAGATTCCACATGTGTATTTCAGACTAGTCAACACAACTAAAATTTGATCATGATTACTGGTTTTTCAGAGTCTTCCTTCATTTCCCAGCAGGCAGCTTCCTGTCAGAATTCATTTCCCATTTGGAAGATATCTCTCTGACCCACAGTTTCTTGGACACATTTCATCCTTCACATATTTGACTCTACCCATTGTCATCAATCCTCGGCTCCTCAGATGCCAAAAGGCCCCTTTATATTCAGAGTGATAAGATCCATCTAAAGCATCAGAGGAGAGAAAACTAACAAGAATATTTAAAGGATTTTGTTCCAGTAATTTTCTAATATTAAAAAATGCTTTTAGAGTTTATTTCTGTTATTACAGTTTAAGAAATTAAGGTAATAGCTGTTGCAATTTGAAGCAAGATGTGTGTTCTGTTTTCCCACTGTCTTTATACGAATAAAATTAAACTTTGGCATAGCTGCCATATAATTCAGTGGACATTTATGGAAATCCTTCAATTGGTCCCCCATTATGGTGGTCTCTATAAGAAATGGCCTTAATTGCAACAAGCAAGTGTTTGACAGTATCCTGCAGATGCAACTGCTGAGGAAATTAAAAATCACTATGGAAAGGGATGGGGTTGGGAAGCCATCTTCCAAGAATAAATTTCATGTTAGATCTTAGAGAAAATATTGGATTGAGCTTGTAAAGGGTAAAGGCCTTCCAGTTAAGGGACACTGAGGTTGGATTCATGAGTATATGTGTGTTGAATTTTTTGACAAGCAAGGAACAGGATGAGACAGGCCTTCATCTGGCTATAGGATGAACCAGTGAATGAAAAGACTCATCTACAGGAAGCCACTGTAACTGACCACTGGTACTCAATAAAGTCCTGTTTCTAAAGTGAAGCAGATGACCATGTGAAGGGAAGGGCAAATCTTAAAAATGTTGCATAGAAAGAATCCTATGACCAATTGGTTACTAGGAAGCCATGCGGAGAGAACCGTCAAGGTTAGCTCCAAAGATGGACGCTTATGTGAGTGGGAGAGTACCAGCGTCATGTTAGTGTAAATGGAGGATTAGTAAGGAAGTGCAACAGTGAGAGCCTATAGAGGATTCCCATGGTTAGGAGGGAAGCCAGACAAGGAATGGTCAGAGGAGAGCTTGGAACCTACAGTTTTATGGAAACAGGGGAGACAGTAATAATGTAGCCTGTCCATGAATTCAAAATTATCTAATTCTGTATCCAAGTGTGCTTAGTTACTAAAAGACCAATTAAGTAATATAGACCCTATAGGCTTTAATTTTCAGAAAGGATGTAGACTGAATGTGTATTCAAAGTTACATCTAGACAGAAGGTGGGCGATATATTAATTCATTTACCTGGAACGTAGGTGATATGTTAATTCAAGCTTACCTGGAATGTGGGAGATATGTTAATTCAAAATCTATCTGGTATTCAAACAACACTTAAAACTTTAAGAAACTAACAAAGAAAAATCCTTTATTCATAAAAGCACTGTTTGACTCCCCCACATCTACATCCTATGTATAAAAGGGACCCAGAAATCCTTTTTGGGGCTCAGGCTTTTGGACAGGAGTGCCTGGACCCGGCCAGTCCTTAATAAATTTTTCCTTCTCAAGAATATTCCTGAGTCCTGGCCTTCAATACACGATCATTAAATCTCTCTGCTTTCACAACAGTATTACAAGAAGGCAGGATGAACAGAGAAATCAAGAAACAGGAGGTCTGAGTTTGGTCTTATGCAGGAGGACAAAATGTTGACCTTTGAGTAAACTTCAGATAAGTGGTGGAAGTGGAAGCCACATGCAAAGACCCTGTGAAGGGATGCGTTTATGTTATAGGAGTGACTGTAGCACAAGATCCTTTAGTTAATTCCAGTAATAAACCCCTTTGAGGGAAATCCACTCCTCAACCGACTAACATTATATAACAAAATGCCAGTGTATTATTAATACCTATAGATTTAAAATGTACCTATTTCCAAATTGTTACCCTAAAACATTATTTTTACAAACTGCTTGGAAATAACATTTTTATATTCTTTGATTCTACTCTTTCAGAATTTCACTTATCCCTCTCTGAGATTTATTTCTAGGTCATTGCTTCAGATTCCAAAGCTAGTGTTTTCTGTAAGCTTATTTTATGCCTACTAGAGTTTAAATTCAAACCTTTTCCGACAGTAGCAACCAAAATAGCTTCAAAGACATTTTTCACATCTACCTTGCTTTTTTCTTGGGTGATTATATCGTTTCGAAAATGCCCCAGATTGATAGCTCCTGAGATAGAATGCCTCTAGTAACAACACAAGCTTTTGAAAATTGATTGAGAAATATACTTTGGTTTTGTTCTTGTTCCTAAAAACATCTTTTATGTCTGAGAGGAGCTGATCCAGGAAAAAAGTACATCAGAATAGGAGTCCATTCGCGTCTCTGTTGTATGACCTTGGAAAAGTCATCCTCTAGACATTCTCAGCTATGATGTGAAAGGATTGAATTAGAGGTCAATTAGGTCTCTTGCAAAAAAAAAAAATCTCAGAATCTGTGGCCATGCTACTTTATCTTTGATATGCTAACCAAGCCTAGCATGTGGTATGATTCGACATTTTAATACATGATTGGACTGTTCTTCATGCGCTCTCCCCTCCCTGTTCCTCTGCCTGAGAGAGCATCCTCATCTCCACCTTCATTTGGTTGACTCTCATGTCCTTCCAACCTCAGCTCATGTCACCTGTTTTCTGGCATGCAGTGGTATCCTCAGCACCCAGCACCTCTGGTACAGATTAGGTGCTTAGTAAATACTTGATGATTGAGTAGATGGGCAGGATTGTATTATTGTCCACTCTGGTGGTTTGCTACCCTGAATTGCCATCAGAATCAATTACAGGTTTTTGGAAAATGGATTTGCAGGTCCTACTTCCTTGCCTCTGATATTCAAGTTTCTAGAAATAGGCCTATATATTCATTTTTAAAAAATATACCTCACCAGGCACCAATGTGGTTTAGTGGTAGAGCGTTGGCTTCCCATATACAAGGTCCCTGGTTCAGTCCCTGGCCCCATTACCTAAAAAAAAAAAAATTCCCCTGCAGATTATGCTCGTATAAGAAGTTCTCGTCTACTCTCTGCAAGTTCCTTGAGAGCATGGACAATTGTTTTTCATTATTTCATTCCCAGACCTAGGATAAATTCTGGCACATTATTAGGTACATAATAACTGTGCATAAATGAATCTAAGTTTTGAGAAAAGCAATAAATAATAAATAAAAATCCCCTTTCTCCTTGTTTACAGATATAACACCTTGAACCTTTAAGTACTCTTTCACACTACCCATAGTGTGAATAAAATTATTTAAGTACCCAACCATAAAACCACCAGTTTGATAAAATTCAGAACTCATTGTTTGTTACCTATTAATTATCGTTAGTGCTACTTTGCTTTATTTGCCTGATTTTTACTATTTTGTTGTAAATCATTTGCTTTCATTATTACTGCCTTGCCATATAAACCTTATTTTAAATTGTTTTTGCAGAAGTCACAATTCATCACTCTTTTTCAGTCATGTAATTCCAGTGTTTTAAAATAAAGTTTCTTGGGGGTGAGAGATAGAAGGTGAGGGGATGGTGTAGTAGAGCCAGCATTAGCTCTGTGTTGTCTCAGGATTCACATCGTATATATCATACATCTATACTCTGGAGGAAAAAATTAAGGGAATTGTTTTTTAAGAAAGAAAAGTATGCTGTCCTGAATCCAAACCTTATCACTAATACACTATTGGCATATGTATTGGTTACCTATTTCTGAGTAACAGATTACCCCATTACCTAGCAGCTTTAAATAGTAAACTTCGGGTGTTTCCTGCAGTGTCTACAGGTTGGAAGTCCTAGAGCAGCTTAGCCGGGTGGTTCCGGCTCATGTCCTCTCATGAGGTTCCAGCCAGGATGTTGGCCAGAGCCCCATTTGAAGACTTGGCTGGGGCTGGAGGATCCACTGCCCAGGTGACTTGAGCATTTACCTGACAAGTTAGTTGTAGTTGCTCACAGGAGGCCTAAGTTTCTCACCATGTAGTCCCTTCAGCAGGGCTGCTTGAGGGTCTTCATGGCATGGCTGCTGGCTTCCCCCAAAGCCAGTGATCCAAGAGAGGGAGAGCATAGAGCATGCTACAGTGTCACACTATAGAGGAGGCGAACTACACTCCACCTCATCAAAGAATTTGTGGACATGCTTTATGTATCTAAGATATAAAACACCATTTGTTGCCTTAGAAGCTTTGCCCAGGATCTGAAAGCTCTTGTGATCCAAATTATTTATTTAGTTCTTATCCATGAATAGAAGTTGGATATCAGAATTTCTGGTTTCTACTTCTTTATTTCGGTTTCTACTTCCTTTTTTTTTTTTTTTTTGTCTTGTATAAGGTAGTAAAAATCATGAAGTATAGAATCAAAAGATGTCATTTTCTCTCTGTGTTCCAGATTACCACCTTTTTCTGTCTAGAATAAAATTCAGAACTTAGCCTCTCTGAGAGACCTTCCTAATGAAAATGGAAAGAAGCTTAAGAAACCTGCCCCATTACTACATGGACCAGTGAGCACAATTACATAACATTCCTGTATGATTAGAAGAGTAGGTACCAGAGAAAACAAATGTTCAGAAGCTTCTGACAAGTAAACCCGAGTTTCTCCCTGGAACCAATGGCCATCGAGTATTTTGTTGGTGATTTTATATATGAACTTTAAGGAAGGCAAGAGAAAGCCTAGGTCAATAATAACTGTAAGCCCAAATGGGGGGTTTGAAAAATCAACAAAAAAGGCATTTAGTAGGCATCGTGCATGGTGTTCTTACACACATCATATCTTTGCATTTAAATTCTCATTCAGTTCTTCTTCATTATCCCGTCTCCCCTCCGTCATGTGCTTTTCCACATCTTTATAGCACTTACCACATGGTGTTGTGACAATCTTAGTCTGTATCTGTCTGTCCCACTAAACTGGGGCTATGACTCTCTTCTTTGAATCCCCCCAGGTACACAAGGCAGTGCCTGGCCCTTAGTTGATGTTCAGCATTTGCCATTGAGTTTAACAAGCCTAAAAGTAAATACCACTATCCTCCTTTTCTCTGTAAGAAAGATAACACTCCCAGGACTCTACTTGACTGACGCGCACAGCTAGTAAGGGGCAAAGTTTGGGATTCAAAGCCAGGTCTATAATTTCCTTTTCAGCACACATGCTCTCAGGAAGACTCTAGGGGAACTGTGTATGGAGGTCCAAGAGGCTTCCTTGGAGATCTCAGCTGGGAGAAATTACACAGGAGGCATTTCTGTACTTACCCGGAATGAAGCACCATGGCTTAAGAGAGGCAGCCAGAAGGAAACAGTTTGTTGATCAGATAAAAGGGCCTTGAAAATATGCTGGCCAGTTATATTCAGGCTACAAAACAGTTTTTGGTGTTACCTAGTGAACTTCCTTCTATAAGTAGAATGGTAAAAATTCCTCAAACCTAAAGCTGAGGTATTTGGGCTTTATCCCATAAAAGATGGGGAACCAATAAAGCATGCCAAGGAGAAGAATGGCTTGACCAGATTTGCCTTTAAAAGGAGTATTCAACAGGAATTATCAGAGAAGACCGAAGTAGGGACATAGCAGCAGTGAGGAGTCTAAGCCCTAAACAGAGGTAGACGTAGAAGAGCAGGTACACTCAGATGATGCTTTACATCTAAGTCTGTGGGATACTGGTCACTGGATATGCGGGGGAGGGAGATGGAGGAATAAGGATGGCTCCTACGCCTCGGGCATGGCCAGCTGAGTGAACGGGGACTCTCCTGCATGCAGGGAGCACAGGGGGAGGAGTGGGTATGAGCCTATTTGGGCTGTGTGTTTCAGGTGTCTGTGGGATACCCAGAGGAGGTATTCCACCTAGAGCTGGGCCTTGAGGTCAGTTGGTTCAGTGAGTGAGAATTTGCCCCAGGATACCCTGTAGAGATGATCTCCAGGCCATGGTTTGTTTGTGCAGAGAAGAGCTGAATGGCTTGGGCATTCTTCTGTTGGCCGTGGGCCACTCTGTTGGGAGTCTCTGCTGCTGTCTCAGTGTCCTGGGTGGTGAGGCGCACTGAGTGCCGTCTTAACCGTGGGTGTAGGAAGGAGCCACCTCACTGACCTGTAGGGTAATGGCCCTTCCCTCTGTCCAGGTCGCTCATAAGCCTTAGCAGGGAGCCTGCTCCTCCTGCATTACGATTTGACAGTCTGAAATGCCTTTTTTTTTTTTTTTTAATGTTGTCTGTATCTGTTTTGAGATGTCATTTATTTTTCTTTTGAGCAGACAACCACAAACTTGTGCTTATTTATTTTCTTGGGAAAATACTTCTCATAATAATGTAGTTTGGCTTTTCCATATGGACGATGATACAGATGGTTAGTTGTTGTGGGGCCTCTGATTAGTCACTTGCTGTCTGAATTATTTTAGATGTGCCAGCCCTCTGTTTCTAATTCTAAGAGTTACATTTAGCTTTTACTATACTCTATAAACTTTCTGTCTTTTTCATTTGTGTTTCTATTCTTATTACCTTCTATTTAATATTCATTTTAAGAGCCAGAGTGGCAGGTGGAATGAGGGTAGTCTTTGGAGTCCCACCAACCTGAAAATCTCAGCTCTGCTTCTTCTTCGCAGTATGACTTTGGATAAATTCCTTGAGTGCCTCTCTGTGTCTAGGTTTCCTGAAATGGAAAATGAGAATGATAGTATTTTCTTCATAGGAATATGGCGATTAAGTGAGACAATGCAAGGAATGTGCTTAGCACAGTGCCTGGTGCATAGCAGGTGCTCAACAGATTGTAGCAATATGTAGTTTTATACAGAACCAGAAACTCTCTCAACCAGATTAAAGGAAGTTTCCAGTGCCTCTGCAACGCACACCAGCGGGTGCCCACATCATATTGAATAACCGTAACTTCTTTCTAATGCACTCATGCATTTCTACTCCAAATAGCTGAGTTGAATTTGCTCCCAAACCTATTTATATTGTTGATTGTTTATGTTTGTTTATAAACCTGTTCATGTCAATTGAACTCGTTACTGTAATTATGTAGTTTAATTAAATATTAAGCAAACAGATGGACTATAAGTACAAAAAGACAGCTGCTTTTTCTATAAAAATAAGTTTGAAGGCTTTGAAAAGACTAAAGGTTACTCACTACATTTTTTAAAAATCTGTCATACTAGCTGTGGGTGAGATAACTGTTAAAGATTTGGGGGGTGGGAAAAAACCTACAGGGATTCTTCATCTACATTTTTTCCCAATTATCTGTATGTTTTCACACTTTGAGGAACCCAAAATAGAAAATGAAAGAAAATGCATTTTAAGTATAGTTTAGGCAAGGAACAGGGCATGCTGATCGATGGACCATTTCTTGAAGATGAAGACTTTGGCATAGATCAAAATATCAGGGAATAATTATATGTTTATATTTTAAAGTTAATCTTAGGGGAAGCGGTTGTGGCTCAACTGATAGAACATGCAGGGCCTCCTGACCCATGTGGCCCACGTACAGTGCTGCCACGCACAAAGAGTGCCATGCCATGCAGGGGTGTCCCCCATGTAGGAGAGCCCAATGCAAGCGGACACAGAGGAACATGCAGCGAATAGACACAGAAAGCAATGGGGGAGAAAAGGAGATAAATAAATTAAAAAAGAAAAATATTAAAAAGAAAAAGAAGGGAAACGGACTTTGGCCCAGTGGTTAGGGCGTCCGTCTACAATATGGGAGGTCCGTGGTTCAAACCCCGGGCCTCCTTGACCCGTGTGGAGCTGGCCATGCGCAGCGCTGATGCGCGCAAGGAGTGCCGTGCCACGCAAGGGTGTCCCCCGCGTAGGGGAGCCCCACGCGCAAGGAGTGCGCCCGTGAGGAGAGCCGCCCAGCGTGAAAAGAAAGAGCAGCCTGCCCAGGAATGGCGCCGCCCACACTTCCCGTGCCGCTGACGACAACAGAAGCGGACAAAGAAACAAGACGCAGCAAATAGACACCAAGAACAGACAACCAGGGGAGGGGGGAATTAAATAAATAAATAAATCTTTAAAAAAAAAAGAAAAAGAAAAAAGACAATAAACTAGCTCATTAAAAAAAAAAAATCTGGGAAACGGACTTGGCCCAGTGGTTAGGGCGTCCGTCTACCACATGGGAGGTCCGCGGTTCAAACCCCGGGCCTCCTTGACCCGTGTGGAGCTGGCCCATGCGCAGTGCTGATGCGCGCAAGGAGTGCCGTGCCACGCAGGGGTGTCCCCCGCATAGGGGAGCCCCACGCGCAAGGAGTGCGCCCCGTAAGGAGAGCCGCCCAGCGTGAAAGAAAGTGCAGCCTGCCCAGGAATGGCGCCGCCCACACTTCCTGTGCCGCTGACGACAACAGAAGCGGACAAAGAAACAAGACGCAGCAAATAGACACAGAGAACAGACAACCGGGGGAGGGGAGGGGAATTAAATAAATAAAAATACATCTTTAAAAAAAAAAAAATCTTAGATTGGACTCCAGGGAAACAGGTTCTGAGATGGAGATTTGCAGACAGGGGTGCTCTTCAATCAAGCCATATATGGGAGTGATAGGAACAGGACTGACAGAGGGAGAAGTGGAACTCTGAGGCCCTGGCAACATGGGCACCAGCTCTGGCATTAGGTGGCCCCTCAGAGATGTGGCAGATTGTGGCAATTTATTATTGTCCTCCTGCATTGACTAAATGCTAGATGTAAGCTACCCCAGGGAGAGGAAGGAGCATAACCTAGAGCAAGGCAGTTCCCTCTGGCTGAGAGTGGTTCCCAGGAGGTTCTCAGCTCTATGCCCTCACTCAGCAGATAACACTTCCAGCAGTTGGGAGAGCTGAATGGCACAGTGCAGCATCCACAACAGTGTACATTCATTTTTATGTGTGTTTCCCCTTTTTAAGTGACTTTTAAAAATGAGCTGATTGACTGTTGGTTCAGATTGCTTCAAATAAGAGGATGTTCACTCTTATGTGCAGCCTTCTGAAGGTCTCATTGTGTTTGCTCTTCTTTATATATGCCATTTGTTCCATTTTTTATATTGGAGGACTGTTATTCTCACCAATTCTACAACTTAATCACAACTAATAAATGTATTAGTGTGTTTGAAGTTCAGATGATACTAGGCACCTGTGGCAGTTTGATATTATTTATGAATTCCAAAAAAAGATATTTGATTATGTTTGTATACTGGTCTGTTTCCCTGGATGTGATGCCCTTTGATTGTATTAGATTCAGCTGAGATGTCTTTGATTAAATTATGTTAAGATTAGGGCTTTGATTCACCATATCATTAGGGTATGCATGGTTGAGTTCCCACCCCCTTGATGGGGATAAAACAGATTCTCACATGGAAGTAGATATACAGAGAAGCATATCTGTCAGGAAAGAGAGAAGTCTCCATTAGACAAGGCAGAGGCCTCTAGAAGAGAGATGAGCCTGAATAGTCTACAGCTGATCCTATGAAGAGAGCAGAGCAGCTGAGCCCAGAAAGAAACGAGCCCCAGGGAGAGAGAGACGAGCCTTATGCCAGCCTACAGCTAAGATTGGAAGAAGCTAGGACCATGGAGCCTTAAGAAGAAGAAGGCAAGCTGAACCCTCACAGACATCGCCTGTTATCTTACTTCAACACGTGGCAAATGACTCTGGGTGAGCAAGTACCTTTTATGGTACCTTGAGTTGGACTCTTGAGAGCCTTGTGACTGTAAGCTTCTATGCCAAATAAATACCCTTTATAAAAGCCAAAAGATTTCTGGTACTTTTTATCAACACCGCTTTGGTTGACTGATGTAGGACCAGCATCCTATCTACTTTTAAATACTTTGCAGCATATATATATAGTTAATTAATTTTTATTTTATTTTTAAAGAAGCTTTAGATTGCATAAATGTTACATAAAAAATACAAAGAATTTCCCATATGCCCCACTCCTTCCCCTTCCCACACTTTCCCACATGAACATCCTTCATTAGTGTGGTACGTTTGTTACAACTGATAAACACGTATTGAAGCATTGCTAGTAACCATGGACTACATTTTACCTTACAGTTTACACTGTCCCACACATTTTGTAGATTATAACAAAATACACTGTGGCCTGTATCCGTCACTGCAGTGTCATGCAGGACTATTCCAATGTCCCAAAAATGCCCCTATTTAACCTATTCTTCCCTCTCTCACCTCTCAGAACCCCTGGTGGTCACTGCCTTTATACCAATGATAAGAGTTCTTCCCTTGTGAGAATAATAAGTCTATAGTAAAATAATAATGTCACCTTAGTCCATTGTTTATTCCCCAGTCTTGAGGATTTGGGGATGGTGATGTCCACTCTGCTTCTAATTGAGAAGGAGCTTAGATCCCATGGGTCAGATAGATGGAACTGTTTTGCCTACAGTTGTTTTGATATTCATGGAACCTGAGATTTTTGCTTCTTAAATTTCCAAAGACTCTTTGGCATTTGATGATATACTTTGGCAAACTCCATTTTCATACTAAAGGTTATCTTCTGCTCATACCCTATGACCTGTAGGTTTATCTACATGTTCTTCAGTTACTCTTCCATCTGCCACAAGTAACCATTCACCCCGTTCCTTTTACATCAGAGTTTTCCCTTTAGACCTGCAGCTCTTTGTTCTGATCCCCAGTGCCTTTACTGGAGTAATGGTCAATCTTTAGGGATGCACAAATTTCATTTTTAGATATACTTTTTCAGTTCTTAAAACTGAAGCCCAGTTTATGGGGTTGTTTGAGGGGTTTTTGGGTTTTTTTTTGTAAATATGAGTTTGCTTTTCATTCTGTCAGCTTTTGCCCCAAATTGTAAATGCTAAAGGGGAAGCCTGAATCCCTTTGAAATGTGACCATAATAATAGCACAAAGATACTGATTGCCCTACAGTGTCTATTTTCCCTTAGCATTTTAGTGTGTGCTGACCTTTCAGTAGGAATACTATTCATTCTCATTTATACTCAGCCCTTCATTTAAGCATGTTTTGTTTCCTTGGTTTCAAATTTTATCTCTTTATGTGAACTGGGAACTGAAGCCTTTCATTTGACTTGTGATCTTGCACGTTTTGGAAGCTCATACATGTAATCGTGGAACAAATAAAGCAGCTGGAAGAAATCTTTCCTGAACAAAACCCAAGTGGGGCATTTGGGTGTGAGCCAAGATTTTTCAGCAGCTACAGAGGGAGAAGTAAAAAGGCTGCCTATATTACAACACCAACAAATCACTCCTGACCCGATAGGAATGTCCTTCAGGTAATGATCAGATGGAGGGTAGGGGCCTTTACACATTTAATTGCCTGCCCACAAAATAGTGTTTACTGTAACCTCCCAAGGTCTCTCCACCAAATTAATTACTATAACTAAAGGTAAAGCAGCGCTGTGGCTGGGTGGACTAAGCAACAGATTGAAATTCGAATCTGTTTAGGCTGAACCTAGGCCTCCCACTAAATTGCTGTGTGGTCATAGGCAAGATACTAAGCATTTAACTTCCTGGGGTTCCATTTCTCCTTCCAAAAGTAGGAATTGTAATGCAAATTAGTTTAAGGAGTCCCAAGAAGCTACTAAACAAGGAACTAGTAATAAATGAAGCCCTGTAGAATGAAAACCTTTAACTACCTCTTTTTAGAGGTGAAAGTTAAGTATCCTACAGTGATCAACCAATTAAATAAAATTTCACTTGACGTTTTGACAACATTGGTTAGTATGTATAAGCAAACCTGATTTACAAATACAAAAGCCAAAGAAGCTTGGAATGGAGACAGGTTTTAAAAGGTAAAGAAGTGTCCCAAGTTTTTCATTTTTCAATACATTCAGCCAACATTAATAGTGGTCTAGAGCAGTGCTTCTAAAACTTTGGGTGCATAAGAATCACTTGGTGGGCTTTTAAAATGTCACTCCCGTGCCCCACTCTCAGTATTTCAGATTCAATAGATATTATGGTGGGGCCTGAAAATTTGCTCATCTACCAAGCTCCCAAGTACTACTGATGCTTCTAGTCTACATTCCATACTTCAGGAGTAGTGCTGTTGTCGAGATGCTGAGTATACAAAGATGGGTAAGACACAATCATGTCCATCAGGCAGATATATGTATTACCTACAATAGGATTATAGTACCACTCTACAGTGTGATCATATTAATCACTGTGTGTGTGTGTGTGTGTGTGTGTGTATTGTCAGGCGTATAAATCAGATTCGGGGTGAGGGATTAGGTGTCAGTAGAGGCTTCTTGAAGAAAGTGACACTTGACTGTATTTTTTTAATAAAACATTTTATAAGCCATTTTAGAAACATTTTTAATGCAGAAAAATATAAGGATATAATCAAAATCACTTCTAATCCCAACACTCAGATAATATTTAGTATATATCTTTCCAGATATATTCTGAATATGTATTTTTACATAGGGATCATGCTCTTAATATAATTTTATATCCTGAGTGGTAATGTTTTATTAGAAACCCTTCCTGTGGCATTAAAAATTTGTCAGCATTTTAAATGACTGCATATCAATCTATCTTGTAAATGAACCATAATTCATTTAAAATCAATTGATATTTTGGGTTTTGCTCAGTCATTTATTATTTTAAATTGCTCCATGATAAACATTTATTTGTTAACTCTACCCACATTTCAGATCCTTAATGGAGGATAAATTCCCCAAATTGAAATTACTGGATTAATTTCTTATTGTCTTTTGCCTCATTGTTGTTTTAAAGAAATATTCCACTTTACATCTCCACCATCAATGTATAAGAGTGCTTTCTCACCAGCATAATGTATTGTGCATGTGTGTTTTAAAATTTTTAAAGACATTTCAGAGAGAGAGCACAGCATATGCAAAGGTGTGGACAACTGAAACCACATGGAATTTTCTGGAACATGGTGTTTGGCATTCTTGGAGCAAAGAGAACACGGCTGGCTGGGGACATTTTGGTGGTGGTATTGGGGATGGATGACAGGAAAAACGTGGAGAACTAGATAGGGCTCTGGTCATGATGAAGAGTCTTGCGTATTCTAAGGAATGTGATTATTTACCTTCTTTGGTAACAAAAAGAAGGAAAAAGAGAAGATTCCAAAGTGACTTCAAGGAGGTAGAATTAACATAGCAAGAGCATTGGGTTGACCCAATTATCTTGCCAAAATAACACTTTATTTGAAAGTTAGATTCTCTGGTATCTGGTTCTGGTAATTTTGGTATACCATATAATTTACATGTTCTTAAACATTATCTGTTTCCCATTATTTTCCAGGTTCTTTTTGTATCCAGTCATCCCGGTCCCAAATTGTGCCCCAAATTAAAATAGTGAACAATTGGAATACCAAGATTTAACAAGAAATGTATTTAGGAAAATAGGTTTTCTTATCACAAAAGCAATGCATGCTTATTACAGAAACTACAGATAAGTGAAAAAACTCATAATCCCACCAACATTTAGAAAACCACTGCTAAAACTCTTAGAGACTAATTTACTTCCCAAGTCCTTTTTATGCATATGTACATTTTTCCCTAGTGAAATAGGATCACACCATGTATGTTTTGCAACCTAACAACTTATTTAAGCAATCTGCCAATTTTAGACGTTTGTACTATCTCTAGTAAAATTCCATTGTTTGACATTTAGTCTGGTCCAAGTAAATCCCCCATGGCTAATGCCTATGCTGAAGGTTGAGGAATATATGTCAGACAGGACCAAGACAGTGGGGTGCAGGGACAGGCGTTCTAGGTCTCTGGAGACAGAGACCAAGGCACCTGTGAAGACAGAAAGCTACACAGTAAGGCTAGAGCAGGGAGGGGGAAGGGTAATGGCAGTTCAGGTGAGAAAGATTAAAAGTCTTACAACTAATATCCTATAATGGGATATCCTGGGGAATAGTTGGTCAAAATTACCTTAATGAGAAAAAAAGTAGGGGAATAAAGACAAATAAAAAGGGGGAAATTCTGCAGTCTATCACTGAACAAAATTCCTTTTCAACCAGCCTGCTTTAATACAGTTGTTGTTTTCACCAACTTTATTTTGATTAAGTTGTGTGTGGCAAATTGGTTTCAATTAAATCATCTGGATCCAAATTAACAGGATTTGAAGATTTATTGGATCCTGTGGTTGCTGGAACCAACTCGTACAGGGTCCCAAGCCGGTTCTGCCCATCTTTGCCCAATTCATCTTCAGTGGTAGCACCTTGGCAGCTTGAAAGCAGCAACACTACAAATGAGATATTTTCTTAACAGGTGAGCCAGTTTGCCAGATGTAGCTGAGTAGATAGATGTAGGTGAGTGAGAGGGACAAAGTCCAAAATAAGTTGTTGCAGGGTTTGGCTTGTGAACTGAACACTGAAGTCACACACTAGTGCTAGATGGCATGAGCTTTGGAGTCAGGAGCACCAGGGTTTGAATCCTAACTGCCATTTTCCTGTCATTTCTAGCAGAGTAACTTTTCTAAGCCTCAGTTTCTTCATATGTGAGTGGTGCTGTGAATATTTACCTTAAAAGATGGTTATAAATTAATCCTTCAGAGATAGAAGTTATTGTGATTATTATCATAGAGCAACATCAAAACTCCAACAACTGGGAAACGGACTTGGCCCAGTGGTTAGGGCGTCCATCTACCACATGGGAGGTCTGCGGTTCAAACCCCGGGCCTCCTTGACCCGTTTGCAGCTGGCCCATGTGCAGTGCTGATGCGCGCAAGGAGTGCCCTGCCACGCAGGGGTGTCCCCGCATAGGGGAGCCCCATGCACAAGGAGTGCGCCCCGTAAGGAGAGCCGCCCAGTGCGAAAGAAAGCGCAGCCTGCCCAGGAATGGCGCCACCCACATGGAGACCTACACAAAAGGTGACTCAACAAAAAAGAGACACAGATTCCCGTGCCGCTGACAATAACAGAAGTGGACAAAAAAAAACAACAACAAGATGCAGCAAATAGACACAGAGAGCAGACAACTGGGGTGGGGGAGGAGGGGAGATAAATAAGTAAATAAATCTTTAGGGGAAAAAAAAAACAACCCCAACAACTTACAGTGTTAAGTTGATTTTTAAAAAAATATGTTGTTTGATTTCCTTTGGGGAACTTTAGGTAAAGAGAATTATGATAATAGCAATAGTTAGTATTATTGTTAACTGTGTGCTTTTACGTGCATTATTTCATTGACTGTTCACAGGAACTCTAGAAGTAGATACCCCTGATATGGTTACCCCCATTCTATAGCTGAGGAGACTTTGGTTTAAGTTAAGCAGCTTTCTTATGGCCAGACAGCTAGCTGGTAAGTGGCTAAGACAGGATTTGGAATACAAAATTGTCTGAATTAAGGGTCTGAATTCTTAACCAGTGTGTGAATCCATGAGTGGCTAAAGTCGTAAGTTTGAATGAGGTTACCCTGGAAGGGTCTATAGAGTGAAAGAGTAGAGGGCAAAGATGCTGCCCTGGGCAATACTGGTGTTTAAAGGACAAGATAAGCACTTAGAGGAGGCAGACTCATCAACAGTGTCAGATGCCATAGGGAGATCATAAAAGGGAAGCACTAAAAAGCGTTCCTTGGACTTGGCAATGTGAAAAACGTTGGTAATCTTAGTAAAAGCAATTTGAATAGGATAATTGAAGCAGAGGCCAAGTTGCTTTGGGTTGAGAAATAAATTGATGGTGAGGGAGTACAAGTAGTATGAACTACTTTTCAAGAATAAGATGCTAGAGAAGTGTATTAGTGAGCCAAAGGGTTGCTGATGCAGAATACCAGAAGCCTGCTGGCTTTTATAAAGGGTATTTATTTGGGGTTGGAGTTTACAGATACCAGGCCATGAAACATAAGTTACTTCCCAAACCAAAGTCTATTCCACGTGTTGGAGCAAGATGGCTACTGACATCTGTCAGAGCTTAGGCTTCCTGGGTTCCTCGCTTCCCAGGTCTTGCTTCTCTCCAGACTCAGGGTTCCTCTCTTCCCAGGACTTGCTTCTTTCTGGACTCAGGGTATCTCTTTTCCTGGGGCTTGCTTCTCTTTCCTCTGGGTGCTTACTTCCTGGGGCTCCGGCTTAAGACTTCAGCATCAAACTCCAGCATCAAAACTCCAGCATCAAAAATCCTTCAACTCTGTCATTTGCCATGCCTTTTATCTGTGGGTCCCCACTCACCAAGGGGTAGTGACTCAACACCCTACTGATGTGGCCCAGTAAAAGCCCTAATCATAATTTAATCATGCCCAGGTACAGACCAGTTTACAAACATAATACAATATCTATTTTTGGAATTCATAACTATATCAAATTACTGCAAGAAGCAACTTGGAATTTAGGAGAAATTTAAGAACATTGATGTATTGGGAAGAAATAGTGAATAGAAGTGAAGATTTTAGGAATGTAACTGAAGGAGACAAGGCCTTTAGGAAGTGGGAAAGGATGGTAGAATTATGACTAAATTGATGTAGGGTTTTCTAGCTGGGTGTGATAGAAGAACAAGGAGGTAGAGAATTGAGGATACTGGTCATTGTGACTGAAAGTATGGAACCTTGGACTCTAGGCCATGTAGAGAACAAGTAAAACCAGAGGAGAGTCCATAGTTTGAGAAAGCATAGAGTGGTCAAGGTCCTGGGAGTCTCAAAGGTGCTGACAGGAAGTTGGGAATAAATGATAAGAGAGTTGTAAGAGTGGGAATTTGGGCACAGTGAATGGGATATTGACGTTGAACAATTCATATATATATATAGACGTTCTGTAGTTGACAAGACCTCTGGTCTAGTGGTTGAGGGCCAGTGTTTGGGTAGAGGTGAAGGCTATCAGAATTGAGAAGCTCCAGGAACTTTAAGCATAGAACTGTGGTTGAGGCCTCATTTTGGCATCATTTGAGTTCCATCTAACAAGACTAAATCTTTTAGAACACTGTTTATACCCAAATGTTTATGTCTAAAGAAATCCCTCTCAATTAGGGTAGAAACACTCTTTTTGGGGTGACATGTTCTTTCATTAGTGCCCAAGAAATCTGATATTCAACTTTTTCTCAGGATCCTGTTGCTGGGATTTGTTAGGGAAGAATATAAAAATCTTTGGCTCATTTCTTCTCTTTTCAGAGGAATAATGTGAATCATATAATAACTGTCATTTGTTAAACACTTGCTACGTGTCAGCCACTGTACTAAGATGATCTCTTTACTGCCTTGGAATGACTCTGTGAGATGGATATACTTTCTGTCTCTATTTTACAGATGAGGACTCTGTAGTTTAGAGAGGTTAAGTCCCTGGCCAAAGGCCACTCAGCTTATAAGTGATGGGGCCAGTATTCAAATCCAAGCAGTCTGCCTCCAGAACTCAAGATCCTAACCACAAGAAACTGCCTCTCAGTGACTGGGGTGACTAGGTCAGCCTAATATCTGGAGGTCAGTATATTCCTCCTTGTGAAGGAAGAGGAAAATAGCCACCCTTGGGATGTTTTGTCCCAGAGGCAAACCACTGGGACAGGGACTTCTGGTGGTGGCATCCATCTTCCCAGTGCCCATCATCTACCTACTTCCCCCTCCAGCAAAGACTCATAGTACCTACTGAGTGTTCTGTCACCCCTCCAGCCCTCTCTCAGATGTCTTTCCAAAGCTCCCCAGCATGTGAGCCTCTGAGCTCTATTCACAAGAAAGCTGAGGGGTGGCACGAGAGGCATGCTCTCACTAACTCTTGGAAATATCAGAGGGTTGTTTCACACCAACACATAGAGTCATTACTCTGATGGAGCTTGGCTGTTCATAGTACAAGGAGGTTGTTGTGCTGATGTGGAAACCTTACTTCAAGAATGCTCTGAAAAGAAATTGGAGGTTTGCAAGGAGAAGAAAGCATTTCTTTTGTAAATGATAAAAATCAGTTACTCAGTAAGGGCCTCCTTGAAAATCATATTAATTTGCTTCTAAATTAATTTGCTATTTGCTGAGAGCTATTTTCACAAAATGATACCTTATCCTGTGCATGCCTAACTCTTCAACTTTCATATTTAAATGATGTATTTACCAAGGTCTCATACTTGGATGAACTTCTGATGCATATTCAAAAAGTACTGATGGAAGAGAAGTGGATGAGCACACATTTAAAAAAATGCAATGTGTTGGGCATTCCTTTCAGCTTATGTTTATTGACCAGATGAAGTATTTTGTTGTTTTTCTTTGTTTATATATTTATTTTGCCTCTAATCTGCACAAGTAAAAGAATATCTCACCTTACCCAGCAAGATGTAAAACAATTTTGTTTTATTTTCAAATTTAGGTATATTCCTAAACAATAATCAATTTTTACCAAATCCCTAATCTCTGCAATTCCCTTCCCACCATGACCTTTGCCACCATACACACAAGGCAAGCCACAGAGCTAGCAAGGGGTCGACCTCACCAGTCCACTCCAGAGTGGTCTAAAGAAAATGCTAAGGATGGTTTGCCTTGTTCCTGATTGTGAGACCTGAGACCAGACAGCTGATAAAAAACCAGGTCCCAGAAATAATAACAAAAATGAAGCCAGGAAATGGCATTCCAGGCAGGACTGTGTTAAGGCCCAGATGTTACACCCAGAGTTGACCCAGGGGTTAGGGTTGGCATTGGGGATGCAGGTGGGAGGAAGCAAAACTGGGGAACCTGAGAGTAAAGCATACAGGCAGGGTTTAGCCTATGCAGAAGGCGCTCAGGATGGATTTCAGGTTTGGAAGGTGGGGGGGTCAGATGTTTCAAGCACCTCCTCTCTACCCCACTGGTGAGGGAGGGAGTCCTGGCCCCAGGTTATGGTCCAGTCACACAACACCTGGCCCCAGACAGGTGAGACTGGTTATTAGTCACATTTACTCACAGCCTGGGGGACGACACCATACACCGCTCAGGGCCACATGGGGCCTGAAATTGGGAACACTGATCCAGCAGGGGCTACAGGAAGCAGGCTTTAAAGTTTCAAGAGGAATGGGTGCCCCCTTATTCCCAGGAAGGATGTGACAGGCTTGATTGACTACAATTCCTCGGGCTGTTAGGGAGCTGCAGCCCCTCCTCAGGGATAAGCAGTAAAGGTGTTCCCTTGATAAGGAGAGTAGTGTTGCCAGGGGACCTTGTCCAACAGGATCAGAGTGGGGAGTGGAACTTGCAGGTAAACCATTCAAGGCCCTTCTGAATTTACCAGCTGTCAAGATAGCATATAATATTGAATCTAAATTTTAGGTCTTGTACCACACCAGCTTTGCAGCAAGCACCCAAGCTGGGTTTTATTCTCTGCCCTTCTATTCATTCATCTAGTCCAGCAGTTCTCCATGTGTCGTGGACTCCCAAGGGGTCTGTGAGAGCAAAACTATTCTCATAATACTACTAAAGCATTGTTTGCTGTGTTTCACTCTGTTGACATTTGCATTGATAGTGCAAAAACAATAAATGGGTGTTTTCGTTTCCCAGCTGCTAAAACAAATACCATACAATGGGTTGCTTAACAGCAGGAGTGTATTGGTCCATAGTTTTAAAGGCTAAAAGACTTGCTTCCTCCCTGGACTTGTATCATCTGACTGACCAACAGTCTTTGGGGTTCCTTGGCTTTTCTGTCACATGGCAATGCACAGCATCATCTTCTCCTTTCTCTTTTGGGTTCCATTGACTTCTAGCTTCTTGCTTTTCCTGTGACTTCTCTCCCTGAGACAAATTTCCTTTGCTGATTAGGACTTCAACCACATTGGATCAAGCCCCCTACCCCACTTTCTCCTTTAGTTTGGGCACACCTCAACTAATAACATTTTAAAAGATCCTGTGTACAAGTGGGTTTAGACCCACAGGACCAGGGGTTGGGACCTGGACATGCCTTTGTGAACAACATGAGTCCCCAAAAGTAGGTAAAATTACATCAATCAGTTTTACCTGATGTTAGCACAAATCAAGGCCATAGACCAAACTGCACTAGTAGTCATTGGATTCATCACCACCTTGCCTTTGCAGCTGTTAAAAATTGTCACTTGCATTTAAGAATATCCTTGATGAAGCAATAAAAATTACTAATTTTATTAAATCTAAATCCTGAGTACATATCTTTTTAATATTTTGGGAAATATCTATAAAGCATTTCTGTTACATGCCAAAATCCAATGGTTGTCTCATGTAAGGATATTGCAGTTGTTGAAATTGAGATTGGAACTGGCTACTGTTTTAATGGAACACCACTTTTTATTTGAAAGAATGACTGACAGACAAACTACCGATATTTAGACTTGCGTGTTTGGGAGACAGTTTCTCAAAAGCGAATGAAGAGAGCCTGTCATTTCAAGGAAAACAGCTGATAGTATTTGTTGCCGATGATAAAATTTGAGCTTTAAAGTGAAAATTAGAATTTGGAAAACTTGTATCTACCACTGTGAGCTTGACAGCTTTTCAATGCTCAAAGACTTTTCTGATGAGTTCACTGGTGGTATTAAAAAATACAATTTTTTATATTATATAATGAAATGTGTTAACATGTACATGATCTATATACTTCAGTGAGCTAAAACTTTTCAGGTGACCCATGTACAATGTTATAAAATCATGCTTGGCTAAAAGATTCATTAAAAGTTCAAGATAAGCCAATGGATTTTAACGTACCAAAGTATGAAAGTTAATTGATATGTTTCTACGTTCTACATTATAGCTGACCTTTAAAAACTACTACTTATTGAGTTATAATATATTATAGTATCAAAAAGTAATTCCTGTAATTTTCTAAAAAGAGAACTCAAATACTCTTCCCTTTCCAGGTACATATCTGTGTGACATTTTATTTTTATATACTATAACCACATCACAGCAAAGGGAGTATAGATGCAGAGATGAGAATCTAGGTGTATTTATATTGAGCAATACATTTAAAAGATTTGCAGAAATGTAAAATAATGACACTACTCACTTTTTTTGGAAAATTTACTCAATTTTTATTAAAATGTCATTTACATTAAAATGCAATTGATTTATTATTGTTATTACTGTTCTTTAAAGTGAATTAAATAAAATTTTCTCAGTTTTAATTTCTAGTATGGTAAATATTGGTAGGTATAACCTGCATAAACAGAAGCTCTTTAGGACTCTCAATTTTAAAGAGTGTAAAGGAATCCTAAAGCCAAAAAAAGTATGAGAACTCTTGCTCTTGTACATCTAGAATCCCTGTATTCCTGCTAGGACAGGAATAGCATGGTAAACTGGACAGACATGGACCTTGCCTTTGTGGAGCTTAATAGTCACCTGCAGTTAAACAGATAATTCCCATAATGTGAGGTAAGTGCCATAGAAGCACAAGGTGATGTGGGAGCACCTACCAGGGGCACCTGGCCCTGTTTAGGGAAGACTTTAATATTTCTGCTGAGACTTGAAGGATGAATAAGAATTAGCAGGCAAAAAGAAGAGGAAAATTGTTCTAGGTATCCAGAAAAACATGTGAAAGTCTTTATGCAAGGGATCATGATTTGACTGCAGAAATAAAAGTAGAGTATAACTGGAGCACATGCAGGGGCCCCAGGGGGGAAGGGGTAGTGACATGAAGGTAGATTAGAGAACAGCCAGATTATGAAGGACTTCCTCCTAGGTGAATTGGGAAGATATTGAAGGGGAAGTTTGCAATTTAGAAGGTCTCTCTAACTATGGAGTAGACAATAGATGTCCAGAGGCAGGCTTAGGGATCATTGTGGCAATAAAGAAAGATGATGGAACCTGGACTAGGGTATGGGTGGCTAAGGTGGGGTGAGATGTTACAAGATATTTGGGTGGAGAGGTTTACAGGTTTAGGTAAATAAAATATGTATGATTAAAGAGGAAAGGGTAGGTGTCAAGGTTGAATCTAGGTTTCAGATTTAGAATCTGGGCATAATGATGATAATGTTCACCAAAAAAGGGAACAGAGGAGGTGCAGCTTTTAGAGGAGGAGGAAAAGTTCCATTTGGCCACCTCTGAGACATCCATGCAGAAATGTCCAGTCAGCATTTAGATATGTCCCTATGGAGCTGAGGAGGAAGATCTGAGCTTTGAGAGTCGTCAGCATATAAATGTTAACTGAAACCATGGGCTGAGTGAGATCCCTCAAATTGAGGATTTTACCAAGAAGGGAAGACCAACATTGAAGGGATAAGCAGGGAAAGGAGAGTTGGTAAAGATGACTGAGAAAATATGCAAAAATATGAGAATTAAAAGGATCCAGAGACTATGTGGTCATTGCAGCCAATGGAAGAGTTTCAAGAAGGAGGGATGAGTCTGTGGTATCTGGTGCTGTCAAGAAGTAAATAAAATGTCGAGTAGGAGGGTCTTTTCCACGTAGCAACAAGGAGGTAGTTGTTGAGTCTTTGGCTATATTCAGAACAATGACGAAGTGAGGTTCCAGAAGAGTCAGGAAGGGAGGGGATTTGGAAAACAGGTGGGAGAAAGATGTATCTCCAGGAGACAACCAAATTCCAATCAAAGAAGGAGGTGGAGTGAGCATCAACTGAAGAAGTTGAAGATGTAGGATATTTTAATTAGAAGTGGAAGTTCATGCTGCTCACTGGAAAGGTTTTGGAGGGAGGATTTCAGTAGGGGTTTTAGTCAAAGGAGACAAAGCTCAGAAGAGTGTGAGGAAGTATATAAAAGTCTGGATGGCCAGAGGGCTCTCCATGGTGACCAAGCAGAACAGTAATATAAGGGGCAGGTAGGGTGTGCATAGAGCATGATCTTATTTTAGACATGGGTAATTTAATTACATCAATCTTACCTTGTTAAGAAATGATGCATTTATATCACAGCCTAAAAACTGAGCAAGTGATTCTTTTTTCTTTTTACCAAAACATCGTTTTCTGACCAGTTCAAATTATTCTTTTATGTTTCTATTGTTTACTTCTATGTTCACCAGGTTAAATCTTCAGTTATTCCACTGGCGTTGCAATTCCCTATGTAGAAAATCTATTTATTATGAGCACATATATTGCTTCATTGAGTTGCCTGCTTAAAATGCAGGGAACCATAAATTTAGTGTAGTGCTTTCCCATTCCAAAAAAAGCAGATGAATAGGTAGTCTTTTCTTGAATACATTGTGTTTGTATGACTTAATTAATAGTCCAGATTCATAGGTTGACAGATACCAATCCTTGCTTGTTTTGATATATTTGTTCCTTGAAGGTCATTATTGGAAGGTGTAGCAGTTTGATATACTTATGAATTCCAAAAATAGATATTGGATTATGTTTGTAATCTGGTCTGTACCTGGGCATGATTAAGTTATGATTAGGGCTTTGATTGGGCCACGTCATTAGGGCATTGAGTCCTCACACCTTGGTGGATAAAAGGCATGGCAAAGGACAGAGTTGAGGGTTCTTAATATTGTAATTTTAATGTTGGAGTTGATGCTGAAGCCTTAAGCTGGAGCCCCAGGAAGTAGGCTCACAGAGGAAAGAGAAGCCAGCCCCAGGGAAGAGAGAAACACTGAGCCCAGGAAGAAGCAAGACTCTGGAAGGGAGAACCCAGGAAGCCTGAACCCTCACAGATGTCAGCAGCCATCTTGCTCTAACATGTGAAAATAGACTTTGGTGAGGGAAGTAACTTATGCTTTATGGCCTGGTATATATAAGCTCCTACCCCAAATAAATACCCTTTATAAAAACCAAAGAATTTTGCTTCAGCACCCCTTTGGCTGACTAATACAGAAGGGATGCTTCCTAAGACTTGAACATGCAGTGTTCCTCATCAGAGGAAATGGTGGGGTAGATGTAATAGAGACATGCTTTGGGGGCAGCTAAGTGGTCAACAGAGTTTGGTCTCCAAAATCTATTTCTATGAAGTTAATTCTACAAAGTATAAAAGAATAATTTCTTCATTGATATTGTAAAATGAAGTCTCTCAAATAACTTCAATATAAGATTAACCCATAAAATGTTTCTAAATCCCAGGTTTTTGGCCCTCTACTAAATATTTATTGTTTTCAAAGCTTTGGTATTTGTTCTGGATTCATATTTTAATGCTATGTCATAGATCGAGATTTCTAATATTGTTAAATTTGAATTTGAATATACCTGTGCTGAATATATATATACATGTAGATTACAATATATTTTAAGTGCACTGTTGAGTAAAAAAAAAAAAAAACAACCCTCTTGTTGTTGTTTAATGGATATGATGTAGAGGTCAGACTTAACATTTTGGCCTTGTGACTGAACCACAGCATTTGAGCTGCCTGCTGAGCTACTTACTACTTATTATTTCCCTCAGTAGTTCATGTCTCTTGTTTTTATTTCTTTCCACTGTAATCCATAGAGACTTTGTGTTCTATTTCTTAGCATGTATAATGGATTCTACTGTAAATATCTAGGCTGTGGCAGAGTTTTTACAGAGAGACCTTTATCCTCAATATCAACTAATCCCACCAGGATCACAGCTCTGCCATCTCTGTTAAAAACAGAAAACCCTCTGTGAGTTAATCAATTCTCTCTGGTTGTCTCATCTCCATTCTACTTTGAGCCTCATTTGTTCAGACTCAACCTCTGTTACCCTCTTTCAAAGTTTCCCAGGATAACACCCTGGAATTCTTTTTCTATAGTAAACGAACTTTCTTACGTCTTTAACTTGCAAATGGGGAACATCTGCTTTCTTGCTTTACCTGAGGTTTGGCATTGCTCTGAGGGCTTTTCCCAATTGGTCTATTTGGAGGATATTGCTCATTCTCTAAAAGCACAATGCTACATGGAGAGCATCATTCCCCACATACATGTAGACCCTGTTCTCTTGATCATTCTGCTATCTGACTGATTCACCCTCTGAATCCATGGCCCTGTCACCCACCAAACTCCTAGTCATCTGTCTTGCACATAACCTTCCCCCAAAATTCAAAACACCCATTTTGAAAAAAACAGATGAATGGCGTCATCTTGGGTATGACCCAGGATTTAGATTTAGATTTTCAGTTCCTTAGTTTTTGCAATTCTAGTGAAGTTCATCTCCATTACTTTGGCTCCCTTTTCCTTTAGCTATACACTAGACCATTTTACCAGGAAGCCTTTAAAATCTCGCATTCAAATAACTCTTTTCCATGAGTTAGGACATAATATTAGGTAATAGGGTTAACAGTAGGCTTCCTTATCATGTTTCTAGCCATTATGGGAATGCTTCTAAAGTCTCACCATTTATCATGATATTGCTATAGAATTTGGGTAGGAGTGAAAATCTTTTATACTCCCATTTTGCTCAATTTTCCAGTATTGGGTACTTTGTGGGTTTTTTCCTACATGTTTTCCCTCTTCATATGATCATTTGCAGCATTGAGTATATTCTCTCCATTCTCTCTCTCCTTCTGAAACTTCTTTTACTTTAATGTTAAGATTTCCCCTACATCTTCTGTCTCCTTAATTTTTCTTTCAATATTTTTCTAACTTTTTAAAATCTCTGACATTCTGCGAGATTTCCTCAGTTTTGCCTTCCATTTCATCACATCTCTCTTCATCTGTGTCAAGAATGTTATGTTCTTCATTCTAAGATTTCCAATTGATTCCTTTCCATTTTTACCATTTATTTCATAACCTGCTTATATAACAATCTTTAATAGCTTTAATCTCACCATTATTACTTTGAAGATTTTAAACCTATTTTAAAGTCTTTTTCAGATTGTTCTATTTTTCATGTAAATTATCCCATTTCTTGTAAATTATCCTGTTGGTTGGACTTTTACTCATGCTTCATATCCTTGTATATTTTATAATCTTCCTCCCTCCCTGCCTCCCTCCCTTCCTTCATTCCACTTTTCTTTTATTCCTTTTTTAAGTAAGCTTATCTTCTCTATGGGTTTCCCCTGCAAGGGTTCCCTCTGAAGGGTGGTTTTGAGATTGCCTCAATGCCAGATCCATGAGTTCCTTGGCTCCAAAACAAGTCATAAGTTAAGCATGACTTGGGAACCCTACTGCAGAAAAGTAGCAGGTTTGGTGCCCACACACAGTATAGTCTTAGCTACTAGTCATGTATAGGCATCTTTTCTTCATTTCCGGTTGCAGTTGGGGCTTTGACCCTAACTGGAAAACAGAACTAATCTCACCCCTCTCCATTCTTACTGTTTTGAGGTATATTTAGTCCCTTTCTTTATAGAGATACAGAAACTTCAGGCCCCAAGTCTTTCTGGCACCTACTCCTAAACCCAATCTCACAGTGGCCAAGATTCAGCCACCAAGTCTTACCACCATGGGTTTATTATCCTTGTCTATTCACAGAGACTTTTATTTCTTATGTCTGAATGTGGTTATATCAGTCAGGGCCCCATCAGGAAACAGAATCTCATTCAGATACTTAAATTCCAGAAATTTTAATGAAGGAACTATTTATAAAAGTATGGACAGGAATAAAGAATCCATCTTTGTCCCTTGAGGTACCAGAACTAACAACAGCAGCAAGCTGTTACCATTCCTAGTCCTGAAGAGACAAAGGAGGAAATGTCCTTACTGGAACCCAGTGAGAGCTGGGGCTCTGGAGGAGGGCTGCACACCAGAGTCTGGAGGGAAATATCCACTGCCAGAAGATAGGCCTAGGGCAGGGAGGGAGGAGGGAAGAATTAGCATCCTCTCTCTTTTCACCCTCCTGTCTCTCTCATGCCTTGTGTTGACTGAACCCAACTGGAAGGCACCCGCAAGGGAGCTGAGGCACTGAGTTCCAGGAGGGCACAGAGCAAGGCAGAGAATAGATAGAAGGAACTTGCAAATGGAGAACAAAAAAGCCAAGACTTAAGTTTTTGTTTTTTAAAAAATATTTTATCTGTTATTTCTAAGTTGTACAGACAGAATTTTCAGCAAATATTTTCTCTGCTGCATAGACTCATAAATCAAATAATTCCTACTCCAACTCTTCTGGCTCCCTCATTCAGGCACACCCCTAATAATTACAGGGCCCAGGACAAGAGTATAAATGGACACTCACTATGGAAGCCTGCATAGTGCATGTCTAGATATTTAAACATTATTAATCAGGGTAATTGTTAAATAGGATTTGTTTTATCTTCCTGCCTTGACAAATATAATTTCATAATGAGCTAGATAGCAAAAGTTTGATTTAGAATGTATCAGTCTCTTAGAGGTCTGCACAGGACATCTGTGGCACAGCAGAGAACTAGCCTCTAGTCCCCAGACCTGCCCTGCATGGTAAAGAGTCTCTAGTGCCCTTGTGTGGACACCCCAGCCCTCACATCCAGACTTAGTCTGTGTCCCCTTCAATCAGCCACCTTTTGGGCAGAAAGAGGCCTGTAAAAGCTCTTGAAGTTGACCTAGCATTGTATGGGCAGGGAATTTAAGGTCCCAGCTACCAGATATATCGTTTAAAACGTGTAGGGCACATCCAGGTGGGCACATCCCTTGGTCCTAAAGAGTCCTTGCTCTGTTAAAAGGAGTGGAGTCCAAGGAAGGTCAGGCTGAAATGCAGAACTCAGGGCAGGGACCCCTCTGGCCTGGGTCTAAGGCTGATTCTGTTCTCATTCCTATTACACTTGATCTTCAACTTCATCATGACCTCCAGTTCCTTGACCCCTCCCTTTTTCTCTCTCTCTCAAACTGTATGTCCTTTGCTATACTCCTTCTCTTCCCTATCTAGCCTGGAACCTATAGTCCGTCATACTCTTTGCAATACCCTCCTTGTTCTTCTATCACTCCTACCTAGCAGAACCTCAACCCTGGATCAGCCGCACTCTCCATCTTCTTTCTTATACACTGGGGGTGTTGACTGCTACAGTATAACTGTACCAGTTGTATAAACATGTTCATTCCAGCTAAATCTCTGTGCTGCCAGGGATCCTTCTCTGCTCTCCCAAGCAGCTCCTTTCTTTCAGATTTTTGCCACTTTTCTCAGGCTCTTAATTCACCATTACCCTGTCATCTCAACAAGTGACTTTTCTTCCCATTTCAGTAAGCATATTGACACCATCAAACCTCTTTTACTTCCTGTTCCCCACCACAATTTTACTTTTACATATATTGATGTCGATGAGGAGAAGGAAAAGAAGGATGGTGATAATGGATGGTGACGATGGGTGATAGCTAACTGATTTTTTTTCAGCATTAACCATTGGCCCACCACTGTGACTCCTCTCCTGTTTACCTCATCCCCTAGTCCCAGACAAATTCTTCCACTATAGATTTGGGTTCTGCCCCTTCTATGGGCTTTCTGTCAATGTTCTTCCTAACCGTATCTCCTCTATCTAAACCACTGCATTTAAACTGCAGTCACGTCTCATAGCCAGATCTCTTTCAGTCCACTGTTACCTTCTTTCTGCCCCAGTAACTCCACTGAAACTGCTCTGACCAGGTTCAACAATGACTTCTTTGTTGCTAAATCCAGTGGGTCCTTTGGTCCACAACTTCCTTGACTCCTCTACAGTATTAGATGCCATTTAACCTGCCGTCCTACATGTGCTCTTTACTCTGGCTGTCCATGATCTTCCTACTTTTCTGGCCTATTTTCTAAGACGCCTTCCCTTAAATTCTGGCTTTCCCTGGAGTCCTGCCATTGGCTGCTTCTCTTCTCATTCATTGTACTCTCATCTCAGTCTTACCTATAGAAGGTACAGCAATCAATATTGAATTATGTATGCAAATCAAGCTGCTGGTTTCAAATTCCAGCAATGTATACAAAAGTCTTTAAAAGTGTAAGTAAGAAGAAGCAAACTTTTTTTTGAGGGCTACATACACATTTCCAATTATAAGTGATTTATTAGTTATTGCAACAGGAGTCCACTGAAGGGAAAAAGAAAACATAATAGCTTATTTCAGAACTAATGTGGCTATATGTTAGCAATAGAAATGATGTAGCTATCTTATTAGAAATACAACAAAGAGATGACTTAGCAGCTGTCTCCCCACACTGTCATTTCATTTTGCTCTGCAGTACTTGGCAGAGAATCTAGAAAAGAAAAAAAACATTAAACCACACTGTGTTCTCCTAGGCTAAATGATTTCAGCTATTCCAAGAAACACATCTTAAAGCCATGTGTGTGCCATCATTCTTGAAAATCAAGCATTTTCAACGTTTTTCCTGGAGACATTAGATTAAATATTATGGCATAGTCAGAACTTGAGTGCCCAACTCCAGCCTAGGGGGCATATTAGATGTTGAAACCCACTTCTGAAAAAGAACTGAGCAGAAAACTATTTAGGGCTGTCTTTTCTTTTCACTGAGAAGTAGAAATGACACAAGTAGACCATTCATTTCTTTACCATCCATCATTCATTCAACAAATTATTATGTTAATAACCACTTAATCTTCTAAGAGTGGATATTATTTAATGAGCAGAAAGATGTCTGCCCAAGGTGGTGCTGAATTAATTAATTTGTTTATCTGGTCTTTATCTATCAAGGTGTCTTTTCCTAAACCTTGTTAGTCAGCAGTACTTACTTTGTATACCCCCAGATATCAAAAGGCATATTGTTATGAGTCCATCTGCCCCTGCCACAGTGCTTAGGAAGAGTCTGTATTATGTGTTTCTGTATACTTAAATAGAGGGGAAAACTGTAGTGAGTCTAGAATTAAAAAGAATTGTCAAAATTAAATCAGAAGTCTGGGGCCCATAGCCTGGAGATTTGTATAAGTTCACATTTTTACAACATAGGTATGAACTTTAATAAGTAACATTATGATAGCCACTTTAAATGTATTGGTACATTCAAGAAAATGAATATGCCTAAAAGGGTGGTGGGGAGACATGTTCACATGTCATGGGGAGAGCCCTGTTAATGCTCTTGATCTCTTGGCATTATCTCCATGCCCAAGATAGCACAGAGAAGAGCTCATTACATGTGAATTTAGGGGTGCCAAAGTTATTGCCTCCAGTAACAAAAATGTGCAACTTGGACTGGTGCAAGACCGTAGGGAGCAGTGGAGTCTGTGGCAAACTGGAGAGTCCCTGTATTGCCTTAAAGGCATTCACATTTTAAAAATGTAAAAGCACTGTGCTAGCCAAGCAAAAACATGTCCAGAGACCCAGTACTCTTCCTTACATGAGTTTTAGATGTCTGAATTCTCCCTTGCCTTATTTTCTCCCATTTCCCTTTTAACACATCTTCTTTATCTCTTCTACTCCCACGGCCACAACCCTGTATCTCGGATTGCTTTCTGCCTCAGACAAAAGCTGCTGTCAAAAGTCACTACCTCATTTTCAAAGAACAATTTTAACAAAATGTGCCTGTGTTTGAGAGTTTTTGCTTATATATGAATGAGGTATCATTTAAAACACTTTTAAACTTTCCAATCTTTGTCAGTTTTTATATACATGTAATACAAGTTTTTTGTTTAAAACTTCTAGCAATATAGGAATAAAATAAAATGTGTTCTCTTTCCTCCCAGTTCCATTTTCCAGATAAATACTATTAACTGTTTGGTGTATATGCATCCAGATTTTATTTTTCTGAACATGTATAAATGCACATACTTATATATAGATTATATAGAGATTTAATTTTATTAAAATGCTATAATACCATTCTACAACTTTTTCATATAATAGTAACAACTTTTTGTATTAGTATAAATAGTTACAGCACATTCTTTATAACTGCTATTCCTTTAACAGTTACATCAATGAAGCAAAATTTATTTAGCCAGTTCCCTATTAGTGACAGATTATTTTCTAGCTTTTCTACTATTCTCCTCTTACTCAACTCTCTACATGAGTGTATGATACACATCTCAGTGCTCTAAAACCAAACTCCTGATTTTTTCACCCACACCTGCTTCTCTTAAAATTTTCCTTATCTCAATTTATGATAATGCCATCCTTTGTATTGCTTGCATCATAAAACCTTAGGTGGACCCAAGACCTTTCTTTTTCTTAAATTGCACATTGCCAGCAAACTTGTGCCAACTTCACCACCTCGTCCAAGCCACCACCCTCTCAGTCCCCTACCTAGGTTCTGTGCTTCTGCCTTTGCCCTCTAACAGTCTGTTCTTAAGATTCTCACCCTAAGGGATCCTTTGCACATCAGGTCAGGCCAGGCCGCTCCGCTGATTCAAACCCTCCAGTAGCTTCTCATCTCAAACTTAAGTAAAGGCAAATTCCTTACAGCAGTTGAAAGGGCTCTAGATAATCCTGCCCTGCACTACCCCCTTCCTCACCTTTTAACTCCCTCCTTGGCTCATACTGCTCCCACACTCACTTGCTTTCTTGCTTATCCTCAAACCTGCCAGATATGCTTCCACCTCAAAGTCTTTGTATTTAATTTGCCCTCTGCCCGGTTTGCTTTTCCCCCCAGATACGCACATGGCTTGCTTCCTCGTTTCAGGGGTTTGCTCAATTGTCCCCTTCTCTGTGAAGTTCTCGTGAGTCATGTTTTATTGAGCCTTCCCTATCCACCCTCTCTCCCTTTTTTCCCCTCCATAGCACTTACTACCATCAAATGAACTTTGCAATAAATTTTACTTTTGATTTTGTTCATTATCTGTTTCTATCATTAGAAGGTAACTGGTGATGGCAAGGATTTTGTCTCTGGTTCTCTGCTGAAACTTTAGCACCTAAGAGAGTGCCTGCCACATAGTAGGCTCACAGTAGATGGCTGTTGAATGTAGCTGTTGAATGAATCTGTGTACATACATATTTTCTCATATATGGGGCTATACTGGAGGGGGAATTACTGAGTCAAATTGTTTTTCCAAAAATGCTTGTATTATATGTATGATTATGTCCTTAACCTGGATGTAAGAGCGGAGGTGCAGGTAGAAGGGACCTTCTAATTCAGGAATATTTCACCTGGGGTCTGTGAATGTGGACCTCTAACTGATATTTCACATCTTTTAAAATTAAGAATGTTGACAATAAAGCACAGTTATTTCAGCAGTATCTGTGACTTTGTCACTGGTAGAAGTCACAGATATTTTTGTGTCATTACAAATGTTGTGGAGATCTTGAATTCTTATTCATCCTCATCACTGCTTTGAAATTACTGTAGCTATTTGATCTCGCCCCTAGGTCTAATTATTAATGTGTTAATAAAGAAGTACTTATAATACATTATTGCTAAAGTTTTTTAAAATACTTTGATAGTTATTTCAGTGCAGTCAGATTAGTTTTATGCATTTAAAAACAAAGAAGCAAAACTTTCACTATTTGCAGATGACATGGCCCTAATTGTAGAGACATGAAAAATCTACAATAAAGCTACTAGAGCTAATAAACAAATTCAGCACTGTGTGGGGGTACAAGATCAATGTGCAAAAATCAGTAGTGTTTCTATATGCTAATAATGAGCAATCTGAGGTGGAAATCAAGAAAAAAATTCCTATTACAAGGGCAACTAAAAAGATCAACAATCTAGGAATAAATTTAGCCAGGGATGTAAAGGACTTATACACAGAAAACTATAAAACATTGCTAAATGAAATAAAAGATGACCTAAATAAATGGAAAGACATGCCATATTTAAGGCATCATTAAGATGTCAATTCTACCCAAATTGATTTATAGATTCAACACAGTATCAATCAAAATTCTAAGAGCCTACTTTGCAGGAATGGAAAAGTCAATTTTCAAATTTATTGGAAGGTTAGAGACCCTGAATAGCCAAAAACATCTTGAAAAAGAAGATTGAAGTTGGAGGAATAATGCTTCTTGACTTTAAAGCAAATTACAAAGCTACAGTAGTCAAAACAACATGGTACTGGCATAAAGCGAGATATAATGACAATGGAATCAAATTGACAGTTTAGAGATAGGCCTTCACATCTATGGTCGTTTTATTTTTGACAAGGCTGCCAAGTCCATTTCAACTGGGAAAGAAAAACCTCTTCAACAAGTGGTGCTGGGAGAACTGGATATCCATATGCAAAAAATAAAAGGGTACCCCTGTCTCATACCATATACAGACATTAACTCAAAATGGGTAAAAGACCTAAATATAAGAACAAAGTCTATAAAACTCCTAGAAGAGAATTTAGAGAAGCATCTTCAAAATCTTGTGGTAGGCAATAGTTTCTTAGACTTTACATCCAAAGCACAAGCAACAACAAAAAATCAGATAAATGGGACCTCCTCAAAATTACAAACTATTATGCCTTTTCAGGAGAGTAAAAAGACAACTTACTCAAAGGGAAAAATATTTGGAAACTTCATATCTGATAAGCTTTTTTTTCTTAAAGATTTTTAAAAATTTATTTCTCTCCCCTTCCCCCTGTTGTCTGCTCTGTGTCCATTTGCTGTGTGGTGTTCTGCATTTGCTTGCATTGTCAGGTGGCACTGGGAAACTGCATCTCTTTTTGTTGCGTCATCTTGTTGCATCAGCTCTCTGTGTGTGTGGCACCACTCCTGGGAAGACTGCATTTTTTTTCACACAGGGTGACTCTCCTTCTGGGGTGCATTCCTTGCATGTGGGGCACCCCTCCATGGGGGCACCCCTGCATGGCACGGCACTCTTCGCGCATGGCAGCACTGTGCGTGGGCCAGCTCACCATATAGGTCAGGAGGCACTGGGTATCAAACCCTGGACCCTCCATATGGTAGGCAGACACTCTATCAGTTGAGCCATGTCTGCTTCCCTGATAAGTTTTTAATATCCAGAATATGTAAAGAAATTCTATAACAACCATAAAAAGACAATCCATTTAAACAGTGGGCAAAAGACTCGAATAGATATTTTTCTATAAAGAAAATACAAATAGCTAAAAAGCATATGAAAAGATGCTCAACATCACTAACTGTTAGGGAAATGCAAATCAAAACCACAGTAAGATATCATTTCACACCTACTAGATTGGCCACTATTGAAAAAACAGAAAACTACCAGTGTTAGCGAGGATGTGGCGAAATACAAATACTATTCATTGCTGGAGGGAATGTAAAATTTACAGCTGCTGTGCAACCCAAGTGTCCATCAACCAATGAATGGATAAGTAAGTGTGATATATATATATATATATATGGTGGAATATTATTTCGCTGTAAAAAAAAGAAATGAAGTCCTAATGCGTGAGACAACATGGGTGAACCTTGAGGACATTTATGTTGAGCAAAATAAGCCAGACACAAAAGGACAGATATGGTATGTTTTCACTATTATAATCTAATTATAATAAACCCATAGAGTTAGAATATAGAATATAGATTACTAGGAGATAGATTGGTATTAGATAGAATGGGGAGTTGATGCTTAACTTGTACAGAATTTCTATTTAGGCTGATGGGAAAGGTTTGGAAATGGATGGTGGTGATGGTAGCACATTGTTGTGAGTATAATCAACAGCACTGAATTGTATAGGTGAACATGGTTAAAAGAGAAAATTTTAGGATGTATACATTATTAGAATAAAAATTAAAAGATAAAACATAGGACTCTACAACACAGTGAACCCTATTGTAGATGATGGACTATGATTAATATTACAAGTATAAAAATGCCCTTTCACCATTTTCAGGACTTGGAGTTGTCCTGAGTGGTACTGCAGGGACAGTTACTGGACATTGTATGTCCTCCCATGGCCCACTTGGTGGACTGGGGGAGAGGGTAAACTATAATGTGGATCATTGACCATGTGGTGCAGCAGTGCTCAGAGATGTATTCACCAAGTGCAATTGATGTGGGCTATGGGTGGGAGGCTCTTTGTCTCTTCAGAGATAACCTAAACTGTCTGTGACTTGTGGGTGTGAGACGGTAAGAGGCTGCAGTCCTGCCCTTGGTGACCATGGCAACGACTCCAGTCCCAGGAAACAGTTTAACAATGCAAGGTCTATAAACTTTAAGTGTTCAGGGGAAATGCAAACCAAATATGCTAAAAGCTTATCAAGAATGTCTGAAGTCCATGCTAAAAGCTTACCTAAGATGTGGAAGATATATATGCTAATTCAAGCCTATTGAGAACTGAAACAAAAGGACGCTTTAACCTTTACTCTCTGTATAAAAGAAACTCGAAAGTCTTGTTCCAGGCTCGGGTTTGCAACAGGAAGCTCCCGAGTCCAGCCTGCTGTCAATAAACCATTTTTCCTTCTCAAAATCATTCCTGAGTCCTGGCCTCTCTATATGCAAATAATTGAACCTCTCTCGAATTCTTCAACACAATGAATGTCCCATGATGATGGAGGAGGTTGTTGTTATGGGAGGAGTGGGGTGAGGGGGTGGGGCGTATATTGGGACCTCATATTTTTTTAATGTAACATTAAAAAAATAAAGACAAAGAGATTTTTTTTTAAAATGCCCTTTCATGAATGATAGCAAATGTGTGTGATACTAATACAAGGTGGTAACAGTAGGGTGATATATAGGAAAAGTACACCTAAAATAAATGATATATATCATTTATAGAACTATTTTAATAATCTTTCATCAATTGTAACACAGGTAGCTACCATTAAAAAAATAGTACAATTATTTTATATATACTATAGACCACAGTTAGTGATAATAGTCTGATGGTATTATCTCAAAATCTGTAACAGATGTTCTACAACAATGTCGTGTGTTGGTGGAGGGGTGTTATATGGGAATGCCACACACGTACATAGTTATTTTGTAAGTTTACAACTGCTCTAATAAAAATATATTTTAAAGATAGTATAATTGTTTTTAAAAGTCCCATCATCAATAGTAACAAATGTTCTACACACCAATGCAAGGTGTTGGTGATGGGATAGTGTACGTGAATCCTGTATTTTATGTGTGATTGTTTTGTAAACTTTCAACTGCTCTAAAAAAGAAAAAAAAATTCTTCATCAAACTGCCATATGGGTCCACAGCACAAAAAATGGTCAAGAGCCTTCCCTGTTCATCAAAGCTGCCATTATTCATTTGGAAGAAGTAAGTTACTCTTAGAGATAATAATATGGTATTTTATAAAATTAAAGTGCCACAGAATTTCAGTACCAGTATAATAGATACAATACTAGTCACACATTTACTAAGCACTTCTAAATGCACTATGTAAGAGACTCTGGAGAATCAAAGTGAAGATCTAGTTCTTCCTTTTACCTACTGTGAAACATTTGCAGTAACTGTAATCCAAGGCCCTGCATCAGTGATGCACATCACAATCATCTACCCAAAATCTCCCCTTCTTTTACTCACTCTCTCTCCTCTACCTGCATCTGCATGTTGGAAAACTCAGGGCTCACTCCTGGTCCTCTTCTCTATCTACACTTTCTCTCTAGGTGATCTCATGCAGAGTCGTAACAGCTAAATGCTGGTGATTCTAAAATTATGGCTTGAGACCAAATTTCTCTGTAAGTTCCAGACTCATCCATGCTTAGCATCTCTACTTGGATTACTTGTAAGTATACCAAACTGAACATATCCAGATGTTTTTCTGCCTATATTTTGGTAAATGTAATCACCATCCACCTAGTGGCTGAAGCTAAAAATTGCCCAAAAGTCGTCTTTGATTCCTCCCTTTCCTTTACTCACCTCCTCACCCTGTGGTCCTAATGGAATCCATCAGCAGATACTTTTGTTTCTATATCCATAATACTTTCTGGCAGTGCTACTCAAAGTGTGGCTTGCAGATAGTGCTAGTCCATGAGTTGTTATTGGTCTGTGACAAGTTAAGTATAGACATTGAGAGTGAGCATTAGAAACTTTTGTAGCAGTTCGACATTGTTCTAAAGGTCAAGTTCATGATGGTGGAATCGACTCACTGAAGTGAATATAGACTACTTCAGGTATTTACAAGCAAGTGATACAAATTACAATGTGTGACATTTTTTTGATATGTCACCTGTACCCTAAAAGTCTATAAATATCAGCGGAAATGTAAGCATTTATTTTATAACTTATTTTTACAATTGTTTAAGTTTTAATCAAGACTTTTCATTTTAAAGTTTAACATTATTATCTAATTAGGAGATTAAAATTTATATTATTTCTTTTTATCCTAAATTTACTGAAAGTGAAACAAGCTCCATTGGACTTTTTTTGATGAGAAAATATTTCTCTTTTCTGAATGTGGCAGTGGTAGTATACTAAATGATGACAATGGAAGTGCTTATAAAGAAACAAAAACCCAAAGAGTTCATATTAGTTTTTCTCAGAACTATCATTCCTCGTTTATCAAGCTCATTTTATAATTAAAATAGATGTTGACATGCTTAGTTATTTGTAAAGATATACTGCCTATGAAACAATGAAACCATCAAAACTTACAGGACATTTATTTACTTGCAAAGAGTAACTTCAAAGCCACAAGAAATTTTTGAAAGAAAGGATCCTGGATTAAAAAGCTGATTGAAGCAGATGTTAACTGCTTAGGGCTTTTCAGGCTTCTTAATAAGTAGCATTTCAGCAAATCCACCTACAGTTGTGCAGTCATTAGTGAAGTATATCAAAGGTATTTGCTTGGAAATGGGTGAATCTGCAGCAAAGAAGCTAGTTTAAGTAGTACTTTCATTAGCTCTGCATATTTAAGAACTAGGTAATGATATGGAAGATCAACTCATAAAGCAATAAAACTAGTGAGATTATTTTTAATTGCAACATGTTAGTTTCAGAGATAATCCTGTTTATATGAACATGAAGATAAGAAGGAAGAATTAGTTTATTCAGCTTTCTTACTGAAAAACATAAGTAGTTCTGAATTGTATAAAGCCAGGAAGGATTGATTACATTGTCAACAAATGTGATTTGGAGTTTAAATTTTGTGTAGGAGTATGTTCTGATGGTGAAGAAAACATTCTGGAGTGGTTGCCCTGATTAGGGAGCTTGCACCAAAATGTAAATCAATGTACTGTTTCTGTCCTTAAAAAGTCCTTTTATGAAAAGAAATGTTGGTAAACTAAACAGGGGACTTAGTGATGTTCTAAAAATTAAAATTAGAGAAAATCTAGTGTGTTAAATTCTGGATTATTCTCTTTTATTATGTCATACAATAGAAGCAGATCATAGACAGCTATTATTCCTACTGAGGTATGATGATAATTTAGGGGACAGTGTTTGAAAATGTCTGAACTACTGAACAACTCTTAATGTGTCTGCAAAATAAGAAACCGGTTTGATCCCAACTTTTTAAAGGTATGAGGTGGACATCTAGGTTTGTGTATGTATTGGATATCTTCATTGTTTTTAATGATCTTAGTATTTCTATTCACTATTCATGTACTTCAATGGCAGATAAGATCACAGTGGGGAAAAATATGGGCAGCATGTTAAAATAGTTTCTACAGATTATTATAGCACATTCTAATAATTTAACAAGTATTAATGATGTAGGTGATGCACAGTTATGAAGAGCTGTCACCAAACACCTTGACAGATTTCATAAAGCCTTCTGAATTTTATTTACCATCAAAAACAAATATATGCCTAAGAAATTTATGAATCCAGAATCCATTTCTTTCATCAAAAGATAATATAAATTTTAGCTATAACTTTACAGGATAAGTTGCTGGAACTGACTATGGTTAAAGGATTGAAGAGGAACTTTGAAAATATAGTATCATTTATTCCTTTTTTTTTTTTAAGATTTATTTATTTATTTCTCTCCCTTCCCACCGCCCCGCCCAGCCCCATTTGTCTGTTCTCTATTTGCTGCGTGTTCTTTTGTCCGCTTCTGTTGTTGTCAGCAGCGTGGCAATCAGTGTTTCTTTTTGTTGTGTCAGCTCTCCATGTGTGCGGCGCCATTCCTGGGCAGACTGAACTTTCTTTTGCGCTGGGCGGCTCTCCTTACGGGGTGCACTCCTTGCGTGTGGGGCTCCCCTAAGCGGGGGACAGCCCTGCGTGGCATGGCACTCCTTGCACCAACAGCACTGTGCATGGGCCAGCTCCACACGGGTCAAGGAGGCCCAGGGTTTGAACTGCGGACCTCCCATGTGGTAGACGGATGCCCTAATCACGGGGCCAAGTCTGCTTCTATTCCATTTTAGATAAGTTAAAAATAAATAAGCTGTGGAAAATGGATATGGCTCAATGGATAGCTTCCACCTACCATATAGGAGGTCCAAGGTTCGATACCCAGGGCTTTCTGGCCCATGTGGAGTGCTGCCACACACAAGGATGTGTCCCACACAGAGGTGCCCCCCACGCAAGGAGTGGCCCCCCAGCCAAGGAGTGCAGCCCCATATAGGAGATCAGAGCGCCCAGGAGTGGTGCCGTCCACATGGAGAGCTTATGCAGCAAGATGACGCAAGATAAAAAGAGACACAGAGAAGAGACAATATGAGAGGCAGTGAACTAGGGAGCCGAGGCAGAGCAAGAGAATGATCACCTCTCTTCCACTCGGAAGGCCCCAGGATGGGTTCCCGGAGCCGCCTAATGAAAGTACAGCAGACACAAAAGAACACACAGCAAATGGACACAGCGAGCAGACAATGGAGGGGAAAGAGGAGGGGGAAAAATAAGAAAATAAAATAAATATGTTAAAAAATAAATTGAAATATTTAAAAAAATGAATAAGCTGTGCTTGCTAAAATTGCTCTAAAATCTCTTCTTCATTCCATTCTGTAAGATTTATTTCTTTCCTGTTAATGTTATTAAATTAATACATAGAAGCAGTTTAAATATACATTTTCCCCTGCAGGTAGCCTTGTCGGCAATCCCTCCTAGATTAGAAAAATTAAGCTAGAAGCAAGCCTATTTTTCTCATGGAAAATTTTAAATATTTATATACGCTATTCATTCAAAGTGTGCATACAGACATTTAATATGGGAATTCATTTTATTCCTCAAAATGAAATGTTACAAGTGTAATAGAAAGCGTATGAATTAATTGCCTATAAGCATATGTTTTATGAACAACATGTATTATTTTCATATTTCTTTTCTTTTACCTTGTGTTTACCCTGTAATATTTAGTGCATTATAATTTCATATTTCTTTGACTAAAATTCAAAATTGCATCTTATATTTTACATGTCTTTTTTATTCAGTTTTCTAATAATTCACTCTTTTTAAATTTTTATCTTATTAACATATATACAACCTAAAATTTCCCCCTTTAATCACATTCAGATATATAATTCAGTGGTGTTAATTACAGTCACAATTTTGTACAACCATCACCATCATCCATTATCAAAACTTTTCCATCACCCCCAACAGAAATTGTGTACCAGTTCTAACCCTAAGCCTTCCTTAGCCCTTCCCAGTCCCTGGTAATCTGTATGCTAGTTTCTGACTATATGAATTTCCTCATGTTAATTGATTGATATGAGTGAGATTATATATATTTGTCTTTTTATATCTGGCTTATTTCATTCAAAATGATGTCTTCAAGTTTCATCCATGTTCTTGCATGTATCAGAACCTTATTCCTTTTCATGGCTTCATAATATTGTATGTATATACCATATTTTGCTTATGCATTCATCTGTTGATAGACACTTGGGTTGTTCCATCTTTTGTCAGTTGTGAATAATGTCGCTATGAACATCCGTGTGGAAATACATGTTCAAGTCCCTGCTTTCAATTCTTTTGAGTATATTCTTAGAAGTGAGATTTCTGGATATGTCAGGGTTCTCTAGGGAAGCAGAACTAACAAGAAATATCTATAAATATTATGAAGATGTTATAAAATTGTCTTATGTGACTGTGGGGATATGTAAATCCAAATTATGTAGGGCAGGCTGCAAGTCAGGATCTCCGATGAAGGTCCTCAATGAATTCCCTAGGAGAAGTTGGCTGGCTGAAGTAGGACTGACGTTCTCTCTTCAGACTGTTAAAATAATCTCTTCTCCTTTTAAGGCCTTCAACTGATTGGAGGAGACATCTCTTATTGCTGAAGGCAGTCTCTTCAGTTGACTACAGATGTAATCAGCCATAGATGCAGTCAACTTACTGATGATTTAAGTCCACAGAATGTCCTCGCAGTAACAGGCCAGTGATTCCTTGATTGAACAACTGGAGTCCATCACCCGGCCAAGTTGACCACGAACCTAACCATCACACTGGATCATATTTAACTCTGTACTTTCTGAGAAATGCCAAACTGTTTTCCACAGCATCTGCATCATTTCATATTCCCACCAACAATGAGTGAATTTTTCTGTTTCTCTACATCCTCTCCAAAACTTCTTTTTTTTTTTAAATTTAGAGAAAAATTGTAACTATTGTAGTGGGTATGAAGTGGTGTTTCATTGTGGTTTTTATTTGCATTTCCCTGATGGCTAATGATGTTGAGCATTTTTTTTCTTTTGTATACCTTCTTTGAAGAAATGTCTGTTCAAGTCTTTGACCATTTTTTGATTGGATCTTTTGTCTTTTTGTTGTCGAGTTGTAGGATTTCTGGAAATTAAACTCTTATCAGATATGTGATTTCCAAATATTTTCTCCAATTGAGTAGGTTGTGTTTTTATTTTCTTGATGAAGTAGCTGATGTACAAAAGTTTTTAGTTTTGTTGAGTTCCCATTTATGTATTTTTTCTTTCGTTGCTCATGCTTTAAGTGTAAGGTCTAAGAAACCATTGCCTAACAAAAGGTCCTGAAAATGCTTCCTTATAACTTCTAGGAATTTTATAGTCCTGGTTCCTGTATTGAGGTCATTGATCCTTTTTGAGTTAATGTTTGTATATGGTGTGAGATAGGGAGAATGAGAATGAGATATCCATTCTTTTGCATATGGATATCCAGTTCTCCCAGCACCATTTGTTGAAGAGACTGTTCCTTCCCAATTGACCGTACTTGGCACACTTGTCAAAAATCAGTAGGCCATAGGTGTGAGGGCCTATTTCTGAAGTCTCAGATCCCATTTTTCTGTGTATCTGTCTTTGTGCCAATACCATGATGTTTCACTACTGTAACTTTGAAATAAGTTTAAAATGAGAAAGTGTGAGTCCTCCAACTTTGTTCTTTGTTTTAAAGCTGGTTCTGATTGTTTGGGTCCCCTTACCCATCCAAATAATTTGGTTATTGCCTTTTCTATTTATGAAAAGAAGGCTGTTGGAATTTTGATTTGGATTATATTGAATCTATAAATCATTGTGGGTAGAATTGACATCTTGAACTATACATAGTCTTCCAATCCATGAGCATGGAATGCTCTACCATTTATTTAGGTCTTCTTTGATTTCTTTTAACAATGTTTTATAGTTTTCCCTATATAAGCCCTTTACATTCTTGGTTAAATTTATTCCCAGATATTTTATTCTTTTAGTTGTAATTATAAATGAACTTTTTTCTTAATTTGCCCCACAGATTGTTCATTACTACTGTAGAGAAACACTACTGATTTTTGTGTGTTGATTTTGTACCTTGCTGCTCTGCTCTAGTAGTTTTTGGTTTTTTTTTAAGATTTATTTTGTTTTCCCCCTTCCCCTCCTCCTACCTTGCTGTTTTTGCTGTCTCTGTTGTTTTCTCTTCTCATTTTCTCTCCTCTAGGATTCACTGGGATTTGATCATGGAGACCTCTGATGGGGAGAGAGGTTCCCTGTCAATTGCATCACCTCAGTTCCTGGTTTCTGCTGCAGTTCACCTTGACTCTCCCCTTGTCTCTCTTTTGATGCATCATCATCTTGCTGCATGACTCACTTGCGTAGGGCACTGGCTCACCATGCAGGCACTCACATGGGCACTGGCTTGCTGTGTGAGCATGCTTTCTCTTCTTCTTTTTCACCAGGAGACCCCAGGGATCAAACCTAGGTCCTCCCTTATGGTAGGCAGAAGCTCTATCGCTTGAGCCACATCCACTTTCCTCTAGTAGCTTTTTTGTAGATTTTTTAAGTCTTTCTATATAAGAGAACATGTCTGCAAATAATGGAAGTTTGACTTCCAATTTCAATGCATTCTATTTCTTTTTCTTGCCTAATTGCTCTGGCTATAACTTACAGTACAATATTGAATAACAGTATCTTGTTCCATATCTTAGAGGGAAAGCTTTAAGTCTTTCACCATTGAGTATGATATATACATTGGTTTTTTCATACATATCCCTTATCATGGTAAGGAGGTTTCCTTCTATTCCTAGTTTTCTAAATTGTTTTTGTTTTTTTAATCAAGAAAGGGTGCTGGATTTTGTCAAAGGCCTTTTCTGCATCATTTGAGGTTATCTTGTGTTTTTTCCCCTACGTTCTGTTAATGGAGTGTATTATATGAATTCTTTTTCTTGTGTTGAATCACCCTTGCATACTCAGTAAAAATCCCACTTAATCATGTTATATAATCCTTTTAATGTACTGTTGGATTTTGTTTGTTACTATTTTGTTGAGGATTTTTACATCTACATTCATAAGGAATATTGGTCTGTAATTTTTTTCATCAAGGTTGTCTAATTTGCTTGCATACAGTTGTTCATAGTATTCTCCTATATTTTTTATTTCTGTGGGGTCAATAGTAATATCCCCCCTTTCACTTCAATTTTAATTATTTGTGTCCTCTCTCATTTATTTCCTGTCAGTCTCATTAAAGTTTTGTCAATATTATTGATCTTTTCAAAGAACCAACTTTTGGCTTTGATTTCTCCATTGTCTGTTTATTCTCTGTTTCATTTACATCTGCTCTAATCTTTTTTATTTCTTTCCTTCTCATTTTGGGTTTAGTTTGCTCTTCTATTTCTAGTTCTACTAGGTGTGCAGTGACGTCCTTAATTTGAGCTTTTTTATTCTTTCTTTTTTTCTTTGTTAGATAAGTTGTATGTTTACAGAACAATCATGCATAAAATACAGGATTCCCATGTATCACCCTATAATTAACACCTTACATTGTTGTGCAACACTTGTCACAATTGATGAGAGTACATTTTATTAACTGTACTAACTATAGACCATGATTTAACTTAAGGTTCTCTGTGTAGAGTAGTTCCATGGATTTTTTTAAAAAATTTTATTCTGTTGCCATATATACAATCTATCCTTTCCCCTTTTAATCACATTCAGATATATATTTCAATGCTGTTAATTACATTCACACCATTGTGCTACCATCACCACCAACCATTAATTACCAAAGCATTTCCATCATTCCAGATAGGAACCCTGTACATTTTAAGTCTTAACTCCCCATTCCTTATCCAATTTTATCCCCTGGTAACAATACTCTAGATTCTAACTCTATGAGGTTGCTTATTCTAATTATTTCAAATCAGTGAGATGAAACAATATTTGTCCTTTTGTGTCTGGCTTATTTCACTCAACTTGATGTGTTCAAGAAAGAAAAAAAAAAAAAAAAGAAATAAAAAGCTGGAAAGGAAGAAGTAAAACTTGCCTTATTTGCAGATGACATGGTCTACAAAGCTCCTAGAGTTAATGAATGAATTCAACGAAGTGGTGGGGTACAAGATCCACACCCCAAAACACAGTAATGTTTGTATACACAACAATGAATAATCGGAAAAAGAAATCAAGAAAAGAATTCCACTTATAATAGCTTAACTAAAAGAATCAAATATCTAGGAGTAAATTTAACAAAAGATGTATAGGGTTTGTGCACAGAAAACTATACAACATCACTAAAATAAATCAAAGAAGACCTAAATAAATGGAAGGGCATTCTGTGTTCATGGATTGGAAGACTAAATATTGTTAAGATGTCAGTCCTTCCCAAAGCAATTTAGAGATTCAACCCAATCTTCTTAAAAAATATTTATTTATTTATAACATTTTTTTTTTAAATTTGAGTAGTTGTGAGTTGGCAAAAACAGTCATGCATACCATTCAGGATTCCAATACATTGCCCTACCACCAACACCTTAAATGGTTGTGACACATCTGTTACAAGTGATAAAAGACATCACTATATTATTATTCCTATTTATAGTCCATAGCTTATTTGCAGTGTGTTTTTCCCACAAACCATCCTGTTATATATATCACCATGTATAGGTATTATGTATTTGTTACAGATTACAAGAGAACATTCTCCTGTATGTACTGTCGACCACAGTCCATCGTTCACCACAGAGTTCACTGTGTTATACAGTTCCCTGCCTTGTACAGTCCACCCAAAGTGTGCACTCAGTGGCTCTCAGTTTCATCACAGAGGTGAGCTGTCGTCACCTCAGTCCATTTCAGAATGTTTTCATTACTGCAAAAGGAAAAATCCCATACCCTCTTATATCCCCCATTATTGACCCTTAGTGTTGATACAAAACCTTCTTTACCAATACTATAAAAATATTACTGTCAGCTATAATCTATATATTACATTAGTTGTATTTTTCCTGTGTAGCTCCATATTCTTAACACCTTGTAATAGAGGAACATTCTTTTATTTGTAGTATTACATTCCCTAGATTAATGTCTAGCTTTCTTTAATTGACATTAACCTCCCTAGACTACCCCTTCAAGCCACAATCACATTGATAAAGCAGTGTTGATTATACCCATTATAATGTCTTACCATCAACTCTAACCATTTCCTCACCTTTACAATCCCCCTTATTAAACATTCTATATACATTCAGCATCAGCTCCCCCTTCTCAACCCACATTCTATGTCCTGGTAACCCATACTCTATAGTTTAATTTCATGAGTTTAACGCATCATATTTAGTTCATATTAGTGAGACCATACAGCTTCATATTTGTCCTTTTGTGTCTGGCTTGTTTCACTCAACACAGTGTCCTCAAAGTTCATACATATTGTCATATGCATCCCAAGATCATTTCTTCTTACAGCTGAATAGGATTCCTTCGTATGTATATATCACACTTTATCTGTTCATCATTTGATGAGCACCTGAGTTGTTTTCATCTTTTTGCAATTATGAATAAAACCGCTGTGAACATCAGTGTGCAAATGGTTGTTGATGTACTTGCTTTCATTTCTTCTGAATATATTTCTAGTAGTGGGATTGCTGGATCATATGGCAATAATATATTTAGCTCACCTAGGAATTGTCAAACTATCGTCCAAAGAAGCTGCGCTATTTTGCATTCCCACCAGCAGTGAAGGAGTGCTCCTATTTCTCTGCATCCTCTCCAGCATTTGTAGTTTTCTGTTTTTTAATAATAGTCATTGTGTAAGGCGTGAAATGATATTTCATTGTAGTTTTGATCTGCTTTTCCCTAAGAGCTGGTGATGTTGAGTATCTTTTAATGTGCTAGTATGGCAATTTATATTTCTTTGAAAAAATTTCTGTTCAAGTCTTCACATCCTCTATCCCCTGTCTCCTGAGATGGCTCCCCTGTTTGTTTGCTCATTATTTTTGTTCATTTTTCTGCTTGTTGTCTGCTTGTTGTTTGTATTTGTTGTCTGCTCTTTTTTAACCTATGCTCTTTGTCTGTTTATTTTTTCTTTAGGAGGCACTGGGAACTGAACCCAGTTCCTCCTATGTGAGAGGTGGGCACTCAATTGCTTGAGCCACATCTGCTACCTGCTCGTTTTTTGTTTTTGCTCATTGTCTCCTCATTGTTTTTTTTTTTTCTTGTTGTCTGTTTATTGTTTTTGCTCAAAGTCTGCTCATTGTCTACTCATTGTCTTCTTTAGGAGGCTCTGGAACTGAACCCTGGACCTCCCATGTGGGAGGCAGGTGCTCAATTGCTTGAGCCACATTTGCCCCCTCTATTCAAGTCTTTTGTCCATTTTTTAAATTGGGTTGCTTGTCTTTTTATTGTTGAGTTGTATGACTTCTTTATATGACATGGAGCTCAATCCCTTTTTGGCGATGTGGTTTCCAAAAATTTTCTCCAATTAAGAAGGCTGCCTTTTCACCTTAGCAAAGTCATTTGAAGCACAAAAGTTCAATCCAATGTTAATAAAAATTCCAGCAACCTTCTTGGCAGAAATGGAAAAACCAATCATCAAATTTATGTGGAAGAGTAAGGGGCCCCAAATAGATAAACCGTCTTGTAAAAGAAGAACGAAGTTGGAGGATTCCTACTTCTCAATCTTTTTTTTTTTTTTTAATATTTATTTATTTATTTAATTTCCCCCCCCTCCCCTGGTTGTCTGTTCTTGGTGTCTATTTGCTGCATCTTGTTTCTTTGTCCGCTTCTGTTGTCGTCAGCGGCACGGGAAGTGTGGGCGGTGCCATTCCTGGGCAGGCTGCTCGTTCTTTTCACGCTGGGCGGCTTTCCTCACGGGCGCACTCCTTGCGCGTGGGGCTTCCCTCAAAAGAGTATGGTACTGGCACAAGGACAGATATATTGACCAATGAAATTGACTCAGAGAGCTCAGAAGTCAACCCTCATATTTATGGCCAACTAATTTTTGACAAGAGGACAAAGGTCACTCAGTTGGGAAAGAATTTTTTTTATTCTTTTATAATGTAAATATTTAGGTCTATAAACTTCCCTCTAAGGGAAATAAGTTTTGATATCTTGTGCTTTTGTTTTTTTCCATCTCAAGGTATTTAGTGATTTCCCTTGTTATTTCTTCTTTGAACCATTGGTTAAGAATGTGTCATTTAACTTCCATATATTTGTGTATTTTCCAATTCTCTGTCTGTTATTGATTTCCAACTTCATTCCATTATGGTCAGAGAAGAGGCTTTGTATAATTTCAATCTTTTTAAATGTGTTGAGATTTCTTTTGTGATCTAACATGTGGTCTGTCCTCGAGAATGATCCATGTTCACTTGAGAAGAATGTGTATCCTGCAGTTTTAGAGTGCAGTGTTCTGTACATGTCTTTTAGGTGTAGTTCATTTATCATATTATTCAAGTTCTCTGTTTCCTTATTGATCTTCTGTCTAGATGTTCTATCCATTGATGAAAGTACTGTATTGAACTCTGCAACACTTATTGTAGAGATGTCTATTTCTCCCTTCAGTTTGCCAGTGTTTGCCTCATGAATTTTGAGACACTGTGATTAGGTGCATAAATATTTATGATTGTTATTTCTTCTTGGTGCATTAACCCTTTTTATTAATATATAGTATCCTTCTTTGTCTCTTGCAACAGCTTTTGCTTTTTAAAGTCTGTTTTGTCTGATATTAGTATAGTGACCCCAGCTCTCTTTTGTTTACTCTTTGCATGGATTATGACTGTTATACTTTCACTTTCAACTTATTGGTGTCTTTAGGTCTAAGGTGAGACTCTTAAAAACAATATATCGTTGGAGGAATTCTGGGAATAAGGTATTAGAATAGGCAGGTAGGGATCAGCTTTCTCACAAAGACAATGGAGAAAGAGCCAAGAACTGTCCAAGTTACCTGCTTTAGGGCTCAGCAGACTAGGGCAGTGTTGTGCAGCTCCCAGGAGGGTGAAGGACAGAGACATGAAGAACCCAAAACAACAAACATAAATTACTAAACCCCTGCAGTGGCCAGGAAAGTCTCCCATTCCCCACCTCAAGATATTAAGCCTGGATAGAAGCCCTGGCTTACTGCAGCTGACCGAGAAGGGAAACAGACATCTTCCTCTCTGTCAACTGTTACAACAGAAGGAGTGTGAGTCAGAGGGCTTACCTTCAGTGATTATGCCAGCAGAGCCCTCATTGAATCTCATCTATGGCCAGGTCAGAAACATGGGGAAGCGGAAGTTGAAAGAAATGCCTCCATCGAAAGGTTTACCAGTGAGTACCATCTGATGGCCGACCAGTAAATTGGAAGGAGAAAAACTGCTTTTAGGTCTCTATTCAGCCTCACCCGTAGGAAAAAAATCTGTGACCTATTAGTGAGTCCCTACCCTGATTTTGTTAACTTTTCCTGGGAAATTTTAAAGACTTAGAATAAACTGAACCAAGAATCAAAGAAGAGCTGTGGGTAAAAAAAAAAAAAAAAGGCAAAAGAGAGAAATTGACCATCAGAGTAAATTCACCAACATATTCATATGCCTAAACAGCAGCAAAAAATTACAAGCCATACTAGGAAACAGGAAGAGGTGGCCTAGCCAAAGAAACAAACCAAATATCCTAATGAGATATAAGATTTAAGACAACTAAATGATAATCATACAAATCTCCCAATTCAAAGAATTGAAGAAAAATATAACTAAGATAAAGGATATTAAGAAGACACTGGACACAACCAATCCAGTGTCCACATAGAAGAGGTGGCATTGGATTGGGAAAAGTGGACATAATGGACAAAGGGTATGGGGAAAGGCAGGAAGAGATGAGAGGTGGAGGCGTCTTCGGGACATGGAGCTGCCCTGGATGGTGCTTCAGAGGTAATCACCGGACATTGTAAATCCTCACAGGGCCTACATGATGGAATAGAGGAGAGTATGGGCCATGATGTGAACCAATGTATATGAGGTGCAGAGGTGCCCAAAGATGTACTTACCAAATCCAATGGATGTGTCATGATGATGGGAACGAGTGTTGTTGGGGGGGGGGAGAGGGGGGGGTGGGGGGGTGGGGTTGAATGGGACCTCACATATATATTTTTAATGTAATATTATTACAAAGTCAATAAAAAATTAAAAAATTTAAAAAAAATAAAAATAAAAAAAAAATAAAAAAAAAAAAAAAAAAAAAAAGAAGACACTGGGTGAGCATAAAGAACAATTCAAAAGCCTGCAAAGAAAAGTAATGGAGCATATGGGAATGAAAGACACATAGGATGAGATTAAAAATACATTAGAGGGAAGTGGACTTGGCCCAATGGATAGGGCATCCGCCTACCAAACAGGAGGTCCGTGGTTCAAACCCCGGGCCTCCTTGACCCATGTGGAGCTGGCCCACGCGCAGTGCTGATGCATGCAAGGAGTGCCATGCCACGCAGGGGTGTCCCCCGCGTAGGGGAGCCCCACGTGCAAGGAGTGCACCCCATAAGGAGAGCTGTCCAGAGCGAAAGAAAATGCAGCCTGCCCAAGAATGGCGCCGCACACATGGAGAGCTGACACAACAAGATGATGCAACAAAAAGAAACACAGATTCCAGGTGCCACTAATAAGGATAGAAGTGGTCACAGAAGAACACATAGTGAATGGACACAGAAAGCAGACAACTGGGGGTGGGGGGAGAGGGGAGAGAAATAAATAAACAAATAAATAAAAATGGGAAAAGGGGGGGAAACATTTTAAAAAATACATTAGAGGAGCAGATGTGGCTCAAGCAGTTGAATGCCCACCTCCCACATGGGAAGTCCTGGGTTTGGTTCCCAGTGTCTCCTAAAGAAGACAAACAATGTGCAGACATCAAACAAAAACAACAGCAACAAGCAGACAGTGAGCAAAAAGCAACAAGCAAAAACAGCAGGCAGACAACGAGCAAAAATAATGGGCACAAACAATGAGCAAACAAACAAGGGAGCCTTTGAGGGCGGGGGGGGGGAAGAATGTCATCTTAATTTTAAAAAAATACATTAGATGGAGGAGATGTGACTTAAGTGGTTGGTACCTGCTTCCCACTTGGGAAGTCCTGGGTTCAATCTCCACTACCTCCTAAAAAACAAAACAAATGAAAAACCAACTCAGGGAAGCTGATGTGACTCAGGGGTTGAGTACCAGATTCCTGTATTTGGGATCCAGAGTTCAAAACCTGGCCCTGTACCTCACACACACACACTCAAAATTAGAGCAGATTTGAACTGCTCAAAGGCAGAATTAGTGGTTTTGAGGATAGAACATCTGAACTGGAAAAGACAGGAGAACAGAAAGAGAAAAGAATGGAAAAAATAGAACAGGTCTCAGGGAATTGAATAACAAAGCAAAACACACAGGCATACACATTATTTGCATCCTAGATGGAAAAGAGAATGGAAAAGGGGCAGAAATAATTTTGGAGGAAATAATGACCAAAATCTTCCCAACACTTATGAAAAACATAAATATCTATATCTAAGGAAGACAATATATCCCAAACACAATAAATCTGAACAGACCTATCCCAAGACACCTACTATTCAGAATGACAAATATCAGAGAAAAAGAGGATTCTGAAAGCAGCAAGAGATAAGCAAAGCATCACATACAGGGGAACCTCAATAAGATTAAATGCCTACCTCTCACCAGAAACCATGAAGGTGAGAAGAAAGTGATATGATGTACTTAAGGTACTGAAAGAGAAAAACTGCTAGCCAAGAATTCCTTATTTGGCAAAACTGTCCTCAAAAATGAGGGTGAATTTAAAGTCTTCACAAACAAACAAAAACTGAGAGAGTATGTTACCAAAACACCAGAATTATAAGAGATACTAAAGGGAGTGCTACAGCCTGAAAGGAAAAAACAAGGGCAAGAGACTTGGAGAAGAATATAAAAATGAAGATATTAGGAAAGGTAAAGGGTTGAAAAGACAGACAAAAGTAAGATATGACAATGGATAGCCAAAGGACAAAATGAAGTAAGTAATGGCTTTTCAGTAATGATATTGAATATTAATGGATTCAACTGCCCAAAGACATAAACTGATAGAATGGATTCTAAAAAGCCATCTATATGCTGTATACAAGAGACTCATCTCAGAATTAAGGACACAACCAGGTAGAAAGTGAAAGGTTGAGAAAAAGATATTCCATGCAAATAATAACCAAAAAAGATCTAGAAAATGATATTAATATCTGACAAAATAGGTTTTAAATGCAAAACTGTTCTAAGGGATAAAGAAGTTCACTATACATTAATAAAAGGTGCAATTAACCAAGATGAAATAACTATAATAAATATTTAGGCACATAACCTGGTTGCCCCAAGATACATCAGGCACACACTAGCAAAACTAAAGGGAAAAATAGATATCTGTACAATAATAGTTGGAGACTTCAATATAACACTCTCAGCATTGGATGGAACATCTGGACAGAGGATAAATAAACAGAGAGCTTAAATAATATGAAAAATGAGCAACACCTAACGGACATTTATAAAGCATTATACCCCAAAACAGAAAGATATTCATTCTTTTCAAGTGCTTATGGACCCTTCTTCAGGTTAAACCATCTGTTTGGTCACAGGACAGGTCTCAATAAATTTATTTTTGTTGTTGTTTTTAAGATTTATTTATTCCCCTCCCATTGTTTGTGTTCACTGTCTGTTCTGTGTGTCCATTCACTGTGTGCTCTCTGTGTCTGCTCATCTTCTGTTTAGGAGGCATGGAGAACTGAACCTGGGACCTCCCATGTGGGAGAAAGGCACTTAATTGCTTGAGCCACTTCAGCTTCCCACTTTGTTGTGTCTCTCATTGTCTTTCCCCTTTGTGTCTCCTTGTGCATCATCTTGTTGTGTCAGCTTGCCATGCCTGCCTGTCATGCCAGCTTGCTGTCTTGCTCTTCTCCAGGAGGCACTGGGAACCAAACCCAGAACCTCCCTTGTGGTAGGCAGGACCCTTATCACTAGAGCCACATCTGCTTCCCTCTCAATAAATTTAAAGATTGAAATTATACAAAGCACTTTCTCTGATCATAATAGAAGGAAGCTGGAAATAAATAATGGATGGAAAAGGGGAAAATTCACAAATATGTGGGCCAAAGAAGAAATTGCAAAAGATTTGAGTAAATATCTTGAGATGAAGAAAAAGAGAAACAACATATCAAAACCTATGAGACATCACAAAGGCAGTGCTGAGAAAAATTTATACCCCTCAATGCTTATATTAAAAAAGAAGAGCTAAAATTGGAGATATATCTGCATACCTGGAGTAACTAGAAAAAGAACAGCAAACTAATCCCAAACCAAACCAAAGGAAAGAAATAGTGAAGATCAGAGCAGAAATAAATGAAATTGAGAACAAGAAAAAACAATAGAATGAATTAGCAAACCCAAAAGTTGGTTCTTTGAGACGATCCACAAATTGATAAATTTGTAATCTGACAAAGAAAAAAAAAGAAGATGCAAATAAAATCAGAAATAAAAGGTGACCATTACCATTGATGCCATAGAAATAAGAAAGATTGTAAGAGGATACTATGAACAACTGTACACCAAAAACTAGACAATGTAGATGAGATGGATGAATTCCTAGAAACACACTAACAACCTACAATGACCCTAAATAGAAGTCCTCAACAAACCAATTGCAAGTAAAGGGATTGTAATGGTCATCAAAAACCTCCCAAAGATGAAAAGCCAGGACCAGATGGCTCCACAGGTAAATTCTACCCATCATTCTAAGATGTAAGATAACAATCTTGCTCAAGCTCTTCTGAAAAATTGAACAGGAAAGAACACTACAAAACTCATTCCATGAAGCCAATATCACCCTAATACCAATACCAGTTAAAGATACTACCAAAAAAAAGAGAATTATAGACCAATATCTCTTAAGAATATAGATACAAAAATCCTCAACAAAATACTTACAAACCAAATCCAAAAGCACATTGAAGTAATTATACACCATGATCAAGTGGGTTTTATCCCAGGTATGCAAGGGTGGTTCAACACAAGAAAATCAATTAGTGTAATAAACCACATTAATAAATTGAAAAAGAAAAATCACATGATTCTATTGGTGCAGAAAAGGCATTTGAAAAAATACAGCATCCTTTCTTGCTAAAAACACTCCAAAACATAGGAATAGAAGGAAGCTTTCTCAATATGGTAAAGTACATACATGAAAAATCTACAGCTAGCATTGTACTCAATGGTAAAAGACTAAAAGCTTTCACTGAGATCAGGAACAAGACAAGGATGCCTACTGTCACCACTGTTACTCAATATTGTGCTAGAAGTTCTGCCTAGAGCAGTTAGACTAGATAAAGAAATAAAAGGCACCCAGATAGGAAATGAAGAATTCAAGCTTTCAGTATGTACTGATATGATCCTATGTCTATAAAATCCTGGGAAATCCATAACAAAGCTACTAGAACTAATAGATGAGTTCAGCAAAGTAATGGGATACAAGATTAACACATGAAATTCAATAGCATTTTTATACTCTGTTGCTGGGCAATCAGAAAAAAAAAATTTATTTATAACAGTGACTAAAAGAATCAAATATTGAGGAATAAACTTACCCAAGTACATAAAGGACCTTTGTTCAGAAAACTATAAAACACCTTGCTAAAAGAAACTGAAGAAGACTTAAATAAAGGTAAGGATATTCCATATTCATGGACTGGAAGACTAAATATTATTAAGATGTCAATTCTACCCAATCTGATTTACAGATTCGACATAATCCCAGTAAAAATCCCAACAACCTTTTTTTTTTTTTTCAAAAATGGAAAAGCCAGTTATCAAATTTATTTGGAAGGGTAAGGGACCCCGAGTAGCCAAAAATGTCTTAAAAAAGAATGAAGTTGGAGGAATCTCACTTTCTGACTTTAAATCATATTACAAAACTACAGTGTCAAAACAGCTTGGTACTGGCATAAAGACCTACAGATTGACCAATGAAACTGGATTGAGAACTGAGAAATAGTTCCTCACATCTACGGTCAAGTGACTTTCGGTAAGATTGTTAAGGCCTCCCACTTGGGCCACAACAGTCTATTCAACAAATTGTGCTGAGAGAATTGTAAATCCATATCCAAAAGACAGAAAGAGGACCCCTATCTCACACCTTATACAAAAATTAACTCAAAATGGATCAAGGGCCTAAATATAAAAATGACAACTGTGAAACCCCAGAAGAAAATGTAGGAAAACATCTTCAGGATCTTGTGGTAGGTGGTAGTTTCTTAAACTTTACACCCAAAGCACAAGCAACAAAAGAAAAACTAGATAAATGGGACCTCCTCAAAATTAAACACTTTTGCACCTCAAAGGACTTTGTCAAAAAGGTGGAAAGGCAGCTGACTCAATGGAAGGAAATATTTGGAAATCACACATCTGATAAGGGTTTAATAGCTATGATATATAAAGAGATCATACAACTCAACAACAGAAAGACAAATTACCCGATTAAAAAATGGGCAAAAGGCTTGAACAGACATTTGTCAAAAAAAAAGGAAATACAAATGGTGATAAAACACATGAAAAAATGTTCAACGTCACTAGCAATTAGGGAAATGCAAATCATAACTACAATGAGATATCATTTCACATGTATTAGAATGGCCACTATTAAAAAGTCAGAAAGCTACAAGTGTTGAAGAGAATGTGGAGAGAATGTGGAAAGATAGGGACACTTAATCACTGCTGGTGGGAACTTAGAATGGCACTGCCACTGTGGAGGACTGTTTGGCAGTTCCTAAGGAACTGAATATAGACTTGCCCCGTGACCTGTCAATACCACTATTAGGTATATATCCAAAAGAAGAGCAGTGACATGAAAGACATCTGTACACCAATGTTCATAACAGTGTTATTCACAATTGACAAAAGATGGAAATAACCCAGGTAACCATCAACTGATGAATGGATAAACAAATTATGTTGTATAGATATGATGGAATATCAAGCAGTGGTAAGAAGAAATGAAGTTGTAAAGCATATCAAAACATGGTTGAACCTGGAGGACATTATGTTAAATGATTCAAGCCAGATACAAAAGGACAAATACTGTATGATTGCACTATTATGAACTAAATATATTGCATAAGCTCATGGAGTTAATAATTAGAATATAGGTCACCAGAAAATAGAATGAGGGTAGAGAATGGAAAGCTGAGATAAATCTGTGCAGAATTGATAAAGAGATTGGTTGTAAATCTTTGGAAATGAATAGAAATGGTGAAAGCACATCATAGTGTTTGTACGTAGCAGAGCTATTATATGGGTATGAAGTGGTTGAAAGGGAAAGTCTAAGGACATGTATATTACTCGAAGGAAAGCTAAAAAATGTAACATGGGACTATATAACATATGAAATACAAATATGGGTAATATTGCATATATGACTGTTTTTACATAATATAAATGCAAATAAGCGAGAGAAAGAAATGAAATAGCAGCTATGTACTACAGGGGAAGCATAGAGAGATTGAGAGGTGATGAGTTTTTTTTTGTTGTCTGTTTTTGTTTATTATTATTGGAATAATGAAAATGTTCTAACAATGATGAAATGATGAATGCACAACTATGTGATTATACAGAATACCACTGACTGTACACTTTGGATGGATTTAGCTTTATTAATATGTATCAATAAAATCGATTTGTTATAACAACATATTTGTATCTTGCTTTTTTATCCTTTCTCTCAATCTGTGCCTTCTGATTGTGGAGTTTAATCCATTAATATTCAGTGTTACTACTTCAGCCATTTTGTTCTTTGTTTTTTAGGTCATAAATTTTTTGTCTCTTCCTTTATTGCTCCTCCTTTTGTGTATAGTTGATCTTTTGTGATGTATCTGATTGGTCCCTTTCTCATTTCTACTCCTTTATATTTTGTCTTCATTATTTTTATTTTTTTCAACATATTTTTAATTTATTTTTCAAAGATACATAGATCATACAAAATGTTACATTAATAAATACAGGAGGTTCCCACATGCCCCACAATTTCCTACATCAACAACTTCTTTCATTAGTGTGGTACATTCATTGCATTTGATGAATACATTTTGGAGCACTGCTACACAACATGGATTATAGTTTACATTGTAGTTTACACTCTCTCCCAGTCCATTCAGTGGGTTATGGCAGGATAGATAATGCCCTGAATCTGTCCCTGCAATATCAATCAGGTCAACTCCAAGTCCTGAAAATGCTCCCATATCATGCCTCTTCTTCCCTCTCCCTACCCTCAGCAACTCCAATGTCCACTGTCTCCACATCAATGATACAATTTCTTCCATTATTATTCCATCATAATTCTATAGTAGAAGACCAGTAAGTCCACTCTAATCCATATTTTGTTTCTCCATCCTGAGGACTCTGAGATGGCAATGCCTACTCCACCTCTCAATTGAGAAGGGGCTTCTATCCCACTCTTTATATTTTTAAAATACTTTCTTTCTGGTTACCCTGGAGTTTGTATTACACAATCTAAGTCTATAACCTACTAGTTTGAAAAGATACCAACTTAATTTCAATTGCATACATATTCTTTCTCCCTATCCTCTGTTTCCTATCTTTATATTGTTTTTGTCACACATTACCTCTTTATATTTTAAGTATCCGTTATCAGAAAATACGATTATTTCTTATTCAATTGTATTCCACCTCTTATAGGAACTAAAGAATAGAACTATATATTGAGGATACTGTACTATTAGGTTTTGCATTTACCATTTAGTTGCCTTTCTGAAGATCTTCACTTATTCATACTTCTCCAGGTTACTCTCTCCTGATGTTTCCATTCAATCTTTAAAATCCCTTTAGCAATAGTGTTGGGCAGGTCTTTTGTTGACTGACTCTCATTTTTTGTTTATCTGTGAATGTCTTAAACTCTTCCTGATTTTTGAAGGACAGTTTTGCTGAATAAAGAATTTTTGGCTGGCAGTTTTTCTCTCTCAGTACCTTAAGTATATCATATTACTTCTTTCTCACCTCCATGGTTTCTGATCAGAAATTAGAACTTAGTCTTATTGAGGATCCCTTGTATCTAATGAATCACTTTTCTCTTGCTCCTTTCAGAATGCTCTATCTTTAGCATTTGACATTCTGAGTAGTATTTGTCTTGGAGTAGGTCTATTTGGGTTTGCCTTGTTTGAGTGTATTAGACATCTTTATTTATGTATTTTGTATGAGTTGGGGAATTTTCTGCTGCTATTATTTCCTCAAATATTTTCTCTGCCCTTTTTCCCTTCTTTCTCCTTCTGGGACTACCATGATGCATATGTTTATACACTTCATACTGTCATTCAAGTCCCTTAGGCACTGCTCAATTTTTTTCTATTCTTTTATCTATCTCTTCTTCTGACTGTATGATTTTGATTGTCCTGTCTTCTCATTTGCTGATTCTTTCTTCTGCCTTTTCATATCTGCTGTTGTATGCCTCTAGTGTATTTTTAATCTCCATTATTGTGCTTTTCATCTTTTTGTTTCCTTTTTAAACTTTCTAATTGTTTTTGCTCATACATTGTCTTCTTAATATTCTTTAGCTCTATATCTGTATTTAGTTTATTTCTATCCATATTTTCCTGCATCTCCTTGAATTGACTTAGGTTTCAGTGAACTTCTTTGATTAGTTTTTCCAAAGTCTGTGTCTCCTCTCAAGTTTCCATTTATTCCCATATCTTCCTGTTTCTGAGTAGGGCTTGTAAATTTTTTGCTGATGTTGGCATCTAATTATTTTAATGTGCTAACTCAAAGTCAGTTTCTCCCTCTTATTTTGGGTTTTATTGTAGATTGGCTGTATTAAGGCTCTTCTTCAATGCTCAGTCCAGCTTATTCTGAACCTTTAGAGCAGCCTGTGTTTAACTGTTCAGATTTTTTTCAGGTCTTCTGCACCTATTTTTTGCCCTGGATGTGTGGTACAACTTTTACTATTGCCCTTTTGTGTGCAATTGTTTCATCTCTACGAGAAGGCTTCCTTTCTTTTCCTCCTTCTCCAGAGGCCCTGAGCTTTTCTGTTTGATTTTATGCAGATTTTTCTTCCCATCTCTTGGCATTTGCTCAGTTGCTCTCCCTCACTCATTGCCCCCTTTTCATTACACTTTTTAGTCCTGGGACCTATCCTACCTTACTGAGGTTCAGTTTTTACTTTTATCAGTGAGGCTTTCTGCCTCCAGTAACTTCCAAGTTAGGGTATCCCATCCCAGGGAGCCTGATGAGGTCAGTGTTCAGAAATACCCAGGGGAGTGGATGTGGCTCAATTAGCTGAACGCCTACTTCCTAAATGGAAGTCCCAGGTTCAGTTCCTGGTGCCTGGGACAACAAGCAGGCAAAACAAATGAAAATCCAGCTGAGGGGAGCCAAGGTGGCTCAGTGGTTGAGCACCAACTTCCCACATACGAGACCACGGGTTCAATCTCTAGTCCCCAGTATCTCAAAAAAAAAAAAAAAAAAAAAAAAAGCCTTTTTTTTTTTTCAGGTGCCCTAGTAATTAGAGACTGGGGTTGGGTGTCTGTACCTTTTACCAACAGTTCCACAGTGGGTCTCATTGTTTCCTGGGGATCCTTTTGTATGCATGGTACTCATCAGCTACTTGGGTTCTGCCCTGGGTTTATTTGACTTTGGGTCCCTCCGTGTACCTGGACATACATGGGTTCTAACTCGCTACTGTGAGGGGCTCTGTTGTCTATTCCAACAGCAAAATTTACTCAGGCTGGAGTGCTGCTATGTGACTCAGGACATGTGGGACCGAGAGAGCAGGAGGAGTCCATACTAGGAATTCTAAATCATAGATCTCTTTTTTGTTTTGTTTTGTTTTGTTTTTCTCTTTGATTCAGTATTTGTGGAATTCTTTTCTAGTCTCTATCTTCATCCAGGGTTCCAGACAAGTGGGATTTGTCCTTTATTAGTTGTTTCTTTGGGAAGACTTTTCCGTGAGAGGTTTTATGTCACCGTCTTAATGATGTCACCTCCAGTAATTCACTTTTATTTTTTACAAAATATCAGTTTGCAATGAATTGGAAAATTTTTAAAAGTGGTTCTTTTCTAAAGAGAGTTTAAGAAGTGCTGCCATATAGGACTTAAAATAAAGTGAGGTTGTTCCTCCAGAAAAACAGCTTTCTGAAAAGAGCTAATTGTCTTACAAAATCTCTCATACTACCAGACATATTCTCAGTTTTATTTTGAACAAGAAAATTGTATTCGAGCTTGAAATAACCTCAATCAGTGCCAGGTTTTGATGCTTACAGAGGTCACCTAATGAAATTGGCAGACAAGAAGCCAAGAAATTTAAAACAGATTTAATACTAATGCCTGGTGTTGTAAACTCATAATTGCAAACATCGGAAATCCCTATAAATAAGCATTTAAAAAGAAATATAGTTAATGGTTATGTCTTGGAGAGCAGTACATCTCAGGTTGTATTTTTTTAAAAAACATTTTTTAATATGCAAATGGCTTCCAAGAGCTTCAGGTAAAACTCCTAGTGCTAGTATCAGACATGGGATCAGAAAATCCCAGAAAACTTTAACAGGCGTGAAAATGATATGCCCTGAAAAACTGAGTTAATGTCTCAAAAAATGACTCTGATGATGACGAAAACATTGATGTAGATGTGCATGTGAAGCACGAATAAAATTGTTTCAAAAATTTGTTAATGGAAAAAGCAGTGTGTGTTGGTTATTAAGCTATTGACTTTCAGCTCCAAACCCACCCTTCTATATTCTACTTTGTGAGGCTGGGACACTAGAACTCTGAAAACCACATTTCTCCTTCACCAGCTGGCTTGTATTAAGTTTTGTCTAACCGAAGTACAGGGGATACAAGAAACCTGGAGGAGGGAGACGCAATTACTACTTCCTGTTTATTTGAAGTTCCTGTAAGGGTCATCCCAGCAACAGTTCTTCACTCTAGCCCTTGCAGTCAGTTCTAGTTTCACACTTTTCCCCACAGTTCCCACACCATTATCACTGTACTCTCAGAAATACTGACCAGCCATAATTTCTTTAAATACTCTCTCTCCCCCCTTTTTTTTTCTTCTCCTTCTGGTGTCCCACATGTTTCTCAGGCTCTAATCCCTTTTATTCATTCTTCTTTCTGCTCCTCAGATTAGATGATTTCAATTGTCTTGAGTTCAGGTTCACTGATTCCTTCTTCTGCCAGCTCTGACCTGCTGTTAAATCCCTCTAAGGGATTTTACATTTTTAATTCTGTAGCCTTCAGACCTGCTTGGCTCCTTTTCATAAAAGCCAGATCCACTGGCTATAGGGTACTAATAGTGAAGCTAACCTTGCTTTGTCTCTTCTCTCTATGCATAAAATTTCTTTCCAGCAGAGCCTGTGAGTCATGCTTTTACTGGCACCTGCAACACTGGTATTAGAGTGTGTTGACATCTCTTTAGGTTTCTCTCCTTCTTACCGACAGTTGTCTAATTTTTTGCTTTGTGTATTTTTAAGCTCTGTTAGTGGGTTCAAAATATCTCTTTTTACCCTAATACTGTTCCTTGTTTTGAAGTGTACTTTATCTGATATTAATATAACTATTCCTGCTTTTTTATGATTACTGTTTTCATTGTATATCTTTTTTAATTATTTCACTTTAAATCTATCTGTGTCTTTATTTAATGTGGATTTCTTATAGAGAGCATATATTTGAGTCTGCTTTTTTATCCAACCTGACAATCCTTGCTTGATTACTTAGTGTTTAGTGTATTTACATTTAATGTAATTATTGATAGGGTTGATTTTAAACCTACCATTTTCATATTTGTTTTCTATTTCTCCTTTGGTCATTTGTTTCCTTTTATCCTCCTTTCCTGCTATATTAGTCTGCCAAAGGGCTGCTGATGCAAAGTACCAGAAATCTCTTGGCTTTTATAAAGGGTATTTATTAGGGGCAAAAATTTACAGTTACAAGGCTGTAAAAAATCCAACTCAAGGTAGCTTTCTCATCCAAGTCATTTGCCACATGTTGAAGCAAGATGATAACTGATCTCCGGCTGTTCTCTGCCTTCCCCTCTGGGCCTCTTCTTTCTCTTGAGGCTCTGTGGCCCCAGCCTCTCAAGGCTTTGTGCTTAAGGTAAGTCCTCTCTTAAATAAGCACAGGGCTTATTTCTTTCAGGGCTTCCTTTATCAGTCTCAGTTGTTCTGCTTTCTTTCAAATCTCAGCTGCAAGCTGTCAGGCAAAATGGTTCACCTCTCCCTGGGCCTTTAGCTATTTGAACCTTCCCCTTTCTGTCACATGGCAGGATCAAAAATGGCAGAGCTCTTTCTTCCCAGGTGTCTGTGTGAGTGTCCATTTATATCACACCTAGCAAGGGGCAGGGACTCAGAATCTGAGTCACACCCTGATGTGGTCGAATCAAAAATGCCCTAAAAGCAATCTTATTATGTAATCCAATCAAAAGCCCCTCAACTGAATCTACTGTAATAAAAAACTATCACACTAGAGGAACAGATTAATTTATAAACATAATCTTACTCTTTTTGGGATTCATAAATAATCTCAAACTTCCACACCTGCCTTTATTTACAGCAGTCTTCTTTCCTTTTATAGCTACACTTTTCCATTTGGTACTATTTTCCATCAGTTGTAAGAATTTCCTTAAATTTTCCAATAGTTCAAGTCTGCTGGTGACACATATTTCTCAGGTTCTGTTTACCTGAACATATTTTCATTTTACTTTCATTTTTGAATGATTTTTTGCTGAATATAGAATTCTGTGTTGATTTGTTTTGACCATGTATTTAGGAAACATGCCTCTAATATATGTATTATTCAGCCTACCACTATGACAGTAAGTTGGCTTTATAAGGTTTTTGTTTTGTTCAGTGTTTCAGAAATAAAAAGAGCATATAAAATTCCCTTTAGGCCTTTCAGTATACAAATAAATGAGAATGAGTTCCAACAAAGAGTGCTATGAGGTGAATTAACAATATTATGAAAATAAAATACTTATTGTTTTTGGTTACTTTTCATTTTAATTCATAAAATTTTCCTATTTTGCTTTGAATTTACAAAGTTTTACTTTTGAGGAAACTTTAGCACTCCTTTCTCTTGTTCCTAAAGCTGCTATAGACATGTTCTCCCGTTGTCTACACTCTTTCTCTAATCTCTTCATTCTCCTTCCCCCCTTATACTTTCTTTCTCATTGAGTTTTATTTCTCAAGTGAAATGCTTGGTCAGATCAGTCAAAACTCTAATCTTCAGGATGTTCCAGGAGTACTCCCTGTCTTCTTATAGTTTATTTCCTTGTAATTGCTCCAAACTCAAAGGTATAGCTATCTATGTGGTATTAATTAGAAAGGATTTTATAACAAAATTCTTCTAATTATGATAACAGCACTTGTGTTTAACTTGGGTTTTTGCTAAACGGTCTTTTTCTTAAGCACAACCCAGTATTGGGGGGTGGGGGGAACAAAACAGAGAACTTTAATGGAAAATTTTCAAGTGTACACTTACTACATAATTTTTAAGCAATAATGTTTTTGTCATTTGTTTCCCTGCCTCTGATTCTTAGAATGTTCTCTCTGTACTGTCATGTGCTGCAGTGGGGAGGACACTCAATGTGCTGTAGTGATTGGCATGTCCAGGTCCAGAACATCAGGTCTTATTCAGTCCATAATTCTGAATGACTGTGAAAAGCATTGGGCTAATTGCACAGGAAAGTGATCCTAATCTCAAGAGTTTATCCCATATCCCCACATAAGCTGAAAATGGATCAAGTAGTTGAAAATGAGGAATCCTGAATTCTTGTTGCTAGTACTACTTACAGTGGGGTGCCTAGCTTTGAGAGCAGTATTGTACAGCGTTGCTTTTCTTACTGTGTAAATTGGTACCTACATCGATTTTAACAAAGGCCCTCAAGATCTCAGAATTATTAGCCAAGCATAGGACATGCTATGAATCAAGAGACCTGGTTTTCTAGCTGGGTTCTGTGGCCAACTGGATATGTAACATTAGGGAAGTTGCTTTATACTTCTGGGCCTCAGTTTCCACATCTGTAAAATGAAGCAGGCTGGGTAATTTCTGAAGTCTCTTGAAGGAGGGAAAAAAGTGATCTCATATTATTGTGCCAGGGAGAGAACTGGAATTTGAAGCAAGTCGGCAGGTTAGAAGCGGCCTGTCTCCTGGTGAGCTAGACCATGTAGGGCTGCCAGCTGGCAGGCCTGAGGCCTTCCGACCCTGCTGCTCCCTTCACGGGCAGAGAAGCAATGGGAAATGGGAAGAAGACATTCAAAGTGCCCACCTCAGGCTGTTTATTCTGTGCCAAGCTGTAGAGACTGTAATGCGAAATATGAATTTCAGCGTTGTTTTATGCCTGTAGTTTAATTCAAAGTTTAAAAAGTGTTTTACTTTTTTTCTCCCCTCTGGGAACTGTTCGCGGTAGAACTTCCATATGGGGATATAGTTATTACTGAAGAGTGTCAAGTGAGTCGAATAGTCAGACCATGCAGTCACTGCAAGAAAGCTGCAGCTGAGGAATGCGGGCCCTGGAACCGGTGCCCTGGAACCACATTCCTCCTCTGCAGCTTCGAACACAATTGTTTTCCTTAAAAGTTCTACCCATAGCATCTCTTCTCTCATTCCTTCCTTATAACCCCACGGTCCTCTAAGTGCCGAACGTTTTTCCTTTGTTGGCCATGGCTCTCAGGATGATTTTATCAAATATGAATTTTCCTCAGCTATCAACCACATTTCTATCCTAGACGATGGAGGAGAAGCATGTGTGTGTGCACATATGTGTAAACGTGTGTGTGTCTATGACAGAGAGGGAGAGGGAGAGATACATTATAAAAAAAAACTAGTGCTCCTTACAAAACATTTTGGAAAGAGAGAAAGATATAAAGAAGAAAACCATATTCCTACCTAAACAGAGATAATTCTTGTTAATATTTTGGTATTTCTTTCCAGTTTTCCTCCATGTTTTTGTGTTGTTAAAATGAGCGAGAGTTTTTTATGCCATATTTTTCAGTTTGTCATTTCCCTTTATAAATATAGCCATACAATAGCTATATTTGTCTGTACTTTTAATTTCCTTAGAAGAGGTTCTTAGACAGGGAATACTGGATCAGAGTGTATGAACTTATTTCATTATTTTTACCTCCCCTAATTCTTACCAAATTGCCTAATTAACAAATTATATATCCTTCTAGCAGTGTATGCCCCCTCACTGTGTTCTCACCAATTATTGAATGTTATTTATTTCTCAAATTTTTGCTAATCTAATAGGTGAAAATAGTATCTCATTTTTTAACTTTATGGATTGTTAGGAATAGTAAACATTTTCACATTCTAGTCCCTCTTTGAATTACCTATTCATGTGATTTGCTTGTTTTTTATGCTTATCTGTTCTCATTTTTATTACAATTATTTTTCTAATTTGTTCTTTTCCTTTTATGATTTTTTTTTTACTCTAACTCTTTTTAATTAGAGAAGTTGTATGTTTACAGAAAAATCATTTAAAAAATACAGAGTTCCCTTATACCTGCTCATATACACAGTTTTTCCTATTAGTACTTTGTATTAGTCTGGCATGTTTGATAAAATTGATGAAATAATATTATAATTATACTGTTACCTATAATCCATAATTTACGTTAGGGTTCACTGCTTGTGATCTACAGTTTTACAGTTAAAAATATTTTCTTTTCTACTACCATATATACAACCTAAAATTTCCCGTTGTTTTTTTTTTAAAGATTTATTTCTCTCCCCTTCCCCCACCACCCCAGTTGTCTGTTCTCTGTGTCTATTTGTTGGGTCTTCTTTGTCCGCTTCTGTTGTTGTCAGCAGCACAGGAATCTGCGTTTCTTTTTGTTGTGTCAGCTCTCCGTGTGTGCAGCACCATTCCTGGGCAGGCTGCACTTTCTTTCGCACTGGGCGGCTCTCCTTATGGGGTGCACTCCTTGCATGTGGGGCTCCCCTACACGGGGGACCCCCCAGCGTGGCAGGGCACTCCTTGCCCTGCGCTTGGGCCAGCTCCACACGGGTCAAGGAGGCCCGGGGTTTGAACCGCGGACCTCCCATGTGGTAGACGGACGCCCTAACCACTGGGCCAAGTCCACCGCCCAAATTTCCCGTTTTAACCACATTCTAATATATATATTTCTTTGGTGTTAATTACATTCACAATGTTGTGCTACCATCACCACTATGCATTATCAAAACTTTTCTATTACCCCAAAAAGAAAATCTGTCCCCTTAAGGACCAACTTCCCATTCCCTACCCCTACCTCAGCCCTTGGCAACCTATATTCTAGTTTCTGACTCTATGAATTTGCTTATTCTAATTATTTCATATTATGATGATTTTTTCTCTGCATAGAAATTTTAAGTTATGTATTCAAGTCTGTGATCTTATCCTTCACAATTTTTTCCATTCCTTTTTTTTTTATAGAGAAGTTGTGGGTTTATAGAACAATCATGCGTAAAATACAGGATTCCAGTTTTACCGTCCTATTATTAACATCTTGCATTGGTGTAATATATTTGTTACAATTGATAAAAACACATTTTCCTAGCTCTACTATTTACTGTAGTCCATGGTTTAACTTAGGGTTCACTGTGTTGTGCAGTTCCATGGACTTTTTTATACTAGCAAAGTTTTCCTCGTTTAGACACCATAATAATATTTACCTCCATTTTCTTTGTTGCTGTGGTTTGAATTTTAAGACTATGTAGCACTTTAAGATATTTGGAATTGATTTTGATATATAGCATGGGGTGATGATCTAAATATTTTTGTGTTCCAATAGATAGCCAGTTTTTCCAGGATCATTTATTAAATAATCCCTATTGACACCTCATCTTATACTGTATTGAGTTATTTTACGTACTAGTGGACCTTTCCAGGTTGTCTATTCTATTCCCTCGGTCTCTTTGTTCTTACACTAAGGACACTCCTTTTCCCCCAGTTCTTAAAATAATGTTCTACAATCTGGTCATTTTTGTTTTCAAATTGTTTTCAGCTCTTCTTGCCTGTATATTTTTCCAGATGAATGGTAGAATCATTTTTGTGAAGTTCCAAAAAACTTCCTTTGGGGTTTTGATGAAAATTACATCCAACCTATAAATTAATTTGGGAAGAATTTGGCATCTTTAAAATCTTCAGCCTTCCGGTCCAGTAATACACATATAGCTTGAAGGACTTCTTCAAATATCCTTTTATATGACTCAGTGGAGTTTTGTGGTTTTCTTTGTATAAGTTCAATACATTTCTTGCTAAAATATTTCCAGATAATTTTATATTTTGGGTCCTTTTTAAATGAAATAGATCCCCCCCTTCATTTGATGCACATTTTAAAATATTATTTTTCCCCAATGATTGCCAGGTACTGACAGGAATTTAAGTGAAAAACAGATTTGTTTCCCTCCAAGCTTGTAAACTCAGAAACGTATAACTAGAATGAACCCTAGAAATATTTTCTGTTTATATATGATAAAAGTGAGGCTGTGAAAGGTAAAATACTTTATCAGAGATCACATAACTTGTTTGGAGAATAGATAAAGAGAAGAATACTTCCAAATGTCCATATTCTTGCGTCAAGGATATATAAAACTTAAATATCCAAAACCACACTCCCAGTCTTCCACCTTAGTGTTCTCTTTGTTTTTTTAGGTTGGTATTATAACATTTATTAAAATAATACTATGGGTTAATAGAAACACCCCTTAGTTTTCTAATGCTGCTATAACAAATTACTATAAACAGTGGTTTAGAAACAACACAAATTTATTCTCTTACAAGTCTGGGGTCAGAAGTCCAAAATGGGTCTCACTGGACTAAAATCAAGATGCCAGCAGGGTATGTTCCTTTCTGGAAACTCCAGGGGAGATCTGTTTCATTGGCCTTTCAAGTTTCTGGAGGCCGCCTGTATTCCTTGGCTCATTCCCCCTTCCTCCATCTCTAAAACCAGCACTATCCGCTCTTTCTCACCTGAGCTCTCTCCTGCCTCTCTCTCTGTCTCTCTCTGTCTCTCTCTCTCTCTCTGTCTCTCTCTCTCTGTCTCTGTCTCTCTCTCTCTCTCTCTCTCTCTCTCTCTCACTTATCAGAACCTTTGTGATTACATTGGGCCCACCTGAATAATCCAAGACAATAATCTTCTTTAAGGTCAACTGATAAGCAACCTTAATTCCCTCTGCCATGTAGCATATTCTCAGCCTCTGGGAATTACGACATGGGCATCTTTGGAGAGGGCGAGGGCTTTATTCAGCCTACCACAATCAGGATGAACTTCCAAAATGGATAGTCAACCACATCAGCAGCCTCCTTGAAGGATTTCAGTGGCATCTCTTCATTCTTAGGCGCAAGACCAAAATCCTTAAAATGGTTTGCCAGACCCTGATGAGTTTCACTCCACCCCATTTGCAGCCCTAGTACATTCCTTCCCTGCCTCCAGCCTCCTTCAGCTCCATGCTCATCCTGACTCTGTGCTGTGGCCACATTTGCCTTCTTTTAGCTTTTCAAATGTGCCTGGCGCTCTCTCTGGCCATGGAGCCCTTGCACATGCCTTTCCCTCTGCCTGCAATGCTTTTCCCCCACTTGTGCCTCCCTAACTGGCTTCAGATCTCAGCGCAGTCCCACCTCCTCAGGGATTGCTTTCCTGCCTGCTCTGCCCAGTTCAAATCCTTCACCCCTCACTCCCAGCACCTCCTAGCTCTCTTTCGGGATACTTAGCACACTAGAAAGCTTATTTTGTTCAACAGATTATTTCTCTTCCCAGCTAGACTAAAAGCTGCAGTGGATGCTGTATCTTTTCTACTCACCCCTGTATCTTCAATACATAATGCACATAAGCCATAGTGGACTCATAATTTGTCTGAAGAGTGAGTAAATGAACTCAGGAATTTATCTAGGAAAAAAAGCTACATTAATGAATATGCTCACTGCCACATTTTAAAAAGCAGAAAAACTGGCACAGTTTAAAAGTCCAACAGTAAGTAACTTTTATAAATCCATCTGATAAAACCATATATATCCATTAAAAAATGAAAATGATAAAGATCATAATCATGGGGGGAGAATGTTTATACTAAGTTTAAAATAGCAAGATAAAAAAATATTCTTACGCTGATCAGAAGGAAAAATAATTGAGCATTTAGTTTAAAATCAAGGGATGGTGAGAATTGTTTATTTCACATTTTTAAACTATCCTGCACACATGTTCCTCTATTCAGCACACACTGATCGAGCGTCACTATATGCCAGACACTATGCCAAGGCCTGGGAACAGCAGTGAACACAAGAAGTCCGTGGTCTCTGCAAGTTTACAGGCAATTCAAAAGAAGCTAATAATCAATATCTGGCTGCATTTGAGAAAACATGAGTTCCTTTAGCATATTGTGACATTAGGCTGAAGAAAATAGATTTTTGATCAACTTATTATAACACTAAAAACTTTAAATTGTGGGGAAAAATTTTAGGAATAATATACCCATTTCCTATGTGTCTTTAGGCAATTTAGGACATTTCTAAATTGTCTCTCCAATCTTTAATCACCACTTACCAAGACCCAAGCTGTCTATTCTAGAAGGAAACCTTCTGAGGGCAGGGTGAACTTTTTCTGGCTACCTCAGGTCAACTCTATTGAAAAGTTTTGTGCAGGTAATCATCAGGATGGCACTATGGTGGGGAGAGGTCAGGACACCTTCCCTGCCTAGTTCAGCCTCTTTTCCAAATATTTGGTGGTTCTGCAGCTACTGCTTCTAGGAAACCTGTGTTAGTTAACTGAAAAAGTGGGGTTTTCCCCACATAAATTCTCTGGGTTTCATCTTCTCACATTTATGCACTCTATAACAGGGCCTCTGTGCTTGAACATAATGTAAATACTTAATTTGTTTAATAAATATCCTGAAACTGCCTCTTTGAGTTGTTACCAGAAGGGCACAAACCTTTTAACTCACTTAGCTAGCACAGATCCACGCTTAATGTCTTTAACGATGATGATCGTGATCTTTTTTAGTGGCTGAAAATGCTCTGTAATCAATGATGTGGCCCTGCCTGGAGGCAGGAGGGACTAGCTAATCAGCAGAAAATGTCATGCTGGGTGGGACCAGTAATTTGAATCCCTGAAATTGGTATTAGTGTGGCAATTTATGGGAAGAGTACAGTTTCTTCTGAAGGCTAGGAGCAGCCCCAACCTCCCTAATGTTCCTAAGTGACTTATGCATAATTGAAACCCCCTGTAATCCAGTTTCTGTTCTCAGCCTGAGCCACCTCTGACAACTCTTCTTCCCCACCCTCCAAGACAATGGACACATCCTCTTCAGGAGTAACTCTCAGTGGTAGGTAGGAGGGGGAGGCGGGGCCTGCCTGGGAGCTGGGGGATGCCAGCAGCAATCTATGAGACCTCTCCTCAACCCCCATACCAACCTTGAAAATCATTATTTCAGGGATCAGAAAACAAATCCTATATTTCTGAGCTGGTTGTGAAGAAGCACATCCATGTTTCAGTCCTAAAATGTCCCCTGTGAACTTTCCCTTGGAGTCCCTTGATCTTATTCTAGGATTTGATTAATTTGGCCATGTTCACATTCATAATTTTCTAAATACTTGTCATATGCCCTCTGAACCTTCATCTCTTTAGACTGAAATTTTCATGTTAAAAGCCTGCTGGTCATTCCATTTGGTGGCTTTTTGATTATAGTTGGACTTTATTAATAGAGTGCTTCTGATAATCTGAGGAAGTTGTTTCATTATGGAATGTTATGCATTTTTTATCTTGCTTATTATTGTCCATAAGCCCAAAGGTTTTAAATGCTGGGAGCATGTTGTAAACTAAAACATAAATAATTTATTAAATTGTGCTGAACTGAGGCCAGATTTTCTATTGGCTCAGTGATGCACATCAGTGAGATATGGCTAAGATGTTAAAAATCGTATTTTCCCAAGCAGATTATTTAAAACTAAAGTATAAGCAGTTAAAAATCTTAATATTTAACTTCATGCACCTCATTCAATGAAAAAAAAAAGCTGCTTTCATAGACTGTAGTACAGTTTAATTCTCCAAAAACCAAGATATATAGAATAATTCGCAACGATTACTGATGAGTCTTTGCTGAGACACTAAGAGAGTGTCTTTCAGTGTCTGGTGATGTCTCAGCCCCTGGGGTGACTATAAGATCCTGTGCACTTCTTTAAAATGTCAGTGCTGTTAAGTAGGTGGAGCAATGGATAGTCTTTGTCTCTATGCTTTTATATTATTAATTTGTTGCTTAAAAGAGTAGAGGAATGGCAGGAGAAAGAGGTGGTTTGTTTGTTTTTTAAGAAGAAAGATGCCAGCAAATAATTATTAGAATAGAAATATAGAGGACTAGTTAGCACAACACATGAAGGAAAGTAATAAATTTTAAGCTCTATAAGGCTCAACCTGATATATTCTGATTCTATTGTATTCTCCTTAGAGGGCACAGAGCTGCTTTTAAGGATATTTTTTGTGTAGTTTGAAGTTGGGAGCACAGAGCTCGTGGCCCAGTCATCAACTTCTGACACAAATCCTGGGCTTGTCAATTGTGACAGCCATTCTAGATTTCTAATGCATGGATGAAGTTGAAAAATGAAGTCAACTGGGAAGATAGAATGGGTATAGAAAGAACAAGGATTATTTCTCTTCGAGAAGCAGACTTGGCCCAATGGATAGGGCATCCGCCTACCACATGAACCGGGCCTCCTTGACCCGTGTGGAGCTGGCCCACACGCAGCGCTGATGTGTGTAAGGAGAGCCATGCCACGCAGGGGTGTCCCCCACATAGGGGAGCCCCACGCACAGGAGTGCGCCCCGTAAGGAGAGCTACCCAGCACGAAAGAAAGTGCAGCCTGCCCAGGAATGGCACCACACACACAGAGAGCTGGCACAACAAGATGACGCAACGAAAAGAGACACAGATTCCTGGTGCCGCTGATAAGGACAGAATCGGTCGCAGAAGAACACACAGCGAATGGACACAGAGCCAGACAACTGGGGGGAGGGGCGGCGGGGAAGAGGAGAGAAATAAATAAAAATAAATCTTTTTAAAAAAAGGATTATGTCTCTCTATCGATCAGTGAATACAAAGATTTTAACTATATAAATAGAATCAAAGGTATAGTACAGTTAAAACCTAAAAGCACAGAAACATCAAAAGCTAGCATTTAAAATATCCAAGTCATCAGATCAAGTAATAGAAAGCACTGAAATACTGTTAAGGATTGCTGTTGTCTTTGATAGTAAAACTAGTAGCCATAGAGTACTCATCATAATAATAATTAAAGTAGTTAATGTTTATTGATCACCTCTGCATCTGCTGTCAGGAAGCTCAGGTTCTAGTATACTAGAATTATTAGAATTCCAGTTTTTCAGCTCTCTTTCAACAAACCTTACTGACCATTGTGTGTGTGTGTGTCAGAAACTTCTGGCATCCCAGTCTTCCCAACAGTATTCAGTTAGTGCTTGTTAAATGAATAAATAGATGTAATCTGTGATTCTGAAACACAAGAGGAAAATTTAAATTCACTTGTTTATACATATGTCTTAAGAGAAGCACTATTAAAGAGGAGAACAAAATGAAATCTTGGGCAGGTTTATTGATCAGTTTTTTGGTTTTTTGTTTTTGTTTTTGATACCTACTGTCCTGATAGCTTTATTTGTGTGTGCACGTGTGGGAATGTGTACATATGTGTGCGTGTGTGTGTATATATATATTTATTTATTTTATTTTATTTTTTTAATGAAAAAAATCCTATCTTTTCTCTGGAGATAGCCTCCATTGTCTCTGCCTTTCTATCCATGAAAAATTTCATATTTCCTGGCTTTCTATTCATGTAAAATTACACAGAGTTTATTGAATAAATGGAATCATCCTGCACATACTCTTCTATAACCTGCTTTGTCCATTTAGCAGTGTATCAAAGGCATAGATCCATGTGAGTGCCAATAGTTCTGTCTTATCCATTTTTAATGAACTATAGGATATCCTATAATGTGGATATGTCATAAATTATTTAACCATCCAGTTTCGGTGAGCATTTGTTAGTGCATGTGTATGTATGTATACACATTATGTTTCACCAATTCTTTAGAAAAATTCTAGTTGAAATTGTTGGGTCAGAGGATGTACTTGTTTTCTAATTTTGATACATATCAACAGATTGTTGTCAAGAAAGTTTATAACAATTGATAGTCTTAGTAACAATACATGAAAGTGCCTCTTTTCCCACACCCCTGCCAACACTCGGCATTTTCAATTTTTAAAAATTAGCCACTCTTAGTGAAAAGCCTATCTCGTCTTAATATGCACTCTTTTATCGTAGAACAATATGTGGTTGTAACTCTTGCATGCCATGCTATCATCTTGTATCCTGTATTCTATGGAGTATTTTATAATTAATGATAATGACTCATAAGTAGGCTGCACATATTTTTTTATTTAATTATTTTCCTGTATAATTTTAATCTATACGAAATTAATTCTGTGTATGGTGTGAGGGATGATCTTTGTTAAAATAAGTAACACTAGCTTCTATAACAAGTAATCCTCAAAATCTCAGTTACTTAATACATGAAAGTTTATTTTGCACCCACACAAAGTTTAATATAAATGTTCCTGATCTTCCACAGGGTCCCAGGGCCCTACTGTCTTGTGGCTCCACCATCCCGTAGGGCCCCAATGTCCTTTTGCATCAGTCATAAAGACAGAGGAGAGAGAGGATTTTGTTTTGGAGGTTTTTTTGCACTAATCCTGGGTCTGGACCACATCACTTCCACCACCATTCCATTGCCAGGACTCCCAGATGTACCTCATTGCAAGGGAGACCCGGGAGAGTTATCTAGCTTGTTCCTAGGAAGGAAGGAAGTTTCATTGAACACACAGCAGTCGCTGCCATGGATTCAAACACCCCCAGCCTAAAATGGATAGCCAGTTAGCCCAGCACCCTTTACTGTTCAACCTATTCCCTCCCCACCAAGGTGAAAATCCTCTTTGACCTTTGCTTAAGTTCTATATATAGATGTGTTTCTCAACACTATTCCCAATCATTGATTCCTGGATCAAAATCACACTATTTCAATTACTGAGGCTTTTTGTTTTATTTTGCTATCATTATTTTTCAAAAGTATTCTGTATCTTTTAGCAGATTTATTTTTTCAGATAAACTTTAGATTCAACTTATCAAATTTCCTTAAAAAATGTAAGCAAAAAAATACCCTCTAAATTTCCCCTCTCCTGTATTATTAAAAATATATTCTACTTGAAAACATTATACTATTACAGAAAATAAACATTTATTCGACAATTGGTGTTTTCTGACTCCCAGAACATAAACGCTTTTAAAAATCAAGCTTCCTACCAAACAGTGGCTAACAATGTTATCAGCAGGGCCTTTACAAATGGCTCGATATTTACAGTTCACATTTCAACTTCAAATCTATTTGTTGCATTAGCAAAATGAGGCTCATTAAGCCTTATTCTTTTAGCCCATCTCTCCAAGCCTCTGAACCCGCTAATTCTCAGCTTTCTTCCCTGGAAGTATGTAATCTTTCCTCCATTGCTCTTGAAAGTTCAGCTTATTCCTAAACCTTTCAGTGAAGGATATGAACTTGTTGCTTTCAGAGAGGCCACATCTGTGCACTCAGCCATTACGCCATCTGTGAAAGTGGTCAGAGTTCATTTTATTGCCTCCTTTGTGGAAGGACTTGTACTGTAAAAGCATGTATTATTGAAAACATAATTTTCCTCATCATTATGCTATCTTTCTAGCCAGATCGTAACCTGCTAGAAATCTATTGAGCACAGAGTGAAAAGCTCTTCAGAATAGCAGTTCTTAAGAGATTAAATGATTGCCATCTCTGTCCCATTTCTTTTATCTCATAATCAAGTTCAAGATGATAGTAGATATCTCAGCTGAAGTGATTATATATTTGAAATAGAAATGGCTTTATCTCCATTTATATTTTGCACTGTTGAAGACAGGATCATTTTCCTCCATTTCCATTTGTCTGTGTTTATGGTTCTTTACAACTGTCCACTGGGTTAAAAACTCAAGCTACTCTTAAAGGCTTAATCAGAGCTGGGTTGCATTTTTAAATATTCTGAGTGTTCGCTTCACCAACATTTAGAGCTGGGTCAAATCTTAACAGTCATCTAGCCCAGCCATTCAATTTGACCAGAAAGGAGCTTCATATTCTTGGCAGCTAAGAAACTTGCCCAGGGTCAGGCACCGTGGCAGCTGCTTGTGTGAGGCAAGAGTGCCATCCTGGGGAGTTTCAGCTGGGCCACACTGCCTCCTTGCCCTATTCCTAGAGGACCTGCAGTAATTACACAGATGGCGCGGGGCGGGGGTGGGACATAGAAAACACAGAGACCCGAAAGTACAGGAAACACATTTTTTTATGAGTACTTTGAGGATGCTCCTTTCGACTTGTGTTCTTTCTGTTTAAAATAGTGTTGTTTTCGCCCTTCTTACATCTCAATTCCTCTTCCAGAGAATGAAACTGGGAAACGAGATCACATCACTACTTAGGAACAGTTCTGCTAAAGCACTTGGTAAAGAAAGAATATGAAACTATTTGCCGGAAATGAGACTTTGGGCTATATGTTGATTCATTTATCCACATGACCACAAGTAGTCAATAATCAGGCATACTGAAATTACATTCTCTCCTCCTTTTTAAAATATTTCTAGCTTTAAATAACACTCCTCATTTTTAAAGCCTAGTAAACAGGAAAAACTTAGTCATTATTTATGGTTAATCACTTCTGCCAGCTGTAACTGCATTTCACATCTACTTTTCCTTTTTTTCTTCTGGTACTGGAGAGTCTATCCTGTCATTCTTTAGGGGTAAAACTATATTGGTCTCATCAATAACCTCTTCAGCACATTTAGAATCACAGTTAACTTATCAGAGACAGGGATTTTTGTTCAGTACTGCAAGAAAGTTACTTCTTTAGAATTTAGAACTGTGGATATAATCCATCATCTTAGGATAGCACCTAAGGAGAAATCTGAATTATTTTAGGTTTCTTTCAAAATGGAACAATCCTTTTAAAAACATATTTATTGAGTATCTATCTACCCTATGTCCACCAGGGTCCAGACATTGCAAAGTTTAGAAAAGATTTCCAACAGGACATCAGGTATGTCAGAGCACGTTCGTTTGCAAGTAGCAGGAAAGATATTTCTGACAACCTTAAACAACATAGGGCATTTAGTGGGGCAGGTGACTAAGTTTTGGAGTAGTACAGGCTTCAGACATGATTGGGTTCTAGCTCACTCTGCTGTTCTAACTCTGCCCCTCCTTGTCCATAGCTCCATTCTCAGGCTAACACACACTTAAAAGCATGTGTATGAATTATTGGATCAGTGTACCATTAGATGACAGTACCACTGTGGATATTGCCCCCTCATGGAAGGAAAAAGACTTGCAACACTAAGCTTCCCCTCTGTTCCCCACACAGTCTAAATTGAAAGAACTTCTCTTTTCTCAACTTACAAATTTCCTAAGCTTCATTATGGTTGGACCATCCCTTTACCAATTCATAATTGCCAGGGAAAGAATGCCATGCGCCAATTGACGTAAGCCAGTCACTGTGGTAAATTGGGTGGGATTACCATGATTAGCTTAGGTCAATCAAATTCTGCTTCTGGAGCTTGGGGTGGCCAACTGCTGCATAACACGCGAGGGGTGCCATGAGTGCAGGGAAGTAACCAGCAGTGTCCACTGCATCTTCAGTCTAGTAGGCTGAGCCTGCTGCTAATGAGGGCAAAGTTTAGCCTAGCTTGTGTCATTCTGTATCCATGGCCTGGTCTGGCCATCCTGCTGCCCTTCATAGGTGCCAAGGCCACCACCTGCTCACAGTCATCTGTAGCTGTACCTCTGCATCCAAAAGGCAGAGCTCTCTTACGTTCTGGAATATATTGTCCTCATCCTGAAGGAACACTTAAGTCTGATAACACTATTTATGGCCGACAGACTATTATTAAATAAGACATGCATATTAGATGGTAAAGAGAAGACTGCTCCTATCTCTTTCTAGTTAATTCTGACATTTCAATTGCCTGGAACGTCAAACTTCAGAGTTCTTTGTAAAGGCAATATTTAATTGGCTCTAAAAATCATTTCCCAAATAGAAGAGCACTCTGATCCATTTCAAATAGTGAGATCCCGTTTACCTGAGGGAAAACTTGACACGACATGCTTTTGCTGATGGCAGTCTCAATGCTCTGAGATGGCTTCAGCTCCCAAAATCAGCCTGGGTTCTTAATGAGATGAGGGCTTGCATGCAGGTAGTTTGGGAAAAGATCTCAGTGAGCAGGAGCAAGGGGCAGGGAAAGGCAAAACAGAGAATGAGGGAAAGCCAGCACAGAGGTCAAGTTCATTGCTGCTATGAGCAACCAGGGCCCACTAGCCGATAGAATGGCCAGAGTGACCTGCCTGAGGGCCAGAGGGGGAGAGTAGTCATCCTCTGAGTCCTGCTGTCTCAATGGTCAGGGGCCGCCCTTTGGGGAGCCAGCTCCTCCATACTTCCAGGTTGTACGTGGGATGCCACCCCAAGGTGTCAGAGCAGCCACAGGCAAACAGCAAAAGATACTTGGTGTAGGCTGCAGGTGAGGGAGGCACTCAGCAAGCTCTGGAGTAAGAGATGGGTGGGGAGCGTCAGGCAGAGTACAGGGGCTGCCCAGCACAAACTAGAGGAAATGCCTCTGCCGAAGCCGTACAGGAGCCTGGAAAAGACCAGAAGCCACCTGCATGTATCTGAATACATGAGTATCTGAATGACTTTTCTTAACATGTATGTCTTTTTTAAAAAAACTGAAATTAATAAACACATGACCAGCTTCCTGGGGCAGGACTCTTGTCAGCAAAGGCAAGCATACCAATGGAAAGAACCAGCAGGGCCCTCCCAGAGAAGGCTGCTGGCGGAGCAGCTGTCATCACTCCATCTTCACTGGCGGGTCCTCTCATCCCCAGCGGGCGCACTGTGCTTGGAGGGTAATATTTACTCTCACTGTTCAGCCAGCATGACAGCTCTGTCCCTAATGTAATGGCAGTCTTGACTTTAGTTTAAATTACTCACTTTTCCCCACCCCAAAAATTCCACTAAGAAAATGTTTCTCATTTAAATCTCTGCTTCCACACTGAATTTCCCATTCATGTTGCAGGTGAATCAAATACAGCATCAGTGTTCAAAACCCTCTGTGACTATCACAGTATCTCAAAATAATTACTCTCTGCCAGTGTGTTTGCTGGGAGCATGGATATGCCTGTCACTTGCCCTGGTTCTTGAGTGTGGTCTGCTCTGGGATGAATTCAAGACCATAGTTAGAGTTGGCGAGGCAGAGCATCCAGGCCATGATCTGCATAATCCATCCAAGAAACACGTGTGCCTCAGCTGTCCCAGAGATCATTTGTTAAAGAAAAAAAAAAAGTCTTTAAAAGAATTATTTTAGTAAGTGTAGATTAGCTGGAATGTTCCCAAGAATTGCCTCAAACTTGGATTCTTCTAGCTCAGTTGTTCTCGGTCAGTTTTGTCCCCCAGGAGATGTTTGGCAATTCCTTGTCGTCACAACTGGGTGGGGTGCCACTGGCTTCTTGTGGGTGGAGGCCAGGGATACTGTTAACCATTCTACAATGCGCAGTCCACCCTCCTCCTCCCCAACTAAGAATTACCTGGCCCAAAGCATCAGTAGAGCTGAGGCTGAGAAACCCCGCTCTAGCTATTGAGGATCATCTATATAATGTATTCTAAGACCATTCGGTTAGCAAAGGCAGTGTGAAAGAAAGAAATGTTTCTTGAGTTGAAAAAGATACCAACAATATTTAAAAATATTTTAAAACAAAATTACCCATAACCCTAACATCTTCATATAAAACAAGTTTTTAGTGAGCACATAGCCTTCAACTTCTTCCGAAATAGAGATGTTTATTAGATTGCAAATATGATATAGACCAGTGTGTATTCTTGTTTTCACTTAAAAATGTCATTTTATGGTCTTTTGTGTCCATTTTAGTAGAGAATATTCCTTTGTTTAATGTAATGGTATCTTTTAAACCATTTCCTCTTTATTTCTTTCCTGCATTTTTTTCCCCTAGTAATCTGGGTAAAAGCAAGGACTCCAGTCCAAAATCTGGCTTTGGCAACCTGGCCATGGGCTATTCTCAAAAGAATTGTTTTAAAACAAAAACTATTTTCCAAGAAATAACTACTTTCAAAACATTCCAAGAAATTACGATGATGTAATTATTTTCATACAAGAAACATTCATATTTTTTTAAATTGAAAAGAAAGAAAACAGACTTATGTTTCTCTTTTAATATTTTAGAGCAACAGTATGGCCTAGCTTAATAAAAGATTCACAAAGTGAAACCCTGGCTCCTCCAGGGTCGAGACCACTTAACCTTGGGGTCACAGGAGCATATCTAGTCTGGGCTGTCACACAGAATCACATAAAGGAGAAGACAGATGCCTTCTCAACAAATCAGGGCATGAAAAAGAAAAACATTAAAGTTCATGCTGATGAAAGAATTAAAACCACTTTTTAATATAATGAATCAGAAAATATTTCTCTTCTAATAGATAGAAAACGGTTGGAATTCAGTTGAATGGGCTGGGTCTAGTCCTGGCTGAAATTCTCAGTGTATCCCATTGTCAGCCTGGGTCTCCCCACACTTCAAAATCCAGATAGTATTGGCTGGAACCCCTATTCTTACACCCCATGAGATTATAGCACACTCTCCAAGATTTTTGCAAATTCCTGGAAGGCTAATGGTTAACGGCCATCTCCAGCTCTGAATTCTCATTTTCTTGATATAATTCATTTGATGGCTCATCTTATTGTTCCTCCACATGCTTTTCTTGCTCTCCACTGCCCCAGATTAGGTGGGAACTCATCTCCTAACTCAAGCTTCAGTTCCCAACCCAACACAGACACTACCACGCTGCGCATGCCTGTCGTGCCCCTTAGTGAAGGTGGGGGAGGGGTCATAACAAGCAGCTTCCAAACACTTAGTAACCATGGCAGTTAATGAAAGGACTTCTGATCACTGCACCACTGGGGAATTTTTCATAGGCCATTTCTCCTCGTGTAGCACCCCAAACTTCTCCCTTGACCCTCCCTTCCAAATGGTCCTAAATTCTTCATCCTAGGTTCGGCTCTCTTGAGTCTCTACTCCCAAAATCAACTCCAGGGCTCCCTTTTGTATCCCAAAAGCAAATTTTTAAAAAGCCTTTAATTTACCTGGACTTAGATATCTAGAAAGCAGCTGTTATAGCAAGGTATTGTCTTCTCTTACATTGCATATGCTTTGAGCCTTTCTCTGTAGAGTTAGTTTTGAAACAAAAGCCTGTGTCTGTATCTACATCAACATCCACACATCTAGGAAAAGAACAACAGCTTTAACTGGATTGCACGAGTGGACTTTGACTCAAGGGCCTGGTAGACTCATAGGTATCTAGTGTTCTGCCCAGCTTCCCGGTTTCCTGCTTTTTCACCTCTGAACCATTCAGCCTGGCGTTCAAGGGGCTCCACTTCTTCAGCCTCATTTTTCAAAGTCCCTCTCTCAGTTGGCCCCTCTTGAGCCTCAACTGTGTCTACAGAATGCAGTTGGCCATAGAAATGGCCTCTGGCTTCCTAGGGGGCTTCGTCAGTGAATTTCATTTCTCTGGCTGGTTTTTAGGCCTATAAAGGCAGCAATAGTATAATCTCTTTTTAAGCCTCCAGTACCTCCTGGGAGATAGTAGCTATTCCATAATGTCAACTTCTTTACCAGATTCATTCATTCAGCAACACTTACCACTGGACATTTGCTAGGAAAATGAACACAGCACCCAACCAGACAAAAGTCCTTGAACCTCTAGTTTATTTCTAGTTGGGGTGGGGGAATATTTTAGGTTGAATATACTTTGGGGACAAATCAACTTATCCTTGTTTCATAACCAGAGTAAACTATTAGGAGTTGAATTCTGTAATCAGATACAACGAAACATTTTATTTTTACCTAATGCAATTTTCTTCATCTCCCCAACACACCACTTATTTTACCTACCCAGCACATCCGCTCTTCCATAACACAGTGATTTGAGTGTGGGTGTTGTGAAACCTTCCTTCTCCAAACTAATTCTTTCTGTGATGAAAAAAATAGTATATTTTAGTTTTTTAAATTATAGGTTTGAAACATGAATTTCCTCTTCACTTTCCTAGAGATGACCGATATGCTTATGTATATAATGAGGAAGGAAAATCAGAAGACATAAAGTATGTTACCCTGTCTCATTCTAAATATAAACATTATGGCACTCCGTTCCTTGTGTGAACAAAATGCCACTCCAAATGTTCTGACTAAACCATTCATTTTAGCACGTCTTGGTTATACTCTGCCTATTTTGTGACAGGAAGCTTGGGCAAAGACAGCAAGTAAAAAAAGTTAATGCAATCACAATGAAAGTTCTTTACTGAGAAAATCAGGCAAAGGGATCCCCTTTTCTACAAGCATTCAGTGTCTCAAGAAGTGAATAAACAAACATACATATATATTATCAGAAGCAGTTATACTCTAAACATTACTTTTTCTGGTTATTCACTTAACTCACCCTCTGAGAGTTATAGTTCACCTATACCAGTTCAGAGTAGGAGGGGAAAAGGTCATTTACCTAATCCAATTCCTTGGGAAAAAATACTTAGGCAATATTAAGACTCTTCAATTATCTAATTTAATACAAGAGGTGATTTATATTCCATAGTCAGTAACACATGATACTGATTATTGCTAATCCCTTAGAAGAGACCTGACATTATGCTTTTGGACCTGGAAAGCATGAAATCATCACGTATGTTTTATCAAAAGAAGTAACAAGAATAATGACCTCAGCTGTCTGCAGTCATTTTATACTAACACACAGCAACACGGTTTTGCCCTGGGGCCGAGAAGAGGGATTTTCTCTACTTCAAAAGAATGAAAAATTATCATCACTCTATCCAGAACCATTTTAGACTTCAGAGACTTTGGGCATGAAATATTCAGAAAGTTTATTTTAGAATTCAGTATTTTAAAAGCCTGCTTTAAAACGATTACAGTGATTAGTGGCTCTGTTGCTTGGGCCTGCCTTAGCTTTTAAAGGCCTTAAGTCATGCTTGATACCATTTATTGTTTCAACAAAATATCATTTGTATCAACCACAGAAGCTTCATCTAAGGCATGTAATGCGTTGTCTCAGAATGCCCCCAAAGAGGAATTTTGGCCACCACCCATCAGTTGTCCTTTAAAAAACATCCTCTAATGAACAGTATTTTTACTGGTAATAGTTTGAATGTGTTGCTTATGCCGTGATTTTGTCCTTCCAACTTGTGTTAACTATTTGGAGTGGGGCCAGCCACATCTCTGTTCCTTGCTCGGGGACAGTGCCCCATCTCAGCAGCCAGGGGACACACAGGAACACCCCTGCTGAGGCTACTGCCCGCCTGCACCCCCAGCCAACCCTCCAGAGGCTCACCTCTTCATCCCTCTTCACATACCTAAAAAAGCTTATCAGGCATTTGTGGGAATTCCGAAGTGCTTCCGAGACCATGGATGAAGCCAGGCACAATTTCTGGAGCTGGACTTGACCACATGGGAGTTACAGTGTAATCACTTCTTTCTGGAATATCCTGTTTATTTAGGGAGGTTAGCCATTTGATATTGCTTAAGAATTCCAAAAATAGATATTGGATCATGTGCGTAAACTGGTTTATTACTCTGGGCATATTAGATTATATTAGATTCAGAGGTTTCACTTTTACTTGATTAAGTAATGATTGAGGCTTTGATTGGGCCACATCGTTAGGACATTGAGTCCCCACCCTCTTGACGGATGGGGACTCACAGAGAAACCACAACACAGAGAAGGGAGTTTGGAGTTCTGATCCTGGAGCCTGGGAGGTAAACATATAGAGAAGCAGATACTTGAGGAAGGAGAGAAGGCTCAGTTGAACACAGCGAACACAGCATAGGCCCCGGGAAGAGAGGCTAGCCGTTCACCGGAGAGTCTACAGCTGGCCTTGTGCGGAGAGCAGACGAGTTGGGTCCAGAGAGAAACCAGTCCCGGGAAGAGAAGAACCCAGGAAACCTGAACCCTTGCAGATGTCGGCAGCCATCTTGCTCCAACACGTGGCAATAGACTTTGGTGAGGGAAGTAACTTATGCTTTATGACCTGGTAACCGTGGGCTTCTACCCCAAATATAAAAGCTGCCAGCACCCCTTTGGCTGACTAATACAGGAGGCAATGTGGAATTAGAGGTACTATACAGAGCACTAACAATCCTGGTTTGAGTTCCAGCTCTGCTACTTACTTGCAGTGTAACCTTGACAAAACTGCTACACCTGTTTAAGGCTCAGTGTTTTTATCAGCAAAATGGACCCACCCAGCACTTCTATAAGGATTCACGAGATAAGGACTGTATGCAGGGTGTTAATCTTTCTTATATTTACTACTGTTTATTTACAGTTTTAATTTTTAGCACAGGGTTTACTATTCACAAATATTTTTCTTATCTCTTGTTTATCACACATATTCTATTGTGCAACAGCACATATATTCATTGACCTATCACAGAAAGATATTTGCAAGTTGACTGAAAAACAGTCCTTCTTGCTTTTCTTATATAACCTGTTGCAGTTGAACTCACTCCTTTAAATACGTTGAATATAGTGATTCTATAGCTTTTAATAAATATCCTTTCCTTCTCTCCATCTTGGTATTATAGATGCTAGAAAAAAATGTAAGCATCTCAACTGCTGATGCTCTCTGAGAGAAAATGAGTAACCCCTCCCACAGACATGCAAAGAAAGAAAGATTCTCATATGCTCCTAGTGCATAGGTGCTGGTGAAATAACAGGTAAATATTTTTTATTTCATTTTCAGGGAAGTAGATCAAGACTCAGATGGTCACATCAGCTTTAAAGACTTCGAATATGCCATGAACTACGGACAAAGTGAAAAATGAAGCCTAACTATTGTGAATCTGTATTTGGCAAGTTCTGGGGAATCAACAGATTGTGATGTATTTAAATGTCATACACACTTTAATGATGTGATGCTACATACTTGTGATTAAACTTCTTTAAAATTTGGTTGCTTCATCGTTTTTTTGGTGTTTGCTTTGCCATGTGGGGGCCTGCGCCTCACTGCACAGGTCTGGGGTGCCTTTTTTCTTTTTTTTACCAGGAGGTCCCGGGGATCGAACCCAAGTCCTCCATATGGTAAGTGGGAGCTTAATTGCTTGAGCCACAGCTGCTTCCTGATTAAACTTTTTTTTTTTAAGATTTATTTTATTTTATTTTTTTCCCTTTTCCCCTTGTCTGCTCTTTGTGTCCAGTCACCCTGTGTTCTTTTGCAACCACTTGCATTATCAGGTGGCACCAGGAAACTGCGTCCCTTTTTTATTGCATCATCTTGCTGCATCAGCTCTCTGTTGTGCATCGCCATTCCTGGGCGGCTCTCCTTGTGGGGTGCACTTCTTGCAAGTGGGGCACCCCTACACAGGGGTGTCCCTGCATGGCACAGCACTCCTTGAGCATGGCAGCACTGCTCATGGGCCAGTTTTACCACACAGGTCAGGAGGCCCTGGGTATAGAACCCTGGACCCTCCATATGGTAGGTAGATGCTCTATCAGTTGAGCCACATCCGCTTCCCCTGATTAAACTCTTAATCATAGTTTTTAGATGCTGATGATGTACTTTCATCTCACAATCCTAGAGATGGCCATCATAGGTGGTCTCCTTCCCTGTGACTAGCAGCCCTGACACTGGGGTTGTCCTTCCCCCCTCCCTTTTCATTCTTATGCACTCCTGCCCACAAGCCACCCCACACACACACATACACACACACTCACTGCAGGCTGGAGTGCTGCACTCATGTACTAGTTCTTACCATCCACCCTGGGCTCCAGGTTCTCATCAGGACCTAACATCTATAGAGGGAGCTGGGGGGTTGGGGATCTCCAGTGTCCTGTAGGGACTGAGGAAGATGGGGAGGGGGCAGGAAAAAGCTCTTGGTGCTAAAGTGGTCTCCTGTTTACTCCATTCATTCAACATGGGTTGAACCAATAAAAGTGTTTACAACTACTGAAATGTACTGTGTTCCAAGAAGTGAGCAAGGCAGTAGGAATACAAAGACTTAAGACTGCCCTAAGATAATGTGCCCAGAGTGGAAATCACCAGGGCCCTGGTTGTGTAAGACAAAGAAACCAGACGAGGCTAACACAAGTAAGCCCTCTTTATACCAAGGAAGAACACAATGCAGAAAGGAGGGGGGTGGAGGGGACATATTGACATTACTCACTGGGGTGCCCTGGGCCTGGGGTTACTGTTGCAGAAAACAAGCCCTGGGCCTCAGGACAATGCTAGATGTGGGTAGATTGAGGATACCCCTTAATCCCCATCACCCAGGAGATTCAAGTCTAAAGACCTCTTCAAACTATGCCTTTCCCCTCCTTAGCAGTTGAGTAAGCAGTTTCTCTGCTCAAAATCCTCAGCTTCAGGATCAAGTATTGAGGTCAAGCCAAGAGCCTTCTGTTGCCCAATTTGGTGGTTTTTGTTTGTTTATTTATTTATTTATTTTTCCTGGGGAAGAACTCTGTGCAGTTAGGACCTTCCGCTCACTGGCCCACGGGGCCCCCTGGATATTTGGCCCCATGCCTTCTAGCTCAGTCTTTCTTCAAAGTTGGTGGGCACAGCTTGGGTAGCATATACCTGGGTCCCACCTCTGAAACCTGATTGAAGTGACTTTGAGAGTACACATTGAGAAACAGTGTTCTCAAGACATCTCGGACACTTCGACATGGCCCCACTGACAGAACTTGCTGGATTTGCACATCTGTGATGCCACCCTCAGCACAAGAGTGACATCTCCCAGTGCCTTCCACATGTTGCAGCCCCATGCCCACCCACCCTTGGGGTCAGCTGTTCCTGAAACTGCATCCAATCCTGTGTTCATTCTCCCTGCCCTGCCCATCCAACCTGGGGTCTGGTGACCACAGTACCAGAGTAACAAGAGTGATATTTCTTTTACAGAATTCTAAAATACTGGTAATAATACCAATATTGTATATTTAAGTGTTCAGAATTCATAACATTGTATTAGTAAAATAATATTTAATATAATTCAGATTTTAAACGTGTAAGCAGTTAAATGTTGGCTTAGTTTGCCAAGGCTACTATGACAAATACTATACAGTAGTTGGCTTAAAAAACAGGAATTTTTCATCTCATGGTTTTGGTGGCTACAAGTCCAAAATCAAAGTCTCTGTACCATCCTTCCTCCTGGACTCTGTAGCATCTGGTGCTGCCTTGCTACAATCCTTGGGGTTCCTTGGCTTGCTTCCATCACATGGCAGTCTTTTTATTCTCTGGCTTCTGACTTCTGGCTTCTATAGACTGCATCTGGATTTCTTCTGACTTATAAGGACTCCAGTCACATGGATTAAGGCCCATCCTGATCCAGTTTAGCCTCATCTGAACAGAATCTCCAAAGATCCTGTTCACAAGTGAGTCCGCACCTTAACTAATAACAGCATCCTAAAAGGTCTGATTTACAATTGGGTTCACACCCACAACACAAATTAAGACTTGAATGTGTCTTTTTTATGTACATGATTCAGCCCCCAATAAATGTGATGTAAAAATGTATATTTGTGAAATATAAACATTAAATGAGCATCATGCTAATACAAATTATTACCAGATAAACCTAATGAAAAAAATCTTAAACTGTCACATCCAAGTGGACCCTAAGGAGACATGACAGCTAAATGTAATATATCCTGGATGGGATCCTGGAACAGAAAAAGGACATTAGATAAAACAAATGAACTCTGCACTTTAGTAAATAATAATGTATCAGTGCTGGTTTATTAATTATGACTAATGTACTATACTCATGTAAAATGTTAATAATCGGGAAAATTGGATGTGAGGTGTATGGGAACTCTCTGTACTATCCTCACAATTTTTCTATAAATCTAAATCTATTCCACAACAAGAAGTTTATTTAATATGGAGTCTTATTTAAAAATTAACAAACTAAACAGTCCCTAAAATAAAGAAACCTTGAAAATAATTAAAAAGTACAAATGAAGTATTTCAACAAGAAAGTAGATCAATGGTATCATTGAATAGCATGTGTGTTTTTGTACAAATTGTTCCAGCTGATAAAAAGCCCCTTCTGACTTTTGGTAGAGTTTTGTCCAGCAAGTATTTTCATCATACATTTCATAACTGAGTCATTGATCCTGATCTCAAAACATAAATGACACAGATTTTAGACTTTAATATATCAAAACTAGAGTAACATGCCAACACCAGGCTAGTATTTCAGTAACTGCCAGAATACCAAAAACTCATATTGCAATCACTATTTGGACCTCATTTCTCCCAGGAAACATAACAAGAGACAGGGAGAGGTCACTTTCCACAGTTGATATGGGAGGCAAGAGGCCAGGGTTGGTAACAGCTATTGGGCAACTCCCTGGCCTCTGTATTCTTTTTGGTCTCAATGACAGAAACCTATCCAAACTAGTTTAGACTGAAAGAAATTTACTGGAATATACTCAGCTAGCTTATGGAATCTAACATAAGGAAGGTAGCAGTGCAGCTGGGTATTTCCAGGATAATTAGAACCAGGAACCCAAGTACCTCCAGATTCTGCCACTCTGCCTGTTGACTCCACAGGGAGAGGCCATAGTCACCAATGGCCTCACCCCATTCTAAAGAGGATTTGATCTAGGATCTTTCTAGTTCCAAGTCCAGAGAGAGGTTCTGGTTGGCTCCCTGGACCAATCAACTCTGGTTCTCCAAGTGAGTATAGACATGGCCACTGTGGACTCACCCAGATATATCAGAGGCTGATCACAGAGAGGTGAAGTTGATAAGACCTGGGCATCCATTCCATTTTCTTTCTTAGAATAAAAGAGTGTGGCTGGGACCTTGTAGAGACAGGAGAGCACTCCTAGGATTGACTCCTTAGGAGGACCAGCCTCTCAGAGCAAGGACCAAAAAGAAAAAGGGGGGGGTGAGAAGCTGCTCATATCACTTTCCACTCCATCACTTATTCTAGGCTCAATCCAAATCTTCACTCCAGCTTCTCACTTCCAGGTCCCAGCCCCTACCCCCATTCCCTCATGATGCTGTTCATGCAGCCTGAGCTTATTCCTCTGCCCTCACTTGAATTGCCCAAGGGTGAGTATCTATGCAAATTAGCCTACTCAACCTCTTCGCTTTAAAGATAATCAAGAGTGAGAGCAAGATATAGCAGTGCTCCTCTGAGTAGCTGTGTGTGTGACTCAGGACTTAGTGGAAGACGTGTTTCTTACCCCATGGACTTGAAAACTGAGGCCCCTGGCTTATAATGAGAGAAGAAAATAAAATAGACACTGAGAGGGAAGCAAAAAGATAGAGAAACCTTAATGGTGCTTGGCTTTTGGTTAAAGCTTGTACACAAGGCCCCATCATAATCCTTTGGGTCCTATGAGGTAACCCTGTATCCTTCCAATAAATCTCTCTGCTAAGCCAGCTGGAGTTGCTTTCTGTTATTTGAAGCCAAGAGAACCCTAAGTGTTATAAGCAGAGAGCTAAGGACGGAGTCCTAGGTAACATCAACATTTACTGGGGCAGCAAAGAGTCTTCAAAAGGGACTAAAAAGAAGCCGTTGCAGATGTAAAGTGAAGCTCTTGCCACTTTTCTCTTCTTTAGCCCTGCCTCTATTTGACCTTTCACTATAATCCAGCTCTGGTATCCTCCTGTGGCAACAGTCCTCAAAGAGATGACCACTGATCTACTAATTGCCAAACCCAACAGTATCTCTCAGCCCTCATCAAGCCTACCCCTGGGTTTGTACTGTTTGCCATGCCTTTGAAATCTCTCTCTCAGCCTCCATGGCACTGCTCTCTGATGGTACGTCTGTGACCATTTTTTCCCTCTTATATTTCCTTAATGCCTCTCCCACAGTCATCTCATAAAGGTTAGTATTCTCCTAGGTCCAGTAATTGGCCAATCTCCTTGATCAAAACATTCTCCGAGGATGATATCATCCACTCAATATTTCAACTGTCGCTTTTGAGTCTGCTTCCACAAACTAATCTCACTCTTTAGTCTTGACCTCTGCGCAACTCCAGACCTGTGTTTTCATATTGCCTGTTGGACATTTCCACCTCAGTGCAAGCTCGTTACAACTAAAATCAGACTCATTGTTTCCCCTAATTTTCAAAACTGGTTTCCCACTCTCTGTTTTCTATTTCTGCTAATGGCAACCATCCCACTCCACCTCCAGCCCAAAGCTGTCATCCAAGCCAACTGCTTCAGAGTTCTTTTCAGCTTCTCCCCAATCTTAGCACGGACATCTAGTCACTAACGCTCTTGAGTCTGTCTCTGTAAAAACTTTCATGACAATTTTCTTCAATTCCATCCTGATCTCCCTGTCCATGCTCTATTCCCCCTCCAATCCTGCCTTCCAGTTATTTGTTCTTTCTTTCCCCTTTCTTTTCCCTTTTCCTTTCCCTTGACTCTCCCCTCTCCCCCTCCCTCTTTGATTTTCAGCCTAGTTCCCAGCTTCCCTGCTACCCTTTAAGGAAAAGCCTCATGAAGGATAATTGGCAGTTAAGGAGAATTAACTCTGAGTTTGGGGCTCTGAAGATAACTGTTCTTCCTACCAGTCCATGTAGATATTAAAAGCTCGGTTGGATTCTTCTTAGCCTAGCAGGGTTGCTTTGTCTAAGGCTTTGAGTGTGGATCCTCTTCTCACCCAGACTCAGCAAATGCCTCCAGAAAGGGAATCCTATCTAGGAGGGGCTTGTCCCTTTCTGGAATTTAGTTCCTTTGACTTATTGACGTGTTCAGTTAAGAAAAACATGAACATTTGTTGGTGTTGTTTAGCTGATATTTATTATGTGTTGTGGCAGGAGTAATTGTCTGTTGCGATCTTCTCCATCCTATTTAAGGAGGATTTCCAGAATGCTTTATAATGATGTTTTTCAAACTGGAGCACATATAGCACCCATGGATAAACAAAGCCTTTCCATTGATTATGTATGAATGGATAATTTAAATGGAGTCAATTTTTAGAGCTTTAACTTCCATACATACTCTTTCCTAAAATTGTCTGCCTGATAATCCTGGGTGGAGATATCATACTAGCTCTTCCTCCCATCTCTCCTTTCATAACATCTTTCTCCTCTTTCCTAAAATTGAAGCATACCGCTCATCTACCCAGAAGTATACTGTGGTGCATTTACCTCTACGACTATCAAAGGGACAATTCAAAATATTGATGTCTGCAAGATTCCTTTAATCAATGCAACTTAAAACGGTGAAGTTTGGTATCTTTTCCTCTTATACATTCTAATATTCTAGATATAACATGGCATTAGAAGTGGGCTGGGATTGTCTGCATTCAGATATATATCATAGAATGGAGTAACGAGAGTGATGACAATTTTTGCTTAATGATCACCTCTTCCATTCACTTAGCATTTCCCAAGAATGTTTGTTCCTGGGGAAGAGACCATTGAGAATGGAGAAATGAAGAGCCCTAGTAAAATAAAATATTGAAGGTGGCAGTGCCTTATGTCATCTGGAGACAAACTCATGGCAAGTTTATATGCCATGAGTTTTATTGCACTTTGCTTTATTGCACATCACAGATAATGCAATTTTTACAAATTGAAGGTTTGTGGCAACCCTGTGTCGAGCAAGTCTATTGGCATCAGTTTTCCAATAGCATGTGTTTACTTCATGTCTCTGTGTCACATTTTGATAATTCTCACAATATTGCAATCATTTCCATTATTACATTATGGTGATCTTGATCTGTGATCTTTGATGTTACTGTTCTAATGCTTTGAGAAGCCATGAAACCATGCCCATATAAGATGGTAAATTCGACCAAGAAATGTGTGCGCTCTTACTGCTTCATCAGCTGTCCACACCTTCATCTCTCTCCCTCACCTTAGGCCTCCCTATCCCTAAGACCCAACAATATTGAAATTGAGCCAGTTTATAACCCTATAATGACCTCTAAGTGTTCAGGTGAAAGGAAGAGTCAATCGATGCTGCCAGCCTCATTGTTGTCTTATTTTAAGACATTGCCACAGCTCCCCCACCCTTCCGCATCCACCATCCTGGTCACTCAGCAGCCAGCAACATCGAGGCAAGACCCTCCACCAGCAGAAAGATTACTACTTGCTGAAGGCTAGATGACAGTTAACATTTTTCAGCAATAACATATTTTTATTGAAAGCATGTATATTGCTTAAACATAACTTTTATGTGCACTGAGAAAAAAAGAAAAACTCATGCAATTTGCTTTACTGCAATATTACTTTATTGTGGTGGTCTGTAACTAAACCTAAAATATTTCTAAGGCAGACACCCATATATCTATTTTAGAATTAGACTACTCAAGCTTTTCTGGGAAAACATGATGGAAAATATGATTTAATAATGAGAAAGAACTTGGTGAGTACTTTCATTCACCTGTGCTTCTGTTTTATCCTATTTGTATATTTGTATATTTTTAAAGAAGGAAAGATTAAAAACTTTTAATAACCCATTATACCTTTGCATAAGTTTATACACACATAGTTCCTTTTTCTGTCAGCCAAGAAGGCCTTGAAGCAACAACACTGTTGGCAGTGCTCAGATCTTGATTTCTAATACCCTTTTCCAATAATAGGAACTAGAGCTCCTTGGAGAAATGGCTAATTCTGTTAATGGGGCAGGAAGCATACAAGATGATCCTGGAATATCTTGTAGTGCCAAGAAGTTAGGAAGTGTTTTTTAAAAAAAAAAAAAAAAGCTGCATTGATGGTATTATGTCAAAGACATAAAGGAGCCAACTGAAAGAGCTACCTATGACTAAAACTGGAAAATTTTGAGCAACAAAATAGGTAAAGTAGTATTGGACTATAACCTAAAGTATGAAATAAATATGTGTCTGTACTGATATAAAATAAATGACTGAATAGAAAAATTAATGAAAGAGAAGGGATAAATCTCCCTTGCAGAAGAATTTCAAATAATTTATGTAGATACTCTGCCATCAAGGAGGGAGAGAATACTTTCCTACCCCTTAAATGTGGGCATAGGGACTTCCTTTCAAAGAGTTCAATGTGGAAAGGAGATGGTGCAAAGAGTGACTTTATGGCAGAGAACTCTGACATCACTACCTCAGCCAGGTGATCAAGGTCAATATCAGCTGATTAATCATGTTGGTACTACGTACCTGTATTAGTCAGCCAAAAGGGTGCTGATGCAAAATACCAGAAATTGGTTGGTTTTTATAAAGGGTATTTATTTGGGGTAGAAGCTTACAGTTTCTAGGCCATAAAGCATAAATTACTTCCCTCACCAAAGTCTTTTGCCACATGTTGGAGCAAGATGGCTGCCGACATCTTCCAGGGTTCAGGCTTCCTGGGTTCCTCTCTTCCCCAGGATTCATTTCTCTCTGGGCTCAGCTCCTCTGATTTCTCCACAAGGTCAACGGTAGACAAAGAGGCTCTCTAGGCTTTGCCTCTCTCCACAAGGGCAGCTATAGACTATTAGGCAAATGGCTTATCCTCCCTGGGCCTCTCTTTCCTCACGACCAAGCTCCTCTGTGTGCTTACTTCCTGGGGCTCCAGCTCAAGACTCCAGCATCAAAACTCCAACTCTGTCTTTTGCCATGTCTTTTATCTGTGAGTCCCCAGCTATCAAGGGGTGGGAACTCAACATCCTACTGATGTGGCCCAATCAAAACCCTAATCATAATTTAATCACACCCAGAGGAAAAGACCAGTTTACAAACATAATCCAATATTTCTTTTTGGAATTCATCAATAATATCAAACTGCTATAGTATCCTTGATATAATGCAATGAAAATGGCATTTTTGCCTCAGATTTTCCTCCCAAAACCCATCACCCTAGTCTAATTATGAGGAAAAAATCAGACAAAATCCCAATTCGGAGACTTGCTACACAATACCTGACCAATCCTCATCAAAACTGCTGGGGATATAAAAAAAGGAAAGTCTGAGAAACTGTCACAGCCAAGAGAAGCCTAAGGAAACCTGACAAATAATGTCAGATGGTATCCTGGATGAGGATTCTGGGACAGAAAAAGAACCTTAGGTAAAACCAAGGAAATCTGAGTAAAGTATGAACATTTGTTAATGATTATGTATCAATATTGGTTTATTAATTGTAAAAAATACTTCATACTAATATAAGCTGTTAACAACAGGGACATCTGCAAGTGAGATGTATATGTACTCTCTGTATTATCTTCACAATTTTTCTATAAATCTAAAACTTTTCTAAAATAAAGTTTATTAAAAATTTTTTAAATTATTACCATATGGTAGAAATGACATCCCTTCACACTATTTAAATTTGTAGTGAAAGTTTAAATGTCAATTTAAAAATACACAAGGAGAAATATAGATATTAAAAAATAACCTTATGAGATACATAAGCAAAAAAGGTTTTAAGACCATTGCTCTCTAGACCTTTTTAGGACCCCACCTCTGAACTCTCAGGGATGCCCCACTAGCATCAGGCCATTGCAGTAGGGAAGTACGTTCAGACCCAGTTATATGATTTGGGTTGGTTTCTGAAAAAGAAAAGGCCTCATGGAGTTTAAAGTACCTGCTTTTGAATTGCATTTTGTGAACATTCAAAATAACCAAGCCCCCAGATTTCCCACTATACCACTTTCATTATACATTTCAGAGAAAGAAATCCTTTCGCTTTGGACTTATTGAAAAGAAAGCCCTTGATATTTCTTTTGAACTTCATCATTCTTTACAGTGCTGAGAAAACTGTAAAGTGCTATCCATCTACCCATAAGGCCTGGTTCCTAGACTCTCCCTGTGGTGGGCCTTGAAAGGTCTGTTAATGGATGGAGCCCCCCAGCTGGCTGTGACAAGCTCTCTATCCGCTCTCTCTGCGGTTACAGCTTGGCGCAGTGTCATAGCCACGGAATAAATTTCCACAGCAAACTAAAGCCAGCGTGGTCATTGTGAGATTAGTCAGGTTCTAGTTTGGTTTTTGCACAGTTAATATTTTATTTATTAAAGTTTTAATGGTAAAAAGTCTAGTGCTTCCTTAAGCTTTTGTCAGCTCATATTCTGTTCACAAATGCAGAAATATTTACCAGTTGCTCTAAGGAAGCTCTTATCATTCTGTTAAATTCCCTTAAGTTTTAACTGTAAGCTTAAAATAATATATTCAGTTACCTTTTCTTGATTGGTCTTTGAGGATTTTATAAAATTTTATTAATCTTAAAAAAATCAGCGTTTGGCCTTATTACTCTTCTTCGTTTCCTGTTTCATTATTTTTGTGTTATATATTGTTTCCTTCTTTCTGGTTTCTTTTTGCTCTTCTTTTTCTAGTTTTTTGAGAAGGAGACTAAGATCATAAATTTAATGCCTTTTTTCTTTTCTACTACACATATGTAAGGCTATAAATGTCTTCCAAGCATTGCTTTAGCTGCATTGCACAAGTTTGGTATGTTATACCTGTGTTATCATTCAGTTCAAAATATTTTCCAATTTCTATTATGATTTCTTCTTTGATGCATGGGTTATTCAGAAATGAATTGTTAAATTTTTAAAAATTTGTGGGTTTTCAGGTTATCTTGTCTTTATTAATTTCTAGCTAGCATTGCATCTAGCATGGCAGCCCCAGGACTTATTCTTAATGTTTTCTCATCAATTCCCTTCACGTCCTTCAGTACTCCAGCAAACAAATACATCTTCTCATGTATTCAAATAAATCTCTTAAATATAATAAATTAATCTCTCTAATCCAATAAGTCTCAATTCTCTTGAATGTTCCAATACTATTTGTAAACTTGGATTTCAACTTAAAACAATAAATCTAAACCAATTTGTGTTTTAAATGAGAATTGCAAAGTGAATCTGTTTATCCAAAGGTATGCAGTCATATATGGTAGCTACCAGCACATGTGGCTATTTAAATTTAAAGTTTAGCTAATTAAAATGAAATAAAAAATTCTGCTCCTCCTTTGCAATAGCTCATTTCTAATGCCCAGTAGCTACGTGTCGTTGGTGACCAGAGCCAAGGAGAACATTACCATCCTTGCAGAAGTTCTCTTGAACAGCACTCCCAAAGGCTGGCCAGCCTTTCAATTGGCTGCTCTGGGGTAGGTGGCTAACCTGGTCCAATCAGCTGACAGAGTCATGGGTCCCAGCATGGTGACTTATGGAAGCCATAAATCATTCAAGGTGCCATTGTAGGAACTTCTAAAGGGACTGAGGGAGAGACAGACATTCTTTAGCTAACTTCCTGGCAAAGACCCCATCAGTCCTCACTCCTGTATGATTATCTCTCCTAATTCCTTCAAGGGAAGAGCCCCACAGCAGTCTCTTCATACTTCTCCCCATCTTGTCTTATAATCTCTTTCCATAGCTCTCTCCAACTCTGGACTGTGTCTTTTTAATCTTACGTCTTCAATGCACAGCACAGTGCCTGGAACATAAAATGACATGGAAGATTGATCAATGAGAGGGAAGTTTCTCTGAGAGGCAGTGTGGTGTGGAGCTAAGAATCAGAAAACCTGAATTCTCCTCTCCATTCAGTCATCCCTCCTGTGCTTTTTGTCAGGTCAGCTACTTTTCTCTGGGCCTCAATTTCCTCTTCTGCCAAATGGAGGGACTGACTTGGATATTGGTTGCTCAATGCCCATTACACATGAATAAGTGTCTTAGTAACAAAGGGTGCCATGGTCAAGGAAGGTGGGAAATACTTGGTCCAAAGATGATAAACGGGTCCTTTTCACTGTAAGCATCCACAGAACCCTTACAATGTTCATGTCCATTTTAGCCCACCAAGAAAGGGTAGAGTGTGCAGAGGACTAATATTCTATGGACCACACCAGGGGAAGTGGTAGATCGGCTGATCTCTAAGGGACCCTCCAGCTCCATGTTTTGTTTTATTGTGAAGAAGCTGCCCAGAATCTTTCAGCCAGTTGCTGGCTGGGATAGTGCCAGGACTGTGAACTCATAGAGCCATCCACTTCACCTTCCACTCCCTCGGTCCCTGCTTCCTCGCCTCCCCTTCCACTTCCTGCCCCCACCCCAGAGGAGAAATTGGAGCAAGTCTACTTGAAATGCCTGTCAGGAGAGGAAGGTCTGTACATTTAGCATTGAACCTCTGATAGTGAGGCATGGTAATGCTAATCTGAAAGAGCAGTGGCTTCGAAAATTGAAGCTTAAGACAGAGAAAATGATTTTATTTTAATTAAAATTGATTTTCTCAGTTCTACCATGTATCTTTCATGATATTATGGGTGTCACTGTTTAATATATCTAATTTGAGCATACCAGGCTTTCCACTAGACATATGAATTCTTAAGGCAGCAACAGATTATTAATGTTATGTTAATTAAGAAAGCAATAATGAAATATTATACAGACTTTTTATTCTGTATATTATTGATGAAGACCTTTTGTGTTTTGGTGGGTCTGATACTTTACGATATGGATGCTGAATTGATGAGAAAATATTTTTGCCTTCTTTGCAAAAAGGTCCCAAATTAGGTTATATGACTAGGCAATATTTGCTACAGGTAATAAAAATGGTTCTGAAGCATCTAGGATAGAAGGCAATACACTTTTTTTAAGCTGAGATGCCAGACATAGCTACGTTTTTGTTGCTGAAGAGTAAAGTGAACAATTCTATCAGCTACCTTGAAAATTAAAAGTAGGAAAAAACAGGGTTATGCCCCAAGGGTTAGTCCTGTGCTATGCTAAATTGCTACCTGCACCGGAACACATTAACATTAATTATATTTAACACCAATATTTATTGTACACCTGCCATTGACAGACACTGTTCTAAGCACCTTATGTGCATTGCCTCATTCACTTCTCCCGGCAACTCTAAGCGCAAGGCACCATCCTTGTTCTCAGGAGGGGGAATAAATGCAGAGAAGTGACTGTCGTGAGCAGTAGGCAGCCGGCCTGGGATTTGAACCTGGACGTTCGGACTCCTGAGCTGATGGTCATAACCTCATCACTGGGAATCGAGGCCCTTGGGCTTCGGGGCTGAGCTCCTGTTTACATGAGGCACTGCAAGGAACCACCGGTAGTTTCTGTAATCAAACCAATTTGCCTGCAACTCAGAGGCCACTGCGGATCTGCTGAGTGACCCCCTAGGCAGACTGTTGGTGGCAGGAGGGGTGGTGGTCCAGGCAGACCTCCCAAATACACCGTGACCCTCTGTTAGAGGCAGCCCAGTCACATGCTCCTCTAAAAAGCCACTGCGTTCTTCATGGGGCCAAATTTCACCTAAGTACTCAGGAGCTGTGAACAATTACTCCCCATACACATACACACACACACACACACACACACATACACACCACCCGCATACTCACCCAAATACGTCCTCCATCCTGCTGTCAACCCTCCAGTGCCATCGCAGCTCTCTCTATGTCCCCATCCAGTCCTCTAAGTGGGACTTGCAGGAGGTTGTCCTCCTTTGCCCTCGGCAGGTGACCTGTGCTGGGTTAGACTTGGTTCAAAGGCTCAGGCGTCATGCTCGCTACCTTGGGTGCTCAGTCCTGTACTAGGGTGCACAGGAACCTGTCTGGCTTCCTCTTCTCCTGGGTCAGTAGGAAGAAGAAGTTGCGGAGCCCAAGGGTTCCAAGACCCCGTCTATAATGTCGCCACCTGGCTTCTTCCCCACCATCATTTGGCTTTGCCAATGCCAGACAAATCAAAAGTCTGACAAGCAAAATGCCATTTTCTTCAATAATTTGATTTTGAAAACAGGAGAAATGATCTGAAGTTGCCTTAGCCGATGCCCTTTCCGTGCAGATACAAAGTTTAATGTAGCTGTGATTTAAATACTAATTATATGCTAGTTTTAGTTTTAAGGTCTGTATGTGTGCATGTTAGTTTCTTCGCAGAAGCAGTCAGGGGATGACTAAAAGCTTATTCATTTGCAGGGTTTTTCTTTTGCAATTGAACATGCTGGCACAATTTTAATTGGGTTTTAGTTGTTGTTGTTTTAATTCTCACAGTGATGGCTTGGCGATGTCTTTTGGGACTGCGGAGGGAAACTGGCATCTGGTGTTTGAGGATTCTGGGGATTTGCACCATATTTATGTGTAATAACTATACAGTAAATAAACAGAATGAATAATTAAGTGAATAATGAGTTTCTCGGAAAAGAAGATGCCTCTGAAGACTTGGACCAAAATTCCCATGTGTGTTCCACCCTTCCTTCATTGTGGCTGTTCCACTGTGCTCTCATGTGTCATTGCCTTGATGGAAACAAGCAAGGGCCCTTTCCAAGTTAAAATCAAGCATGCCATTAATCAACGTGGTTAGATACAAAGAAGGAAATTTTTCTTGATTTTGCATTTTCTTTAAATTGCAAGGATGTGGGATTTATCTTTTTAAAAAAAATTTTTTTTTTTTTTGCCCTTAACTAGGAGTCCATGAGCTTGAATTGAAATTCAAAAAAAACATTATTCTTGTGGGGACGTGTTGGTACAGGTATGATATATTTATTAAATAATACACAGTATAGTGTGGAGTTAGTAAGGGGTCTGTGGTTTTCACCTGACTGGTAAAGGGGTCCGTGGAACAAAAAAGGTTAAGAACCCGTGCCCTAAAAGGTATATTTACCTACAAGATTCCATTTCCTTGAATAGTATTTCTCAAGGGACTAAAAACTTGAAAGTCTAGGAATTCACTATAACTAGTGAAATTATATCAATGCACATCATATTAATTGATGAACTATTGAATAGTTAATATCCATGTCAGCCAATACAAGGGTGTCCTTGCTTTTAGGTACAGGTCATTCCTGGAGACCCAGGTCTAAAGTGAATCTTCCCAGAGCTAAAAGCCATTAGCATACTGCATTTTTCCTTGTCCTCACATTTGTTCATTCATTCATGCAGCAAATATTTATGGAGCACCTGCTGATATGCCAGGCACCTGTCAGGCTCTGGGGATACAGGAGTGAGTAAGACCAGGCCCAGATCCTGTCCCCATAGAGCTTGCATTCTTATCAGGGAGACTGCAATCAAATGACGGCATGAAAGTAAAATTGCAATGGTGACAGGTTCTGTGAAGGACAGGTATCTGGTGCAGACAGAGATATTAACACATATGGGTGGGATGTCCAAACTGGGACATTTGGTAGGCCTCCCAGAGGATTAAATAGGGATCTAAGGGATGAGGGGCCAACCAAACAAAGGGCGTGGGGAAGAAGGTAGTCCTGGATGGAGGAAGAGCTCGTAGGAAACCCTCTAGAGGGAGGGGCATGTGAGTGGGAGAGATCAAAGGGAGCCGCTGGTGGCCCAGGAGCACTGTGCTGCGAGCGTGGGGCCTCAGTTGAAGCCAACCTTACAGGAGGGGCCGGGCCATGCAGAGCCTTTAAACTATGGTCAGGAGCTTTGCGTTTTCCCCAAGAGAATTCAGAGACTATTGGAAGTGCTCAGGTGAGGGTAGGGGTGGGCGTGACCAGATTGGCCTTGAGGATATCAGGATATCCACAGTGTGGAGGACAGATTTGAGGGGTTCTGAGAGTGCATTCTGGCAGAGCACTGGATACAGGAGAATTCTGCAGGCATTCAAGCATGAAGTGATGCGGGCTTGGGTTCAGGAGATGTGTAGGGTTGGAAAGAATTGAATGGATTTGATAGACCTATGGGGGGGGGTAACAATTTTCAGGACTTGGTTCTGAATTAGATATACTGGGGCATTTAGGGAAAGGATAAGGCTATCTTACATAACTGAGTAAATGAGGTGTGAGAACCCTAGAAGAGGCCAGTGTTAGAGTTGACTTTCCATCGTGTTCTCATCAATAGGCATCAAAGACCATTTTCTGTTCTTCAACACAGATACTTCTTTCCCCTGAACATGCAATTTTTTGTCAGAAAAACTCTTTCCTGATTATACTTTACTACCCACCCTCCCTTCAGATCTCAGCCCATAGGTCAACCTCTTCAGTCAAGTCGTCTTGAATTCCCCAGATTAGCAGCTAGGTGTCCCTTTCACACACTCTTTTTTTTTTTTTTTAAGATATTTAGATTTCATAAATGTTACATAAAAAATGTAGGGGATTCCCACATGCCCTGCTCCCTACACCACCCACATTTACCCCCATTAACAACATCCTTCATTAGTGTGGTACATTCATTGCAACTGATGAACACATTTTGGAGCATTGCCACTAAGCATGGACTATAGTTTGCATTGTAGTTTACACTCTCTCCCACTCAATTCTGTAGGTTATGGCAAGATATATAATGGCCTGTATCTGTCATTGCAAGGTCATGCAGGACAATTCCCAAGTCCTGAAAATGTCCCTGTCATATACTCTTATAACTCCCTGTACTTATCCTTCAAAGCAACTGTCACAGTTAAAATTGCATAATTTTTTGTTTAAATTATATTTTTCCCACTAGCACATCAATTCATGAAGGAAGTGGCCATGTCTGTCTACTTAGTACAGCAGGTTGGCAATTCTGCAGCCGAAGTCTGGGTACAATGCCTTTTTTTTTTTAAGATTTTTATTATTTTTTAAAACTTCTCTCTCCACCCCCATCCCCTCCCCCCCCACCCCCCTCTATTCTCTGTGTCCCTTCACTGTGTGTTCTTCTGTGTCCACTTGCATTCTTGTCAGTGGCATCAGGAATCTGTATCTCTTTTTGTTGCATCATCTTACTGCATCAGCTCTCCATGTGTGTGGCGCCACTCCTGGGCAGGCTGCACATTTTTTCACGTGGGGCAGCTCTCCTTGCAGGGTGCACTCCTTGCACGTGGCACTCCCCTAGGCAGGGGACACCCTTGCATGGCAGGGCACTCCTTGTGTGCATCAGCACTGCGTGTGGGCCAGCTCACCACATGGGTCAGGAGGCCCTGGGTTTGAACCCTGGACCTCCCATTTGGTAGGTGGATGCTCTATCCATTGAGCCAAATCCACTTCCCTGTGGGTACAAACCTTGACTCCCTCTTTTCTAGCAGTGTGGTTTTGGGCAAGGTATTTAATTTTGCTGTGCCTCAATATCCTTGTGTGTAAAATGTGGATTTTAATAGTATTTCCTTCATAAAATTTTTGGGAGGATTAAACAAGTTAATTCACATTTATAGCAGTTCTTGAAATATATTAACCACTCAATAAATGTTAGCTATTATTATTCACCACTCCATCCCAAATATTTGATGGACAGATGAGCAGAGAAATGGATAGACAATGAATGAATGGACTGAAAAATGAAGAATGGGTAATTGGGTAAAAGTGGAGGAAATAGAGTGTAATTTTTATTACGTTATATTGCACAAGCTTGATGGAAAAGCAAAGAAGCCCACATGAGTGTAATGAAAAGAGGATGACCCATACTTCTTTCCATAGATAAACTTCAAGACTTGGGGCCCCCTTAAGATAAACTTCTCCTGTATGGTCACTTTCAGGCAGAGCCTTCAGGAATCTCCATCAAGCCTTCTTCATTGACACATCAAGGTTTTTATTTCTTGATTTTAATATGGGGAAGGGAATCACCTCAACCCAATCATCTCTTCCTCAAACTGCACATTTCCATCCTAACTGAATTTAAATAAAGGTATAATCAAAAACTGAGTTTAATCTGATCTAAGCAATAAATCAATTTATTCATCCATTCATTTTTTTGCTCACCTATTAAATATTTATGGAATTCCTACTATGTGTCCAGCATTATGATAGGAACTGGGTAGTTACAAAGTCAAATAAGATATTGTCACTGTCCTCAAGGAGTTTAAGAGTCTAAATAAATTTTATAAATAGACTTTAAGTAAATAAATATTTATGATGGGTATACCTGATCAAAATAAAACAAATACTGAGTCAAAAGCTGTTTATTGTTCATCTCAGCTCTGTGCCTGCTTTCATTTGTGAAACCACCATGTAGAATATTCAAAGCTGCTCTAGCCCAGCTGGAAGGTATTTTCACTGCTGTCATTCTATTTATAAAAGCAACTCATGTCTGGTATCTCCTTTTTTGCCCAGAGGATTCTCTTTCTGTAATTTATTACAAAAATTCAAGGCCATTTCATTAGGGGAAGAAACGCCATATCATTATTATAACAACTCCCCCTATTTTTGTTCAATTTTGAAACTGACAATCTAAAGACTATTTTTAGCTCAGTCATGTGAGATTATTTGTTTCCTTATTATGAGAAGTTTTTCCTTCGGACTAGTTAACATGAATTTTATGCTCACTTATTATGTCACATGCTCCAATTCAATTTATTTTAAAGCAGATTCTTTGGGGAAAACCGTAAAACTAATTTGAATTGATTCTTTAGAGATTCCATTTTAAATGAAGTGCTATAAAATTGGCAGACAAAGTGAAAAAACGGAATTGAATTTTCTTCTTCAGCTACTCATTGGATTCAGAAATCTTGCTTTTCGACATTGCCAAGGGTTTTGATATAATGTTTTATGCAATTTTTGTCGCATTTATCTTAAACTCCACTGCCTTTAGTTTGGCTGTTCAACTACAAATGGTTTCCTGATATTTCCATGTAAAAAGCAGAGTTCTTGCTAAAGGAAGAATGCGGTGCTTTAATGCAAACTTTCTCCCATCCACAATATTGCTCATCTATAAAACATCTGGTGTTAAGCAGCCCTGTACTTCTGGAATGAATATTGAGGATTTGCGAGTAAACTTGTTGCGGGGACTGTGGAATAAAATGGTACCTCCACTTTCCTTCCACTTTGCCCAATGTATGTTTCTCTTTTTCATATTTGAAGGATTTACAGCTTGAGGAAAGTGTGGGAATAATAACCAGGACACCTGATGGCTTAATTTCCTGCCCCCATAGAACCTGAGAGGCGTTCAGTGTTCTGACAGGGCAGTAGGCTCCAACCTGATCAGAAACAGCCGTTACCAGGTGGAGAAAGATGCCCCCGAGATTGGCCCATTTGACTCCACTCAATGATTTACATCCGATTATTAGTAATCTAATGGAAAATACATAGAAAGCACATGTCTCCGATTTCACTTGGAGGTGCACTTGTTTTCTTTGATGTGCTTTTAAAATGGAGTTTTATTTCACACTCATCTTTTCCCCTGAATTCCCTAAATATCAACTATTGACCCACTTGGCAAGATGCTAACTGCAAACTCATGGAGGGTATAAACCAAATTTTGCCTGGTTACCATCAAGTACTTGGAGTTATTCTTCTAGACCCAGGTGGGTCTTGAAAGAAGCAAATCACCGCTTCATGTGTTTCTGCTCTGATTAAAAGAAGATAATTGCGTGAAGTGAGTAGACAAGTCAGTCAGGGTTCAATAGAGAAGCCAAACCAGGGCTGTGTCTCCACTGAGCACAGGAGGCACAGCGCCCAGGCCCCACAAAAATGTTTTCATTTTCGTTTCTTTTTAAAATCAAAAGAAAAATGAATGTAATAATAAATCCAGCCTAGTTAATAATCCTCTTTAAACCAACACAGTCCATAAAAATATATTGAATGTGTTTTTTTTAATGAAGGATGGGACACATGAAGAAAAAAGCGTATCAGGCCCACAGAAGTCATGATGCAGCCCTGAGAACCACTCTGAGTGAGACGGAGGAAAACTGGCTCTAGGGATAGGACATCTGAGGCTATGGGAGCAAGCCTGCTTGGACCTCTGCACCGGCAGTGGGCCCCAAGTTGACATGGGTGACAAGGCCAGCAGCAGGAAAGAAAAGCTGGACGTTAAGTTAGTGGTTCTCAGCCGGAGGCGATTTTGCCCCCCAGGGCACATTTGGTGATGTCTGGAGACATTTTTTGGATGTCATAGCTTGGGGGACACTACTGGTATCTGGTGGGTAGAGGCCAGAGATGCTGCTAAACATTATACAATGCACAGGACAATTCCATACAGTAAAGAACTATCAGGCTCAAAACAGCCATTGCGCTTAGGTTGAGAAGCCCTTAAGGGAAAAAAGACTGGCGCCTTCAAGAACAGGTGGAACCTATGCCTGTCTTTCACCATCTCCATCCTCAATGATGGGGGTGACGGCAGGAGGAGCTGGTGCCCTGTGCCATGGGCTTGCACTTGCACTTAGCAGAGGATTTGGAGAAGCTGAAGGGGAAGATCAGGCAGTCGCTGAGGTGTTGTCCCATGCCAACAAGGGCAGACAGGAGATCTGCAAAAATGGCCATGAGCTGCAAGAGCACCTTGCGCCCAGCACCAGCTCAGCGTGTAGAGGCTGCTGCTTCACGTTCACTTTCCAGATTTCCTGCTACCTTCTTTCAGGGCCAGCACTAACTTGGAACCACACAGGGACAGGGACTCTGGGAGACTTGGTTCCAGGTCAGTTCAGCTGACATGCTCTGGAGACCATGTGGCACTCTGTCACTAGCACTTTTTCATGGATGAAGTAGGTTTTTCCTCACCTCACCCCTAACCTTGCATGCATTTAAACTGAACTTGGCAATTCAAGTTCAATTTAATCCGCAAACACCCAGCATGACTTCGAATGCCAGTTGTCTATCAAAATCAGCTCTTTCTTTCAGAAATAGAGTTGTGGCTGGACACACGGCTGCCCAGACAGGCTGTATGCCCCAGCCTGCAGTTAGGTGTGACCCTGTCACGCACTGCCTACCATGAATGTGAGAGCAAGAGATTGTGGCAGCTCAAGTTCTCAGCCTTCAGACACTGGTGTGCATTTCACGAAGTGCTCTCTCTCCTTCCCACCAGCTGCAACCCAAGCACGGAAGCCACCCAGCCTCAACCCAATAAACAGGGACAGGAGCAGAGTAGCAGGAAGGAAAGATTCTGGGTGGTTTTATGGTCCCAAGAGTCCTTATCATAGCCTCCTTTTTCTTAAGGAGTTCTGAGTGAGCATATTAGTCATTTTGGTTGCAAACGATAAAAGGCAACTCAAATTCACTTAAGCTGAAAAGGGTAAGTCTTGGGTAAGAGTTTCAGGCATAGCTGGATCTAGGAGTTCAAACCATGTCACTCGAGCCCTTCACCACTCAGCATTGCTTCTGTCTACAGGTGGGCTTTCTGCAGGAATCCAGAGAGGATAGCTTTGAGCAACTCTAGCCTTACCCTGCCCTTGTATCTCACGACCTTGACCCTGGAGAAGATGGGAGCTTCTTTCTCCCAACATGTATTTAACTGTGCAGAGCAAATGCTGAATGACCCTGCTGGGGTCACAAGCTCATCTCTGAACCAATCACTGCAAATGCCAGAAGGAGGGAGGTTGGAACAAGTAGGTAAACTCAATGGCTGTTACAGCCCGCTAGGGAAGTTAACCAACATTATAAGGCAGTGAAGGCAGGGTCAATGGTGAGGTAAAGTTCAGAAATATCCATTGGGGTTCCGGAGAAGGAAAATCATTTTCAGCTGGGTAGTTAGGAAAGTCTTCACAGTAGAGGTGGATTTGAGCTGGACACTGAAAGACTTAGAGTTTAAAAATGGAAAATGAAGAAAATACTGCATTTTCACTCCTTACCATTTTCAAAGGCTCAAGCAAGCTCAGCGGCCCAGTGGGATATAAGTGATCGTGTTGTTTTTCTTCCCTTTGAGGTTGGTTCAGGATGAGAAGTGTTTCCCTTTGAGTACTGAATGCATCCAGAGACTGATAAAAGGGGGAGAATACGGATATCAGGATACAAATTCTCCACAGAGGCACGCACATGTACAGCAAGAAGAAAACGTTGTACTTCTCCTTAACCCGAGGAAAGGTTGGTAAGTGTAATTGGCAGCTCCCTTAATCGGTCCGGAAAGGCTTGTTATATAAATAAATGATTCAGATGTGAAGTGACTTACTTTAGGAAACATGCATTTCTCCTATTTTCGTTTTCCGTGTTCCTAGAACTGTTTCTTTCAGGTTTGGAATGGAATAAGCTTGTAAGTTTAATATGCATTTATTAATTCTAGAACTGTCTAGTGTTGGAATTTAGAAATACATAATAATTTTCCAGGCAGTCAGGCTACTGGAGCCTGTGGCTCATTTCTTTAGTATGTCTTTTTTGTATATAAATGTCCCATTGGCCAGCCAGGTTGCTCTGGGCTGGATTCAGGAGTATGTTGGCAGGCTTGACCTGAAAGGCGGTGGTGGTGATGGTGATGATGATGATGATGATGATGGTGATAGCAACCATTGATCCTACAGGTGATGCAGCCAGGATACAAATCCCCTTCTCCCCTTTTCTAAGATATATGGTCTTGACTGTTACTCTTTTCTTCCTAAAGAGTCGAGGCACTAAAGAGGTGACTTTTATTTGTTTAATGGCTGTAAGAGCATCCAGGTGTTTATTGTTTCCTAACTGATGATGAAATGATTTCTTGGGGATGAAGCTCTTTTCATTGACTGATGAGGATGCATGTGCATGCAGGGAGTGGGAGATATACTCCTGTTTGCTTTAAGCTGACTCTCTCTGAGCCAGTTTGTCCTTAGAGCATGTTGGAAGAGTTCAGCAGCTCAGCAGCTGTCACCTGCGCCCTTAGGAGCAGAGGGCCTAACCCTCCCATAAGGAAGACGAGTTTATACAAGAGGAATCCTGACTTTTCAGGTAGATAAAGGCACACAGCCAGGTTAATTTAATTGGATTGATTGACTGGTGAGGCGGACTGTATTGTTATTAATCCCAATCACTTCCTCCCTCATTCATTTCCGACCACTGCTGTACAGTTTGCAGTGTCTCCTCTGGTAGGAGTATACTTCCCCCCTATTAACTTGGGGCGTGACCTCCTTTGGCCAGTGCGCTGTGAGTGGAGGAGGCAGCATGCCATGTAGGAGCAGAGGCATTAGGGGCTTTCAATTTCACTCTTACCCTCTGTTCCTTTCCTTCTGCCACAAGAATGGCAAATCCCTCATAGGTGCTGTCCTCTCAGCCTGGGTTCTAGAAAAGTAAAGTTTGGGGAGCAGATGCATAGTCAACCAGAGCAACCAATGTGAAGTGGGAAGGAGAAACACGTATTGTAGGAAGTCACTGAGATGTTTTGCTTGTTTGTTACAGCACATCCCCTAGTGAAAGGTGACTGATACAAATGGTCACTTGTTTTCCTGAACATTTCAGTGGCAAATAGTCCATATCTATGTCCATGTGGTCATAGATTGAACTTGTAACAAATCTCCCCCAAGAAACCTATCCTAAATCTAAAGAAAACTAAAGAAATCAAGTCAGATTAAACCACCAATAACAATAACCAACTTTGTATATGAAATTGGCAAGGGCAATAAAAATAACAGAATTGGAAAGGGTGCAGGAAAACAGGCATCCTTAGACATTGTTAATGGGGGAGTAAATTAGTGCATCAGGGCTAGAGATGAATTTAGGAGTAATACTGCTAGAAATAATGAGAGATAACATTTGTAGAGTAAATTCTGTGTGCCAGGCACTATATTTTTTTTTTTAAGATTTATTTTTTTATTTATTTCTCTCCTTCCTCCCCCCCCCTCCCCCCCCCCACCCCAGCTGTCTGCTCTCTGTTTTCATTTGCTGTGTGTTCTTCTGTGACTGCTTCTGTCCTTATCAGCGGCACTGGTAATCTGTGTTTCTTTTTGTTGCATCATCTTGTTGTGTCAGCTCTCCGTGTGTGTGGCACCATTCTTGGGCAGGCTGCACTTTCTTTTGTACTGGGCGGCTCTCCTTACAGGGCATACTCCTTGCGCGTGGGGCTCCCCTATGCAGGGGGGCACCCCTGCGTGGCACGGCACTCCTTACACGGTGCATCAGCACTGCACATGGGCCAGCTCCACAAAGGTCAAGGAGGCCCAGGGTTTGAACCCTGGACCTCCCATGTGGTAGGTGAACACCCTATCCATTGGGCCAAGTCCACTTCCCCCAGGCACTACTTTTTAAAGTTTTTTTAGTTACTTGAATTAATAATGAAATTGTTTTATGTGTATTAGCTCACTTAATCCTCATAACGAACATATAGGAGAGATATTATTATTAAACTACATAATTCAAAAGTCTTAAAAATGTTATATGCTCTTTGGCCCATACCTGGGAACTTATCTTAAGAATACACTTAAAGATGGGTGTAAAGGTTTAATATAAGAATGTTAATGGCAGCATAGTTAGTAATTGTGAAAGTTAGAAGCAATATAAATTTCCAGAAAATGGATATGGTGGCTTGAACCATTTGTGGATTCCAGAAAATTTTGTTCTTAAATTGTCCTGTTCCTGTGGGTGTGAACCTATTGTGAACCTTTGATTAGATTAAATTCAGTTAGGGGATGTATTAGTCTACCAAAGGGGTGCTGATGCAAAGTACCAGAAATCTGTTGGCTTTTATAAAGGGTATTTATTTGGGGTAAAAGCTTACAGTCACAAGGCCCTAAAGAATCCAACTCATGCCTGCTTTCTCACCAAAGTCAGTTGCCACATGATGGTCACCAGTATCTGCCTGGTCTCCCAGGGTTTCCTATATCAGTCTCTGGCATAGGGCTCATTTCTTTCCAGGCCTTCTCAGCTGCTCAGCTGCTCTGTTCTCTTCAGCTGCAAAGTATCAGGCAAATGGCTCAACTCTCCCCAAGGTCCCAGGATCAAACATGACAGAGCTCTCTCTCTTCTAGTGTGTCTTCTTGAATGAGTGTCCGTTTATATCAACCCACCAAGGGGGTGGGAACTCAATCTGAGTCATGCCCTACTGACATGGTCGAACCAAAGCCCTAATCTGAACAGATAATTTAATTGAGACATGCCAGCTGAGTCTAAGGCATTCAAAGGGTATCACCCCCAGAGGAACAGATGAGTTTACAAACAAAATCTTTCTCTTTTTGGGATTCATAAATAATCTCAAACTGTCACAGGGGCCATTTGATTAGATTACTCCAGTAAGGCTTAGCCCAGGTGGGTCTTAAACCTCTTACTGGAATCCTTTATAAACTAGAATCGGTGATGCTGCAGAAACAGAGAGAAATCCGCAGAAACTAAGAGAAAAGACCCTGAGAGCCAGAAGCTGAAATCAATGGAACACAGAGGCTGAGAGGAAGCTACTAATGCCAGAAGATGAAAGAAATGAGGCCCAGAGGAGAGGGGAGAGGCAAGCAATGCCTGATGGCCCACAGCGACAGCTTGGGGAGACAGCATCTCCTGATGAACCATGATTTCATTCATAAGCTCATAAGCTAATAAATCCCCATTGTAAAAGCCAACCGATTTCTGGTAAGTTGCCTTGGCAGCCTTTAGCAAACTAAAACAATGGTGATAGATAAAATAAATTAAGCCATTGAAAAATGATATTAAGCTGTACAATGGACATGAAAAGATTTTTATTTGCATTCAGTGAAAAAAGCAGTTTAAAATCCAGCATTATCCAACACAGCAGCCACAAGCCATGTGAATGCTTGAAATGCAACTACTCTAAACTGCTATGTCCTGTAGGTGAAATCTTGATATGAAAAAAAGAATGTAAAACATCTCATTAAAAATTTTATATTTATTGTAAATTTAAAATCATAAGATTTTGGATATATTTGGTTAAAATATATTATGAAACTTAATTTCACTTGCTTCTTTTTATTCTTCTTAAATATGACTGCTAGAAAAACTTAAAATTCATATATGGCTCCCATTATAGTTTAGGCTTTGCAAGTTAAACAGTTTCTTTTATAACTATTCAGCTCTGCCATTGCAAAGCAAAAGTAGTCACAGACAACAAGTAAATGCATGGACATCACTATGTTCCAGTAAAACTTAATTTCCAAATTGGGTGGACAGCCAACAGGGGTCACAGTTTGCTGAATCCTGGTCTAAACCAGAGTTTTACCAGATCTCAATCCTGGATCTTTTGGCATTAGGGAATTCATAATTCTTTGTTTATCTTGTGCTTTGTAGGATGTCTAGCCGTATACCTGGCCTCTATCCACATGCTGCAGATAGCCAACAAGCAACCCATATATGAGTTACGATAACCCAAAATAACTCCATGTGTTACCTAATGTCCTCTGGGGGCAAAATCACCCTTACTGAGAACCATCATTCTAGCCTATATCACTCTGTTTCCCTGAAAACAATAGGGGTGTGTATATGTGTGTGTGTGTGTGTGTTTATTTTTACATAGAAAGAGATCTTGGTAGATACACATCAAGGTGGTTGGGATTTCAGGTTTGTTTGTTTTTTTCTCTTTATTTTTCTGTATTTTCTAAATTAAGTATATATGAGTTTTATGATAACAACTTTATTGAGAAATAATTCATATACCATACAGTTCATCCATTTAAAGTATATAATTCATTCAATGGTTTCCAGTATAGTCACAGAGTTGTGCATCTATCATCACACTCAATTTTAGAACATGTTCATCACTTCACCAAAAAAATGCCATTTACTCTCTGGCAATGTGGCAGTTTGATATTGTTTATGAATTCCAAAAATAGATATTGGATTATGTTTGTAAATTGGTTTGTTCCTCTGGACACATTAGATTATATTGGATTCAGAGGTTTAACCTTTTACTTGATTAAATAACAATTGAGGCTTTGATTGGGCCACATCAGTAGGGTTTTGAGTCCCCGCCCCCTTGGTGGGCTAGAACACACAGAGAAACCACACCTCAGAGAAGGGAGGAAGGAGTTTTAATACTGGAGCCCTGTGAAGTAAATACACAGAGAAGCAGAAAGCTTGATTAGACATGGCAGAGGCCCCGGAAGAGAGACGAGCAGTTTACCTGATAGTTTATGGTGGCCTAGTGGAGAGACAGAGCAGCGGCTGAGCCAGGAGAGAAATGAGCCCTGGGAGAGAGACAAGACTTATCCCAGCCTATAGCTGAGAGTGGAAGAAGCTGGGGCCATGGAGCCTTCAGAGCAAGACAAAGCCTGAGCTCTTGCCGACATCCGCAGCCATCTTGCTCCAACACGTGGCAATAGACTTTGATGAGGGAAGTAACTTATACTTTATGGTCCTGTAACTTTAAGCTTCTACCCCAAATAAATACCCTTTATAAAAGTCAACGGATTTCTGGTATTTTGCATCAGCACCCCTTTGGCTGACTAATATAGGCAGTCACCCCCATTTTCCCTGGCATAGGCAACCACTAATCTACTTTCTCTCTCTACAAATTAGCCTGTTTTTGATATTTCATACAAATGGACTCATGATATGTGGCTTCATTTACTTAGCATAATGCTTTCAAGTCTCATTGATGTTCAAGCATGTATCAGTACTTCATTCCTTCTATGGCTGAGTAATATTCCATGGTGTGGATATATCACATTTTATTTATCCATTCATCAGTTTAGACAATGGGGTTGTTTCTACTTTGGGACTATTATAAATAATGCTCTATGAGTATTCATGCAAAAATTTCTTTGTGTATATATGTTTTCACTTCTTTTGGGTATATGCCTTGAAGTGGAATTGCTGGATCATATGGTAACTTTATTTTAAAGTTGCTAAGGGGAGGAAGACTTGGCCCAGTGGTTTGGGCATCTGTCTACCACATGGGAGGTCCGTGGTTCAAACCCCAGGCCCCCTTTACCCGTGTGGAGCTGGCCCACGTGCAGTGCTGATGCGTGCAAGGAGTGCCCTGCCACGCAGGGGTGTCCCCCGCGTAGGGGAGCCCCACGCGCAAGGAGTGCGCACCATGGGGAGAGCCGCCCAGCGCGAAACAAAGTGCAGCCTGCCTAAGAATGGCGCTGCCCACACGGAAAGCTGACACAACAAGATGACACAACAACAACAAAAAAAACACAGATTCCCATGCCACTGACAACACCAGAAGCGGACGAAGAAGATGCAGCCAATAGATGCAGAGAACAGACAACCGGGGTAGGGGGGAAAGGGAGAGAAATAAATAAATAAATAAATCTTTTTTTAAAAAATTAAAGTTGATAAGGAACTGTAAGACTGTTTTCCAAAGTGACTCCACCATTTTATATCCCCACCAGCAATGTTCAAGCGCTCCAATTTCTTCCCATCCTTGCCAGCACTTGTTATTGTCAGTCTTTTTGGTAATAACCATCTTAGTGTATGTGAGGTGGTTTTGATTTTCAATCTCCTGATCATCAATGATGTTGGCCATCTTTCATGTTCTTATTGGATATTCATATATCTTCCTTGGAGAAATGTCTATTCACATCCTTTACCCATTTTTTACATTGCTTTTTAATTGTGTATAATAAGAAAAAAATGACAAAGATAAATATGATGACAGGTAGACATCCATGTGCACGAAAGAAAGGGTGGGAGGGAAGTGGAGTGAAACTTCATCCCAGAGGTCAGGTTCTCCCTTGGCCAGGCCCTGGAAGTGCCATCCAAGAAGGAATGTCACATGGCAGTGGCTTTGGCCAGGTGGGCAAGCCTCTTTAGGCTGGTAAACAGAACTCTGAGTTAGGGAGTTTGGAAAAACACATGCCTGCCACACTAAAGTGGGCAGGCATTTGCTGGAAGGGGTGTATTTGCCAAAAGGCAGTAGCATGGATTTTGATTCACACAGGCCACTTCCCCTGTGTGAGGCGTGCGGGGACCTCCAAGCTGGAGAGTGCAAGGGAGAGGAGGCAGGAAGGGCTGGACAAAAGCTGCAAACGAAGAATTAGAAAGCGGACTTCGTGTGGACACTTCTCACAAAGGCCCAAGGTAGTAACATTCTAGCAGCTAAAGATCAGTGCCAATTGCCTGATATTTAAAATTCAGTCATAATAGCAGGTCCCAGTTATGTTGTTGTGCAACCCAGCGCCGGGCAGTGTACCAAGGCCTGCCGTGATTGTCTCGGCCAATCTTCCCATAAGCCCTGAAAGGCGGGTACTGTTCTCAGGACGGTTTTACAGATGGAAAGACCGAGGCTCAGAGATAGCAAGTTTTTGCCTAAGTCGGGGAAGTGAATGAAGAAAACAATGTAACCCCTGCCCATTTGTTTCCCCCCATGAATTAGTGTTTGAGGGGTAAAAAAGATTTTGCTGACCTCATCCTAGGTGGAAAGTCATTAAGCCTGTCAAGTTCAGGTGTGGCTTAAGCAAATTAATGAGGTGGTGATAGTCTGGGCAGTGAGTGGTACTGGAGGCCTGTGGCTTGGCACCGGCATCTGGGTGGTGGGGCCATCCAGATAGGGCTCCTGCTTATGTCTGTAGATTGAAGGTGGCATCATGAAAGAGGAATGTTGGGAGGGAAACCGAGTCAGAAGTCCAGCTCTCTGGCATGCAGGCGTGGAACTACCAGTCAGCGACCCTGGAGCAGTGACTATGGTTATCGATCCACTGACTGCTCTGTCTGGGTACCAGGCATCAAAGAGAGCCAGCAGGTAGAGAGCACAGGTGACTCCAGGTGTCAAGGACAGGGGAAAGCAGGTGTGGCAGAGGCCACCAATAGCCTCGATATCTGTTCTTCCCTCTCTTGTTATTACTCCAGAGTTTTAGCTGGACACATGGTCACCGGACTCTGTGTAGCTACGTGAGGCCATGTCCTTCTTCCCCAACCCACCTTCCTCCTGATGGGAATGTAGAGGCTGGAACTCAGGCGGCCATCCAAGTCCATGAGGTGGAACCACTTTTGAGGATGGTGGAGCAAGAACACAGAAGGGGCTTGGGTCCCTGATGATTGCAAAACCACCAGTAGAGACAGCCTCTGATCTGCTCACTTCCAGACATGGTTTACTTGGGAGAAATACATTTCTATTTTGTTTTTTATTATTTAGAGATTTCTAGCATTCTGAATTAAGCCAAATTTAATTCTCATTGACAGGTCAGTAATGCTGGGTCCAAAACGTGGTTCCCCTTGCTGACCTCTTTTCTATAGCATAGATTCTATGCGAAGTAATTCTAGTCTGACTTATCAGGAGTGTAATGAAATGACTATACAGGAAGGGCAGCAAATGCATCCACCAATCTGAGGATTCCGTAACATGCTGTAATTGCTGCTGTTTCAGTTCAGTTTGCCCCATCTCCATACCACCCCCCACATACCCCACCAACCTCACCAGGGTCTCTTACAATAGAAGCAAAGCTGAATTTAGAAGTAGAATGCCCTTCTCCACAAGCAGATGTAGAGTCACAACCCTTAGCGCGATTTCACTTTCCTCCTGCCCCACTCCAGGACTCACGGACATGATCTGACCCTCACTCTGCTCCTCCGTTCCTGGCTCTGACTAAGCTTCATTCCTGTCCCCATCCTTTGTACCCTGGATCCTAGTCCCTCCTACCTCCCCCAGAACTCAGTTCTGTCCATCCTCCCCTCTCCTGCCTTTATCTTTTCTTCAAGTGTCTCCCACATTTACCACAACCCCCTCCCACTCCAATCCAGTATCCTTAAGCAACTGACCTTCGCTTGCTTGCTTGTTTCTGCTACAGTTCTGGGTATGAGACAAAAGTGTGGTTGTAGGTCAAGTTCTTTAGGAAACACTTCAAGAGAGAGATTTATTGGGAGGTGTCTTTGGTGACAGCACCTGTAAGAGAGTGAAGGAAGAAGGAATAGGCAGAAGTTAAACTTCAAAGCAGCTGTAAAGGAGGCCTCCACCCATCCCACAGGGAGCTCTAGAGAGGGGCAAGCTCTGCAGGTGTCCTGAATTAAAGCAAGGGGGCTGTGCCTTTGTACTCTGCATGGACCACTCCTTGGCTGCCTCCAGCCTTGAGTGAAGCAGCACCCTTAGGCTGAAGGCTACTTCTGAGCCATCAGTGAGTGCCTCCGTCTGGGCTGCCCAGTGGGACAGCCACTACGAGGGACTAAAGGACTGTGGCTGACTGTGGGAGCATTATTTGGCTGGGGTGGTTCAGGACAACTTCCAGGGTCTGGTGTTTAATCTCTCAGACCCAGAATCTGAATTTTCTTTGTATGCCCGTAGTGATTAGTTCCTCCATGACCAAGTCGCCCTAACAAAGTTCCGATAAGACTAACACATGGGCAAATGATTTATTGACAATGAGACTATCCCTTTACAGCGATTAAATGTTTGTGTTCTTTACCCCAAACACCGAATCAGTTTCAAAGCTGTGCAGGAAAAGATGGTAGCAGTGCAGAGACCAAGAAATCATTTGGTCCAAATTACAGCAGGAATTCGATGGATTCCAAGAAATAACTCTGTAAGAAGAAAATTTGAAGGGATTCCATGCAGTAGGTGGAATAAGTAAGAAACTGCAAGATGTTTGTGACATGGCAAAGATGCAATAATATTTCTTCCCTCAACGCACACAAAAGGGACATTTATAGGCAAAACTCAAAAAGGGTAGAAGAAAATCATGGTCCAAATGGAGACAAACTAAAATGAATCATGATTTTGAGTAACTGATGAAGTGTCATTAAAGAGAATCAATTTGGCCATGCTGCTAAGAACATTCTCCTGTGATCACCCAAGGCTTGTGACATTTGACCCAGAGGAAGACATGTAGTCCTATCACAACCCTTGGCTCTCCAAGGAACAGTGTCTACCTGCTCACAATAATTTAAATGCAATTTATAGGTTTTCAACACTTAGAATTAACCTGCTTGTAGAACAGGCAGAGAGGACTTAACACAGCTACAGAACAGAATGTAAAGTTATCAAGCAGAATGATGGGAGAGCAAAGATGAGGTTGACAGAAGTTGAAAGGAGAAGCTGATCTCTGCATCTCACACCTTGTGGAGTTAACTGCTACAGTCTAAAGTTCACAGAATGAGAAATAGAATTTTACATACATTATTTACATTCTAAAAGTAACCAGTAGGAGAACTGAAAATGATACTATACCTATCAAAATTTGGGAGGGTGAAGGGGAAGGCAGAATAAAGAAGCTTTTATCTTTTAATATTAATAGGTAGTGCTGAATATTGATCAATACGAAAGACGGGAGTAAGCCTTTTATTTTGTCTTATGGAGGTAACCAGAAAACAACAAAAACAAAAACAGTCATGTGACTGGCTTTGGAATGTGGTTGTAGGTGGAGGTGGTGTCGGGTAGAATATTCCTATGTAGAATTTTATGTTTTTATCCCATACATGTATTCCTTTGAAAAAATATGTACAATTTTGAAACTTACCAGCTGAAGCTTAATTATTTATTGGAAGGATTGTTGGCTATTACAGACACGGAATAACTTGGGACACAGTCTCTTATATCCTGGGAAAGCCTGGTGAAATCTTCCTCTCCACCAATGGAGAACACCCCTTTAGTATCCCCTAGTTTCAGGACCTGGCTCCACCAAACAGAACTGGGTCCACACAGACACATTGTAATTCGCTGAATCCTATTTCCTTTACTCACTTCTCTTGTGTCTGGACAACATGGATCGATGTGAGAGGAACCTGACTTCTACCAGAGTAACTGCTTCAACCCTTTGTTGCTCAAGATAGGAAATACCTGGAACAGTGGTTCTCAGCTGTGGCTGCACATTAGACTCCCTGGTGGAGCTTTAGAGCTATATGCTTGCCCAGGCCCCACCCCAGACCAATTAAATCTGTGGTTAGGGCCCAGGCATTCATATAAAAATATAAATATATTCCCCAGGTTCTTCTAATGTGCAGATGGGTTTGAGAATTACCGATCCAGTCATCCCACTGCTGTTCAGCAGAGTATTGAAGCAGGTCAGCTCACACTTCCATCATCATCCTCACAGTCCTTGGAATAGAGGTCATGCTCTGGTGGCCTCCATTTCCTCCATGCCCCTTCACTCCTCAACCCCCTGTGGTGTGGCTTCCCACTCCCACTTCCCTGGGAAACAGTTTCCACCATTATCCCTAATGAACTGCTAGTTGCTACGTGTCCACGGATTCTGTAGTGCTTGCTTACATTTCTTTTTCTCCGCACAGCATCTGACCTTCTATCTTTTTTTTTTGTCTTTATTTATTTATTTTTAATGTTACATTAAAAAAATATGAGGTTCCCATATACCCCCCACCCCCTCACCCCACTCCTCCCATAACAACCACCTCCTCCATCATCATGGGGCATTCATTGCACTTGGTGAATACATCTCTGAGCACCGCTGCACCTCATGGTCAATGGTCCACACCATAGCCCACGCTCTCCCCCAGTCCACCCAGTGGGCCATGGGAGGACATAGAATGTCCAATAACTGTCCCTGCAGTACCACCCAGGACAACTCCAAGTCCTGAAAATGCCCCCACATCCTATCTCTTCTTCCCACTCCCTACCCTCAGCAGCTACCATGGCCATTTTCTCCACATCAATGCTACATTTACTTCCATTACCAATCACAATGGTTCCAGAATAGAATATCAGTAAGTCCACTCTAATCCATACTCTATTCCTCCGTTCTGTGGGCCCTGGGATGGTTATGTCCACTCCACCTCTGTATCGAGAGGGTGCTGAGATTCCACTTGGATGATGGATGCAATTCTCCTGCTTGCAGTTGTAGGCACTCTTGGCTCCCTGGTGTGGTGGTTGACCTTCTTTACTTCCCTGTTAGCTGGCTGGGGTAAGTCCAATAAACCAGAGGGTAGGAGTTGCAAGTCTGTTGAGACTCAGGGCCTGGCTAACGCATGGACAGTCCAGAGATTCAGGTCCCCTGAGTATACACTAAACCCCAGTGCCAGCTTTCTCCCTTGTTTTTTTTTTTTTTTAAGATTTTTTTTTCTCTCCCTTTCCTGGCGCGCCGCCCCCCCCCAGTTGTCTGCTCTCTGTGTCTATTCACTGTGTGTTCTTCTGTGTCCGCTTATATTCTTGTCAGCAGCATCCAGAATCTGTGTCTCTTTTCATAGCATCATCTTGCTGCATCAGCTCTCCATGTGTGAGGCGCCACTCCCAGGCAGGCTGCACTTTTCTCACGCTGGGTGGCTCTAGGGCACACTCCTTACACATGGGGCTCTCCTACGTGGGGGACACCCCTGCATAGCAGGGCACTCCTTGTGTGCATCAGCACTGCACGTGAGCCAGCTCACCACATGGGTAAGGAGGCCCTGGGTTTGAATCTTGGACCTCCCATGTGGTAGGCAGATGCCCTATCTATTGGGCCAAATCTGCTTCCCATCTCCCTTGGTTTCTTTGATTCCCACTCTCTGATTCGCTTTCTCTCTGCCAAGTCACTCAGTCTCCTTCACGGAGTGCACTTCCCCTGCCTGCTTGGGACCTTCTTCTCCCCATGGTGCACATTCCCCCAGGGATCTCAAGCATTCTCTTGACTGGCATTACCTTCTTACTGCGCAAGGCTCCTCGATCTTCACCTCCAGCCCTGATCTCTCTCCTGAGCTCCAGGATGGGATATCCAATTGCCTACCGAACATTTCCCCTTTGACGTCTTATAGGTACTTCAGACAAAACTTGCCTCAAAATGGAACTCATCATCTGTTGCCCAAACCCCTTCCTTTCCCCTCCCCTGCTTTGTTGAATGGCCCTGGTTATGCAACCCCATCCAGGTACACATACCCAAACCCTAGGAATCCCTTAGACCTCCCTTTCCCTCCTCCAGTCAAAGTCCAATTAATTCTGTTTTCGGTAAGCCCCTTCTGCTTCATCTCCACTGCCCTTCAGTTCAGTCATCATCATGTCTTCTCCGGATGGTTACGACAATCTCCTACCAGTCTCCTTGCCTTGATCACGTCTCCTTTCAATACTCACTTTGGCGAGAATGATATTCCCAATGCACAATTATGACTGTGTCAATCTCCTGCTTAAAACCCTTCAACAGCTTCCCCGTGGTCTTCCGAATCCAAACTTAGAAAGTCGACAAGGCGTGTAATAATGCACTCCTCCCTGCCTCTCCGGTTTCAGCACCTGCTAGCACCAACAGATGCCCAGTCCGTCCCACCACGCTGAGCTCGGCGCGGTCCCCCAAACTGTAGGCCGGCTTCCGAGGTTTGGAATGCCCCCGGGGCTTTCTGCCTTACTCTTTCCTCCTTAAACTTCAAATTTTTGCTCAGATTTCACCATCTCCAGGGCTCCTTTTCTTCCTTGGAGTCTACCACAGAACCTGGAAAATAGTAGGCTCTCCAGAAACATGACCGAAAGAATGAGTACAGACTGTGGATTTTGGAGTGGGGTAGAGGGTTACTACATGAAGAATGTGAAAAAGATAATAATCTCTAAATTTCAAATACACTGACCTCAAAGGAAGGTTTTCAGGGTTACTCTGAAGACTGTGGGAATCCCCCAGACCCACCCCCCAGAGGGATCCCCACCTTAAACAAGACTTTCACGTCATCTATTTTATATGTTGCTTGTCTGAGAAAGGTCTAGTTTGAACAAAGTATTCTGTGGCTAAGAAGCATCTGAAAGCCATTGGTGTAAGTTATCCAGATAATTAAGGTTGGAGTATAATTTCTATGTGAATTACTTCCCCCAAAACTTCTTGTTTGAGCAGAAGAGCTCAGGGATGTTTTCCTCACTAGTGAATAAGTGACACAAAAGTGCTTTTATTTTCCTTTTCTAAAAATTATTACTTTGAATGATAATGCATGCATATGGTTAAAAAAAGTTAAAAGAGGGCGGCAGACTTGGCCCAGTGGTTAGGGCGTCCACCTACCACATGGGAGGTCCGCGGTTCAAACCCTGGGCCTCCTTGACCCGTGTGGAGCTGGCCTATGCACAGTGCTGATGCGCACAAGGAGTGCCCTGCCACACAGGGGTGTCCCCCGCATAGGGAGCCCCACGCGCAAGGAGTGCACCCATAAGGAGAGCCGCCCAGCGCGAAAGTAAGTGCAGCCTGCCCAGGAATGGCGCCACACACATGGAGAGCTGACACAAGATGATGCAACAAAAAAGAAACACAGATTCCCGTGCCACTGACAACAACAGAAGCGGACAAAGAGGAAGATGCAGCAAATAGACACAGAGAACAGACAACGGGGGTGGGGGGTGGGGGAAGGGGAGAGAAATAAATAAATCTTTTTTTAAAAAAAAGTTAAAAGAAAAAAGTATTCCGTGAAAAGCTAGCCTCCCTGCAACCACCACTGCCCCCATCCTCCAGAGGCAACACAATGGCTGGCCCTGGCAGGTGATTCCAGAAGTGTCTGTGCAGGGACCGCTGCTCAGGGGAGCAGGAGGCACTTTCCCTTGCCTGGGACAATAGAAGGACACACCCGCCCCCAAACTCCAGTGACATGGTTTAGCTGTTACAAACACAGAGTGGGCCCGGCAGACACCTGGCCCTGCTCTCCAATGACTGTCAGGAAGAAGGGCTTAACATCACTCTTCCAAGAGCAAAACCATTTTTGGCAGACAGTCTCTAGCATTTGCTTGGCACATATTCAAAAATCCATTTAGGTCTGCTTATTTACTTACCTAAAGGTACATTTTTCTACTAATACGTGTTGGGTGATTTATTAGGAAATTATACTACTTGAAATGAGACAGTTTGTGGGAGTTTTGCTGGGATTTTTTTTTTTAATTATTATACTGAGAATTTGATATTTCAATAAATAGTGTTGGGACAATTGACTGTCAAATTAAAAGAATAAAACTCCTATCTAACCCTATCACATAAATAAATTAAAGATGTACTAAAGACCTGAATGTGGAGAAAATACAATTATATAAGACAACACCTTTATGAATTTTAGAGAGAGAAGCTATTCTTTAAAAACACAAAAGAACAGAATGATTATACTTAATTAAAAACTTTAGTCAAAAAATCACAAAAACACCACAAACATGATTCAAAGACAAATGGCAGCCTGGGAGAAGATATTTGCAAATTCCTAGCAGAGTTTTGTTATAGAATGCATATAATTCCCACAAGTCAGGTAGAAAAGACATGCATCCCAAAGGAAAAAAAAAAAAAGAAATATGCAAAGGATAAAAACTAGGAATTTATAGAAGAGGAAATAAGAATGGCCAGTGAGTGTACGACATTGAACTTCATAAATAGAGAAATGTAGTTAAAACAACAATAAGGTATCGTTTTTGGCAATCATATTGGCACACAATTTTAAGTTTGAGAATATAAAATGTTGGCTAGCATGTGGACTGTTGGGAGTGTAAACTGATATACGCTCTTTAGAGAGCAGTTTGGCAGCATCCTGTGAATTTGAAAATGTGTATACCCTATAACAAAGCATTTTTTGTAAGCATTTACCCTTGAGATGCTCTCAAACAAGTGCACAGGGAATATGTGCAGAGATGTTTATTTGTGCTTAGTTTCAATCTAAATATACATTACTAGGGCAAAGGCGAAAAATACCGTGATATCTGCATTCTGTGGAATACTCTGCTATCCCTACAAAGAATGCACAAGATCCACATTTAGCAACATGTCTCAATCTCAGGAAACAATGTAGAAGAAGTACGATGCATAATGTGTTATCCTGTATGATACCACTTACGGATACGAAACACACCTACGCAAATAGCATATATATGTATATAAATATTTAAATGCTCTGGAAGGATCAATATAAACTCATTAGAGGTTTCCCCTGGGAAGTGTGGGGAGAGGAAAGGGCCTAGGAGTGTTGCTTAAACAGGGCTTTAACTGTAGCAGTAATGTTTTAGTTCTTTAAAAAGTATTGAAGGGGAAAGCGGCTGTGGCTCAATCAGTTGGGCTCCTGTCTACCATATGGGAGGCCCTGGGTTCACATCCCGGGGCCTCCTTGTGAAGGCAGGTTCTCCTGCACGCTGCTGAGTGCTGCCTGGCCTGCAGACGCCACAGAGAGCTGACTCAGCAAGGTGACACAACAAAAAAAGAGGAGACAAGCAAAAACACTGAAGAGCATGCAGCAAATGGACACAGAGAGCAAACAGCAAGCAAGCTGCAAGAGGGGAGGGGAAATAAAATAAATACAGACACAGAAGAATGCACAGTGAATGGATACAGAAGCAGAGAGCATGCAAAAAAAAAAAGACACAGTGGGGAGGGATATAAAAAAGTAAAATAAAAATAAGAAGTATTGAAGGCAAGCAGATGTGGCTCAGACCAGTTGGGCGCCTGCCTACCACATGGGAGGTCTCAGGTTCAGTCCCGGTGCCTCCTAAAAGAAGACAAGCTGACGCCATCCCCGCCACAACGAGTAGATGCCACAAGCCAGAAGACATCATAGTCCATGGGGAGAAGATGTGGCTCAGTCCATTGAGCACTCACCTCTCATGTTGGGGGGGGCGGTCCTGGGTTCAATTCCCAGTGCCTCCTGGAGAAGATGAGCAAACAATGAGCAGACAGATCAGAGAACCACCTAGGGGAGGACAGGACAAATAAAGAAAAATAAAGTAAATAAATCTTTTAAAAACAAATATTGGAAGCAAATAGGGTGAATGGGAACAGTTTTTAATTCTCAGTGGTAGAAGATGAGGGCTTGGTTATTATATTCTTTGTATCTTAAGTTTTTAAAGAACTTAAGGAAAAAAGATGACCAATGCATCTGCTTCTCTAGATACTTTCAATTTATTTTTGGATGAAGTCAAATCCTTTAGGATCCATGTAGTAGAGCTTCATTTCAGCCCTACATTGCTCTTCTCCCTGCACTTAGCATGGCATGGATGCTTTAGGAATCTGCCCTATGAACTCTCTTCTGTATTTGCAGTAGGAAAGGGGTCCACGAGCTTATCTACCAGCTCACACTATTTTCACCTCATGAGGACTAATCTATTCTGAAGATATTTTTATGAGCTGCCTAAAATCCTTTTAGAATGAGGAATAAATAAACACATGTACTATCCAATTCAATAAACATTTCTTTGCCAGTAGATAACAGACTCATGCCTTTAGAAGGAGGAAAACATATCTTCCTGAACTCCTACCATGTGCCAGACACACTGTTAGCAGTTTTAAATAATTGTCATTTGAATTCTAATTTTCACCACCTTATGAAGCAGGTTGTAAGGATCCATGAGTCTAAGTAACTCATTCAAGGCCATGTAGTAAATGACTAAGCCAGGCTAACTTCAAACCAAAATAGAATATTTTGAGGAAAAATATTGGAGAAGCTGTAGTATTTACAGTAATAAAGGAAAATGGAAGAGGGAAAGAGAATCTACTTCCATCCCATCTTCCAGTGCATCAGTACTGTGAGCTAAGTATTTTTAATCTGAATTTAGAAATAGGAGACTGAATCCTAGAAAAGTGCATGCACGCATACACACACACACAGATTTGCTCAAGATGACATAACGGATTTATGAATGAGGTATACGAGAATAAGAGGAAACCCAGTTCAAGGTCAAGACCTTACATGGAAAATGCATATGCCGGCCCTATTTCTCTTGCCTCACCATTCATGGTTAGGCTAGCTCTGTCCTCAACCTATGCTATCAACAAAGATGATGCTTTTAGGAAACTCTTACGATAGGGAAAGTTAGATGGCAGTCAAGAAAAAAAATAAAATGAGCCCTAAGCCATAGGTCTGTGGAGGGACAAATAAGGCAAAAGCTGCCCTTTTCATAATGCATAACTCCTTATGAACTAGTCTCCGTTTCATATGACTCAAGCTGGATCTTTCATTATCCTACTGTTAAAGTGTTCAAGCCCAGCTGAGAAAAGAGAAAATATTTCTCCACTATGTGAATGAAATCATGGGTTGAAAAAAAGCAACTTGTATTTCCTGCCCAAATATAACACTAGATAGACTTGAAAAGAGCAAGTATCAGCTCCAATTGGTGATTCTCTTAGTCATTAATTTCTAAAGTGGTCTATTTGTGGAGTGTGGGGAGCGGGGTCTTCCCCAAACCAAATGGAATGATTTTTTATTTTCCTGGAATACAAATCTTACAGGAAAACCCCTCTATTTGGCTCAACAATCAAGTGATCCAGTGGCTCTTTGTAGGAGATGAATGTCTTTCTTGCAGGGGGTCTGTATCTATTTTTGAGGTCATTCAGCAGAAAGGAACATCTCGCCCCACCACCTTGAAAAAATAAATCTCCACTTCAGATGTAACATGTGGCTTGGGACACTGTTGTTCTTCATTTTTATTGACTGTCTCTCTTGGCGCATATTGAGTCACACAGCTTTAATTATCACTTATATACAGATGATATTCAAATTTACACTTCATTTCCAGCCCTTTCAGATGATGTCACCCTTCGCCTTGCCCCAAATTTGGCTCACGTCTTGTCTTGGATGAGCCACAATTTTCTCTGATTGAATATGGATGAGACTGAGGCTTTGCAGTTTAGTTGTAAATAAACTCTAAATGCATTGGAGTTAATTTACCTCCTGATATCCTGCCCCTCTTGTTAAGAGCAAGGGTGTTCCGTGACTCTGAATTATTCTCTTCCATTCATCAGAGACTGCCTAAGTCAAGGGATTTATCTCTGCAAAATATCCAAAGATATCTGGCAGTTTTTATCATTGCCAGTTTTGGCCAGAATGCTGGTTATCTCACAGCTGAAATTCTGCCTCAAACGTTGGAAATGCCTCCAGTAAGCCTCCTGTTTACGGTCTACTAGGAATGTGGCTGCCCTTTGGCCTTGCTCTGGGTACACAATCCCAGGACTCATTTTCCTTCAGGCAGCTGTGCTAGTTTCTTGTGCACTGAATAAAATGTAATTTGTTGAGATTTTGGCCTGATTCTCTGCTTTCACATCAACTGACTTTTTGAAATGACTTAAAACGATGGCCTCCCTCTCTTTCAAGAGTTTCTTGCTGTTACTCTTTTATCGTTGTGTAGTTGGAGATGTACTATGCATTGCACCTCGATATTCCTAAAACTTGTCTCAAACAAAAATGTATATTGGAAAACATGAGTAGTATTTCATCATAAGCATTAGCTCATGCATTTCTCTAAGATCCTGGAGCATAATAAGCACTAAATAAATATTTATTGGAATAAAGATTGGGTAAATGATTTTGTAATCCTTTGACTTGTGTGGCTTTTGCTCCTGTAGTTATTTACAATATATTTTTTTATCTACCTCTAGGATTATTGTGTAACTGTTTGTGCAATTATTATCCCAGCTAGAACATATTGGAAATCTCCATTAATACAACTGAAGGGTATAAAATAGAATGTTCAGAGTTGTCAATTAGCTGATTTGTCTCATATTGCTTTTCTTCATTACCTCAGTCGCAGCTAACGATTCATTCAGCACATTTTAATTAAAAATAAACATATTCTGGGATGCTAAAAACTCTAGTGTCGGGTAGTGTAGTTAGACAGGGATGGCAAATATTTCTAGCGGTGACCATATGATATCTTCCATTTATCTCAGCAATAATCCTCCATATCTAATTATTGGGAGGATGGCAGCTGCCTTCGGCTAGGCTTTTCTTTCTTTATACAAGGAATTATTTTTCCAGCCCTTTACGCTGTAGAAAATCAGCTGCTGCTGAGGTCCTCTCCAAGGCTAAAATGCCAGCATCCACAGCCTTTCCCCCAGTTGTTTCATCTGTCCCTGCCCAAGTGGCTTCCGGCCCAAAGATGTTCCAAGGAAAAGGCTGGTGTTCTGACAAGGCCTCTTTCTCTGACTATATAAACACGGTGTATTACCGCTGCCTGCGCGCTCCGCGAGGTCACCCCGGAAATTCCCGGGGTGGGCGTGGCATTCGCCTGCGTGACGTCACCGCGACCCAGAGTCTGGATTTCAGCTTTGCAGGCTCGGCAGCATGATTTTATCAGGGTCAAGAGAGTAGCCCAGTCTCTTGCTAACGGAGGACACAGAGGAGAATGGCTTCACTGGAAAGGAGAAGAATATTCACTCCCATGCCTGGGCCCGCAATGGAGTCCGTAAGAGCAGGGACTCTGGTGTCGCACTGCCTCGGGTCAGATCCTGCTTGTGCCGCTCACCCTGTAAGTGGCATTACTGAATTTCACTGGGTGTGGCAGACAGACTTCCAGGTGGCCCCCGTGGTCCTGGCTCCTGGTGTAGTCCTTTGTGTAGTCCCCTCTCCTCCTTTTGAGCGTGCGCCGGGCCGCTGACTCGCTTTTGTGACTATGGGAAGGGGGCACAGGCGATGAGATGCACGGGATTGAGACGCCCTTCTTAGGAGAACCGCGCTCGTCTTTGCTGGCGAGTCTCCCCCATTCCCTCTCAGTCTCTAGCTTTGAAGAAGCCAGCTGCCATGAATCCTAGAACGGCAGGCAACAACTGGAGCGACCTTGCGCAAGTGGATCCTTCCAGAGTTGAGCTCTCATGAGAACCCAGCCCCTGGCCACCACCTTGCAGCTCACCTGTGTGTGGTTGTGAGAGCCTGAGCTGAGGACTCAGCTAAACCGGGCCTGGACTTCAGACCCTCAAACTGTGAGACAGGAAATGGGTGCTGTTTTAGGCTGGTAAATGTGTGGTAGTTTATTACTCAGCATAAAAAAAAAAAAAACAACAATACACCGAGGCTCAGTTTCCTCTTAAATAAAATGGAAATAAGAGCATCTATGTCACAGAGGTGATAAGTGCACGTATGTAAGGAATTTAGCGTGGGGCCTGGATAATGCTCAGTAAATGCCAGCTCTGATTGTGATGGCTAGTTAGTATCTTATCTTCCTGTAGTAAAATCCACATGGGAGGCCAAACTACAGCCAGTTTACTTAGGAACATGGAGCAAGTCTTTGGCTTTTGTGCTGCCTACTTATACATTGAAACCATTTCTTCCAAAAACCTTTCCTTGACCTCCTCAAACTGGGTTACGTCCCTCTTCATTCCCACCACACCGTAGACTTTTCTTACAGGGATACCTACCATTTTGGACTGTTACTCTTTGTTGACATATCTGTCTTCCTTTCTCCAGGAATCTGTGAGCATCTTGAATGGGGTCGCCTTTTCTTAACAACATTTGTGTTCTCAACTTGAACTCTAGCAGAGCGCCTGACACAAAGTAGGTAGGTGCCCAATAAGTGCTTCTTCAATGAACAAACATACACATAATGTGAGTGTGCATAATGAATATATAAATACGCACATAAAATCACCATGGCAAATTGTATTTTCCGAAATTGGCCACAACAATACTTTCCGTCCCACGTGTCCTTCCAGAAACTTGCACACCTCCAATAAGAGATGGCATCTATGTCCCTTCCCCTTGAAACTGTGCAAGTCTTTGTAATTTGCATTTTTGGGACTTGGAGTTGTCCTCAATGATATTTCAGGGACAGATGCAGGACATTATATATCCCGTCATAACCCACTGAATGGACTGGGAGAGAGTGTATACTACAAAAAAAACTATAATCCATGCTGTATAGCAGTGCTCCAAAATGTATTCATCAAATACAATGAATGTATCACACTAATGAAAAAAGTTGTCAATGTGGGATGAGCGGGGCGTGTCTGGAGTGGGGTATATGGCAACCTCTTATATTTTTTAATGTAACAATTTGTGTGATCTATATATCTTTGAAAAAAAGAAAAAGAGAAAAGAACGCAGATAAGTCACACTGCAGGATTTCACAGATAGGTTAGAAAAAGTGAAACAGTCTTTACCCGATTTGCTCTCGTTCTCGCTCTCACTCTCACTCTTTGGTTCTCTGACTCTTGATACATGTGCCTGTGGGGCCCTAAACCTCCCTCTAAGAAGTCCTGCTATACTGAAGCCACTGTACTGGAATGACCTGATAGACAGTCCATATGGCAATGGAGAGAAATGCCCAAGGAGCTGCCGCTCTGCCACCTCCCAGCTGTTTGGGTCTTCCTAATCCCGTCCCCAGACATGTGTGTGAAGAAGAGGCCTTCCAGATGATTCCAGATCCACTCTCATGCTGACTGCCACCATATAAAGACTCCAAGTGAGAAGCACCCAGCTGAACCCAGTTAATCCTAGTAGTACGGGATACTACTAACAAATGGTTATTGTTTTGTGACACTGGTTTTTTTTAACAAATCAATTTTATTGATACATATTAATAAAGCATAAATCCATCCAAAGTGTGCAATCAGTGGTGTTTGGTATAATCACATAGTTGTGCATTCATTACTTGAACCATTATTAGAGCATTTTGATTATTCTAATAATAATAATAAACAAAATTCATCACCTCTCAAACTCTCTATGCTTGCCCTGCTATACATAGCTGTTATTCTGTTTCTGTCTCTCTAGTTTGTGTTGATACTTTGTAAAAACAATTATATATATGTAATATTTCCCATATTCATATTTCACATGAAGTTTCACTATGTTATACTGTTATACAGTCCCATGTTACATTTTTTAGCTTTCCTTATAGTAATATACATGTCCTTAGACTTTCCCCTTCAACCACTGTCATATTCATATCATGGGTATGTGACTCTGCTAGTCACAAACACCATGATATACTCTCACCATTTCCACTCATTTCCAAAGACTTACAAACAACCTTTTTACCAATTCAGCACAGATTCTCTCAGCTTTCCACTGTCTACCTTCATTCTATGTTCTGCTGGCCCATTTTCTAATTATTAACCTCATGAGTTTACACAATATATTTAGTTCATAATAGTGCAGTCATACAGATTTTATCCTTTTGTGCCTGGCTTGCTTCACTCAGTATAATGTCCTCAAGATTCATCCATGTTGTCATATGCTTCATGACTTCATTTCTTCTCACAGCTGCATAATGTTCCATAATATGTATACAGACATCACAATTTGTTTATCCATTCACTGGTTGATGGACACCTGGCATGTTCCATCTTTTGGCAATCCTGAATAATGCCGCTATGAATATCAGTGTGCAGATGTCTATTCATGTCACTGCTCTCAGTTCTTCTTGGGATATACCCAGAAGTGGTATTGCCAGGTCATACGGCAAATCTATATTCAACTTCTTTAGGAATTGCCAAACAGTCCTCCACAGTGGCTGTACCATTCTACTTTCCCACCAAGGTGAGTAAGCATTCCTATCTCCCCATATCCTTTCCAACACTTGTAGTTATCTGACTTTTAGTAGTGACCATTCTAATATGTGTGGAATGATAGCTCATTGTAGCTTTGATTTGCATTTCCCTAATTGCTAGTGACGTTGAACATTTTTTCATGTGTTTTTTCACTATTTGTATTTCTTTTTTGGATAAATGTCTGTTCAAGTCTTTTGCCCATTTTTTTTTTTAAAGATTTATTTTTTATTTATTTCTCTCCCCTCCCCCCGCCCCAGTTGCCTGCTCTCTATGTCCATTCACTGTGTGTTCTTCTGTGACCACTTGTATTCTTGTCAGTGGTATTGGGAATCTGTGTCTCTTTTCATTGCATTATCTTGCTGCGTCAGCTCTCCGTGTGTGCAATGTGTGTAGTGCCACTCCTGGGCAGGCTGCATTTTTTTTGTGCAGTCAGCTCTCCTTGCAGGGCCCCTCCATGCATGTGGGGCTCCCCTACAAGGGGGATACCCCTGCGTGGCATGGCACTCCTTGTGTGCATCAGCACTGTGCATACACCAGCTCACCACATGAGTTCCATGTAGGCAGATGCTCTATCAGTTGAGCCAAATCCGCTTCCCATCTTTTGCCCATTTTTTAAATTGGGTAGTGTGTCTTTTTATTGTTGAGTTGTAGTAGCTCTTTATTTATTTATTTATTTATTTATTTTTTGTTTCTCTCCCCTTCCCACCCCCATCAGTTGTCTGCTTTCTGTGTCCACTCGCTGTGTATTCCTTTGTGACCACTTCTGTCCTTATCAGTGGCACCTGGAATCTGTGTCTCTTTTTGCTGCGTCATCTTGTTGTGTCAGCTCTCCATGTATGGAGCGCCATTCTTGGGCAGGCTGTACTTTCATGCTGGGCGGCTCTCCTTACAGGGCGCACTCCTTGAGCGTGGGGCTCCCCTACATGGGGGACACCCCTGCGTGGCAGGGCACTCCTTGCGCGCATCAGCACTGCACATGGGCCAACTCCACACGGGTCAAGGAGGCCCAGGGTTTGAACCGCGGACCTCCCATGTGTTAGGCGGACACCCTATCCATTGGGCCAAGTCTGCTTCCCAGTATCTCTTTATATATCATCGATATTAAGCCCTTATCAGATATGTGATTTCCAAATATTTTCTCCTATTGAGTCAGCTTCCTTTTCACCCTTGTGACAGAGCCTTTTGAGGTGCAAACATGTTTAATTTTGAGGAGCTCCCATTTATCTATGTTTTCTTTTGCTGTTCAGGCTTTGAGTATAAGATTTAAGAAACTACCGCCAATCACAAGATCTTGAAGATATTTTCCTACATTTTCTCCTATGAGTTGTATGGTTGTTGCTTTTGTATGTCAGTGTTTTGAAGTCACTTGTTATAGAGCAATGGAGAAGTTGAAAATAGACACATACTCAAATGCACATTTGCATGCTTATTTATTCATACATACGTGTATTCTGTTTTACACACATAGTTACATGGGCTTGGTAACTATTGGCATCAATGCTATTGTCACATTTACCCTTTATATAGTATACCACTACATACTTACCATCTCTGGGATCAGCCCACATGGTGTGGATTATTTGCAAATCATAGATCCACGATGTACAGTCACTTGTAATTTTGCTGAGCCATAAATTGGAGTTACAGGATCATGGATGGGAGCAGTCTCAAAACTAGCGGGTGATCCCAGCTGATAACCCTCACAGTGGGGCTTTCTTATTCTCTTCTTGCAGTTCCTTATGCAGTATATTGTATGATGTGATTTTTTTTGAGAAACTTTGTTCCCTTGTTAAAAAAAAAAAAAAAGCTCTGAAATATATCAGCTGACTTCTAGTCCTAGGGATAGAAATGAAGGGAAAACAAAGAGGTTTGAAAAAGAGAGATTCCCAACCCAGTAGTAGAAATTTCAAAAAATGGAATGCCAAATGTGATGGTGGCTTGACTTTGTGATTTGAAAATATCTGGAGGATGCAATCCCCAAAGAAGGAAGCATAATTCAATAAGCCATTTTGTTGAAAACATGTAGCTCATAAAGCCATTAGAACCTCAAGGCCCCATTTGATTTTTTCAGTTAAATTATACTGCATTTTGGGAGAAAATGATATGTTATCGTTATATTCACTAGTTTGTGAAATAATTGAAGGTGCAGAAACATACGCCTCTCAAATGTCAACAGAGTATAGTCCTTAACCTCTATACATGAGCTGCTCAGCTAGGCTTGCGGGGCATTGAGAAATAGGGGAATCATTGTCCTCGCCCTTGAGATGTAGACTAGTTTATTTACTTGGTGGCTGTGCAGGGAAAAGGATAAATAAGCAACAAATAAATGACAAGTCCAATACTATCATGCCTCAGTATGATTCGTGGATGTAGAGATTAAGGGCCATTGGTTCAGAGGAGAGAGAAAGAGACCTCTCACAGAATAAAATCTCAGTTCTTTGACAAATCTGGCCCCAACCTCACTTGCAACCTTACCTATATTAAAAACTCCCATATCAAACAGCCCTTCCAGTAAATCTAGTTTATTCGTTCAGAAATACACCTGCCGCTCAATTTACACCCCCTTCAATTTAAGGAATCTGAAATAAAATGAAAGAGAAATTAGCAACTTTATATACATACACACACAATAATTTCAGAACAATGCCATTTAAATGGCCTGCCTTTTTTTTTTTTAACAACAACTTCCTTTTGGTAATGAGCACAAGAACATACCATACACGATCTACGTTCTTTTCCCCTCTGGCTGGCTGGAGAGGAGTCACGTGTTGAAGATGGCAACACTCCTGGCCGTCTGGGACCATGAATAAGCATGTGTGGGAAGGTCACCCAGCAACCAGCTTTGCTCCTGTCCAACAACGTTGCATGTGCAAGACATAAACTTCCATTGTGTTTGTTCATTATAACAACTAGCGTTGTAGGAACTTTGCACCACCTTAAACAATATGGTCTGCTAATATTTCAGGAAGGTTCCTGGATGAAATGAGGAAAAAGCTATCACCACTGGTGTCAAATTGGGAGCTTGTGCACGGCTCTGGCGAAGGCTAGCAGGGTAGTGTTGGTGAAGGGCATAGAATCTGGCACCAGAACGCAGGATTTAAAGGCAGTTCTACCGTTTACCTACTCCCTAACCTTAGACAGGTTACTCAATCTCTCAGCGCCTGGGCAACTGCATCTGTAAAATGGAGGTAATAAAAGAATTTACCCTACTGGGTGATCATGAAGATTGAATGAGCCAAGGCAGGTAGTGTTCAGTGCAAAACCTGCAAGTAGTGCTCAGGGTTTGTCCTCAATCATTATTATTACTGCAGGCTTTGGGTAGAGATTTCACCCTGATGAAAAATCTAAGGACAAATTTTATCAGGACCACCAAGAGGAAATAAGGGTATTTAGTTGGGGACATCAGGTGAGAGAATTCATCTTAAGAATTCTTATAGTGTAGAAAATGGAGACTTGCAGAGCAACATTTGAAGGACAGTGCTCCATCAGTCAGCGGCTATTTCCTGTTGTTGTTTCATGAATCAATTTTAATATATTCAATTTCCCCCATAAACTGTTTATTTACTACTCATATTAATGCAATATGGCTGTAGTGTTTGCGTGACGGGAATCTGCTGCAACCCACTAGAATGTATCTCCTGTTTTGCTCTCCCTTCATTTCATGTGAGAAAATTCATTTTTGCTCAACGTGTTTTTGAATTAACTGGCACTTCTCAGGAATGTAACTTCAGCATAAATCAAGAGGCTGATGGAGAGCGGGCCAGCGGTGGGCGTCGAGAAGAGGCTGCTGCCGATTAGGGAGGACTTCGCCCAGGCCCGGCAGCCACAGCAGAACCAGGTGAAGAAGCTGAGGGGGCGCTGAGCTGCACCTTATGGCCCCATGGACAGTAAAACAGGTTTTGCTGAGTGCACGCACTACCATAAATATGCGCTGGTGGTCTATACATGTGAACCAGCTGTGGAGAGGGTAACAGAATTTGTAGCAAAGTCTGTTACATCATCTTACCAATGGCAGATGGAAGATGATGAAGAAGAAGATGGCGGCATTTAAAATTATTCGTTTACTTTCCTCTTAAAGTCTCCTGAAGCAGGCAGCAATGCAGTCAAATTTAGAGTGTGCCAGCTCAAAAACAAGCTCTTGGGGAGTATGCCCAGATGGGTGATGTTCTGTTTGATAAAATTAATGAAGCCATGTTTGTTTATTAGATTGAAAAGTAAAATTCCAAATATGCAAATACAGGCAGTTCTGGCTTTTCACAACTTCAGGGTCCCAAAGATGATGACTGCACAGTGGTTAATGCATGTGCTACTTTGATGGAAAATGACTCAAATCCAGAAGTTAGGAGGGCAGCGTGATCATGTATTGCACCTTCAGCAAAGACTTCGCCAAGAATCCTAGGGTGCACCTAGGATGGGAAAGAGGCTGTCAGAGAGAGAGCTGGCTTAGCAGGTTTTAGCTGAGAAGGTTTGTGTGAGAGCCATGTCCATTGCCCAGAGAGTAATGCTCCTTTAACAAGGTCTTAATGACAGATCAGATGCTGTAAAGCAAGCAATGAAAAGGCATCTTCTTCAAGGCTGGTTTGGTTCTACTGAAGGAGATGTTTTGGAGTGCTTTATCGGTTGGATGTGGGAAATTCTTCTGAAGCGGCAATTTCTGCTCCCAATACCTTATTTTCAATGACACCTCATAATGAACTTGGGGGAATCTGTAAAAACAGTGATGGCAGGGAATTGATTCCAATGGGAACATTAACTCCTGAAATTGCTTTGTATTGGCGGGTCCTTTGTGAATATTTGAAATTGAAAAGAGATGAAGGTGAAGAATTTTTAGAACAGATTTTGCCAGGGCCTCTAGTATATGCAGAGAATTTGCTGACTTATTTCCAGAGCATTCCAGTTGTTAATGGTGAACAGAGAGATGATTTTTCCCATACTGGAAATCTGATGACAGAAGAGTTCATAGCTCAAAAATTGATTATAATCATCGAAGCTTTGGAAACCAATGAAGGAGAAGGAAGAAAATGACTGCTGACTCTCTTACAAGCAACCCCCTTCCTCTACCCACAACCCCAATTTCCCTCATTTCTTTTCTTGCTGAGATACTACTCCAGATCATTATAGATGATAGTAACAGAACATAAATTTATTTTTGCAGAAATTATCTCAGAGATTTGGGCATCGATTGTTACTGTTGGTATTAATGATGGCCCAGCTGAAGCAAGCAAGAAAGAACTCAAGAGGGCTGAGATAAAAGTTAAACTCATTGAAGCAAAAGAAGCTTTGGAAAATTGCATTACCTTACAGGATTTTAATCAGGCATCAGAATTAAATGAAGAAATACAAGCATTAAAAGATGCCACAATAAACCTAATGAAAGAGACAGAGCAACCTGAAATGAAAGAAGTCCACATAGAGAAGAATGATTCTGAGACACTACAGAAGTGTCTTATTTAGTATCATGGACTGTTGAAGTAAATGACTGTTTCAGCAGTTATGGGTGCAACCATGAATTGGATTGTCAAATCTTTGATTCTCCCCGGAATAGTAAGTATTCATCCTATATTGAGAAATATGGCTGTTTTATGCTTGGCATGCTATGGATTACAAAATCAGGATTTCACAAGTAAACATTTTGATTTACTATTGCAGCACATGCTGTTATTATCAAAGAAAAAAAATCCTATTTTGTGGGCGCCTTTTGGAAACTTGGAATATCAGCAACATATTTAAAATGGTGAAGTTTTTTTATCAAACGAACTGGAAGAAAAATCTTGGTACTTTGTCCAAATGAAGTACTTACAGTGCTTGGCCACATATCTGGTTTTGCTCCATGGATGAAAAATGATCCTCATTGTGTTATGGGGCCTCATTACCATCTCGGCATCAACATCCGTGATTCTGCCAGCAATTCTGAAGGAAGTCATGTTCACTATTGTGAAATGTATTGCCTTTAGGTGTCCAGGAAATAAAACATTACATTTTTTTTTTAAGATTTATTTTTTATTTCTCTCCCCTTCCCCCCCCCCAGTCGTCTGCTCTCTGTGTCCATTTGCTGTGTGTTCTTCTGTGACCACTTCTATCCTAATCAGTAGTGCTGGGAATCTGCGTTTCTTTTTGTTGCGTCATCTTGCTGTGTCAGCTCTCCGTGTGTGTGGCGCCATTCTTGGTTAGGCTGCACTTTCTTTCGTGCAGGGTGGCTCTCCTTACAGGGCGCACTCCTTGTGCATGGGGCTCCCCTACGTGGGGGACACCCCTGTGTGTCATGGCACTCCTTGCGTGCATCAGCACTGCGCATGGGCCAGCTCCACATGGGTCAAGGAGGCCCGGGGTTTGAACCGCAGACCTCCCATGTGGTAGGCAGACGCCCTATCCATTGGGCCAAGTCCGCTTCCCAAAAACATTACATTTTAAAAGAGATTTTTCAAAGAAATTGAAAGAGTAAGTTCTCTATTACACAGTTTCCTGGCTTTCTAGAAGATGGGTCTTGAAGTGCTGGGTGGCCCTTAGTCATTACAGTTTTTTTTGAAGTCGAAAAAATTGTGTTAGAATATTTCACAGGGAAGGATTTATTTATTTCTGACTTACTAAGCAGTCATTTAAGGCAGCAGAAATGATACAACAATGAATTTAACACTTAAGGTAGTCCCACAATATTCTGGACTTATTTAATACAAGTTCATCTCCCACTTGACAAAGAGAGCTGGAAGAACCTTGATAATATTTGCTCCTATGTTATTTCCTGTATCAAAAAGGAATTGTCAAAAGCAAACTGATATGGGGAACAGAAGTGGGGAGCAGATGTGGTGCAAGCAGTTGAGTGCCTGCCTAACACATGGGAGGTCCCTGGTTGTGTCCCCGGAACCTCCTAAAAACAAACAAACAAAAAAATCCAACTCAGGGTTGTTCATGTGGCTCAGCAGTTGAGCACCAGCTTCCCATATACAAGGTCCTGGGTTCAATCCCTGGATTCAGTACCTAAAAAAACAAAAACAAAAAAAGTTGGTGTGAAATGATGTGAAAATAAATGAATATTATCTTATCAAGAATTTTCCACAATTTCACTTTTTTTCTTCAAGCCGAAACAGTCAATAGCAGCCTTGTGGAATTAAAGTTTTAAAGAATTTAAATTTAACTTTTTGTTTAAACAACTTAGATTTCTAAATCTTCCTGAGGAGCTATTGATTTTTGACTGATAAAAAACATAATTTTTTGGTAAATTAACAAAAATATTTTTTAAGAATATTCAAATACAGTAAAATAAATTGTACATGAAATTCTGCATTTAAAAAATGTACTCAGGAAGCACTCAGGGAATATAAACTAGAATTATTCCTTTCATGAGTAATTCCCTATATTGTTGTTATGGTATTCCTCTTTGCTCTGGGAAGGCCTAGCAGCCTAGGTCCCTGAATGACTGTGTGGAGGAAGGTCACCCAGCAACCAGGATCATCTGTTCAAACTGTTACATATGGAAGTCATACATTTCTACCATGATTTGCCTTTGAGATTTGGAGTTTGGTTATTATAGCAGTTAGCTTCTTATGTCCTTGCCATTCATGATGTCCTCTTCACCTCCATAAGCTCAGAGGCCTTGAACTATAGAAAGTATCTGTCTACTGCACAGATTATTTAGCCTCAGCATCTAGTAGTCAGTGTCAATGCTTCTGCTTTTAAAGAAATGTCCTATTTCTCCACTTGGAAAATATTGCAAGTAGTGATTTTAGGATGCAAAAGGAGTGACTTTACTAAATTTCTTGATTAAGGCCCCATGTCACTGGGATAGCAGAAAAATAATTCTGGTTGGTTTGGGGTTTCCTAAAATTTTGGAGTTGCATCTAATTTCTGGGTTGTGGGCTGGATATCTGGTTCTCAGAGTCATTGCATATTCCAGCATCCTCTTTTCTTTATGGTATGTCATTGTCAATCCATTGTAGAATTTTCCCTCATTCTTGATTATAAGTTCTCCCTTCATTGGTCCAAGTCCCAGCTGATGTCATACCCCCTATAAGTACATGAAGATAAAGTGGCTTCTATAAGAGCCCAAGGTACATGAGAATTTGTCTGTGGGGTCACTGAGTAAAATAAAGTACTGAGAACTAAAAGAAAACTGGTTAATATTTCAAAAATATTATCCCATCACAAAAAATAAGGCCCTCAAGGACAGAAACTGTATTCTGGCCATAGAGTACAGTACCCCGATATTCTGTCCAGAAAATCAAGTTTACTTTGTTAAATAGTTTCTGCTGCCATTAAATGAGAAAGGACAGTCAATGATCATTGAAACAGTGACTTCAAGTCAAAACTTACAGATTGGGAGAAAATATTTGCAAATAAGATATCTGATAAAAATATGTCAGAATATATAAAAAATAATTACAACTCAATAACAAAAAGGCAAACAACCCAAATTTTAAAATGGGAAAAGTACTTGAATAGTTAGTTCTCCAAAGAAGCTATACAGATGTCAAACAAGCACATAAAAAGATGCTCAATATCATTAGTCATAAGGGAAATTCATAAACCAGACTGAGTTACTACTTCACATCTACTAGGGTGGCTATAATAAAAAACAGAAAATCACAAGTGTTGGCAAGGATGTGGAAAAATTGGAACCCTCATACATCACTGGTGGGAATGTAAAATGGTACAACCACTGCGGAAAACAGTTTGGCAATACCTCAAAAAGTTACATATGAAATTATCATGACTCAGCAATTCTGCTTCTAAATATATGTCCAAAATAATTAAGAACAGCTATTGAAACAAATACTTGTACATAAATGTCCATTGAGCTCTTTTCACGATAACCAAAAGGTAGAAATATCCCAGATGTCCATTAACTCATATATATATATACACACATACACACACATATACACACATATCCATACAACAGAATATTACTTAGCCATAAAAAGATGAGCCTCAAAACGTTATGCTAAGTGAAAGAAGCCAGACACAAAAGGTTTCCTGTTATATGATTTCATTTCTATGAAATACCCACAATAAGTAAAACTGTAGAGGTAGAAAGTAGATTGTGGTTGTTGGGGGCTAGAGGAAGGAAAGATGGGGAGTACATAATAGGTACTCCCCATGTCACATCATCACTACTCTTTAATGTTGTAATGATGAAAATGTTTTAGAAATAGATGGAAGTGATGGTTTCCCAATATTGTGAATGTATTAAATATTCCTTAAATACTTTGAAATGGCTAATTTTGTTTTGTGAATTTTGCCTCAATTTAAAAACATGAAATTTCAATGGAATTAAATGAAATTTAAAATTCACTAGTTAAGTTTTAATAGTAGATTAGATACTACAGAATAAAAGATCAGTGAGTTGAAGATACAGCAATAGAATATATTTAAATTAAAGTACAAAAGAAAAAAAGACTGACAAAAAGAAGGAAAGGACCTCAGTGACCAGTGGCACAATATTAAGTGGCCTAATACATATATATGGAACAGGAGTCCCAGAAAGGAGGAGAGCTGAGAAAAACATCTATTTGAAGAAATATTGGCCAAAAATTTTTTCCAGAATTGATGCAAACTACAAATGTATAATTCCAAGAAGCTCGACAAACCCCAAGTAGGAAAAAAAAGATAAAATTTTCTGAAAACCAAGGTGGTTTATTGAATGGTGCACCCAGTTGGGGCATGTGCTTGGTCTTGGTCTATGTTCTGGTGGATGTCAACCCGTTGTAAACTGGATCTCTTGAAGATGTTACTTTGGTTAAGGTGTGGCCAATTGAATAAGGTTGGGCTTTAATCAAGATTTCTGGAGTCCATTATAAAAAGAATGAAATTCACACATAAAGAAAGCCATGGAAAGAAGTCAGAAGTCAACAGAACTAGAATAGAAAGGAAAATATATCACCATGTGTATTGCCGTGAGCCAGAAAAGCCAAGGACCAAGGATCGCCAGCAGCCAGCCCCAGAATGCCATGTCTTCAGGAAGAAAGTATCACCTTGCTGATATCTCAATTTTAGACTTTACCTAGCCTAAAAACAGTGAGCCAATAAATTCTTACTGTTTAAGCCAACCCATGTGTAATCAGTGATGAAAAAAAATTGTTAAAAGCACCCAGAGAAAACTATATTACATAGGAGAACAAAGATGAGAATACTCATGGACTTCTTGTCAGGAACCAAGCAAGACAGAAGACCAAGAAGTGCATTTTCATAGTGCTGAAAGGAAAAAAAAAACCTTGTCAATGTAGAATTCTATATCCAGCAAAAATAACCTTCAAAAAAGGAAAACAAAATAAGACTTTAATCTAGGACACCTATACTACAAAAAATGTTAAAGGACGCTCTATCTGTTGAGCCAAATCTGCTTCCCTGAAAAGTCCCACTAAAGCATAAAATATGTAGGTATAGATGATAAACCAATGGAGCAAAAATAGAGTCATAAAAATGTTCAATCCAAAGAAAGCACATAAAGAGGAAAAAATAACAACAGATTGACCAACTGGAAAACAAAACAGTAAGATGGTAGACTTAAATCCAACCATATCGATGATTACATGAAATAAAAACACTTTAATTAAAAGCCAGAAATTGCTAGACTGGATAAAAAAGGCCTAATTAAAAGTTATCTATAAGAAATCCAATTGAAACATAAAGATACAAAGTGGTTAAGAGTAAAGGTACAGCAACATTAATAACAAGAAAGCGGCAGTGGCTAGCAGTGTGTCTAACCATCAGGCAATCTGGACTTCAGGATAAAGAATATAATCAGACATTAAAGAAGGACAATTCATAATGATAAGAGGATCATTAGAAAAACATAACAATCCAAATGGTGTATGCACCTATTTGCAGAGCTGCAAAATATACAAAGCAAACACTGAAAAAACTGAGGGGAGAAATTTAAAAAATCCACAGTTATGGGTGATTTCAAAACTGAACATGTTTTTGACTGAGATGATTAATCTGCCCTCGCCCACACACACACACATCAGAGGGAAATTCTTACATTGCAACCTGGCACAGTTCCCCAGTTCTCCTCCAAGAGAGCTCCTGTGTGCTAGAAATCTGGCCAAGTGGGCCTGTGGGTCTGTAGGCTGGCATGTGAACTTGACTTTTCTTACTTCCCTGTTTAATTTAGGGGAAAGCTCTTCACCAAAGTGCTTAAACAGGAAGGAGAAATTACCCACACTGTTATTTTCTCTTGAGACAGCCTCAGGATTCAAGCTAAAGCTACCATTACCCTTTCCCTCAGTTCCTCTAAAAACACTTGGCTCCCTATTGGATTTCATGGAAGAAGGAGCCTTGGCTGGTTCCATGGTGCAGATGGAACCACAGGCCTCTTGGTCCTTGTGGGCTCCTGCGCTGATGGCACCCCGTCTTCCAGGGCCTCTGCTTTCCCAAGGAGGCTTCCTATGGATTCAAGTATGAGGCCAGATCCCAGACTTGGATAGGGACCTCCTTTCTGAATGATTGAATGAATGATTGATTTAGCCAGTAATTAACAGGCCTTGTGGATAGTTATTTCAACCTGGTAACAGTTCAAGTTCATTGCCAAAATAGTACCCTCCTGCAGAGCAACAGAACTCTGGCCTTGACATAATACTTTAAAAAATGGGAATAATGACAATATTGGCTAACATTTTGAGTACTTTTCATACATTTATTTAACCTGACACTTATTTTTAGCTTTTATTATATTCCCCATTTCACAGATGAGGAGATGAGGGGACTCAGGCATGCAGAGATAAAATAAATTATGCTCATCCATAAATTTGTACTCCTTTTCCTTGACTACTATGTTCACTATGGGATGTTCCACTGAGAAATAGACCAGCTTGGGGCTTGCTCTATGTTGCTGTATTATTCAAATTATTTGCTAGCAAGCCACAGGAAACCAACTCAAATTTGTTGATGTGAGTATGGGAGTTTATTGGTGGCATAATCAAGAAGACTGGTTGTAGCAGTTTGATACTATTGATGAATTCCAAAAAGAAATACTGGATTATGTTTGTAAACTGATCTTTTCCTCTGAACATATTAGATTATATTGGATTCATAGGTTTACTTGATTAAGTAATTATGTAACCCTCTTGTGCCAGTAGGATGTTGAGTGTCGTCCCCCCCCCCACCAAAGGCATGGCAAAGGACAGAGTTAAGGGTTTTTGATGTTGAAGTTTTGATGTTGGAGTGTGATGCTGAAGCCTTAAGCTGGAGCCTCAGGAAGTAAGCACACAGAGGAAACAGAAGAAAGCCCCAGGAAGAGAGAAACTCTCAGCCCAGGAAAAAGAAGCCCAAGGAAAGGAGGAACCCAGGAAGTGTGAACTCTGGCAGATGTCGTCAGCCATCTTGCTCCAACATGTGGAAATAGACTTTGGTAAGGGAAGTAACTTATGCTTTATGGCCTGGTAACTGTAAGCTCCTATCCCAAATAAATACCCTTTATAAAAACCAACTGATTTCTGGTATTTTGCATCAGCACCCCTTTGGCTGACTAATATACTGGTATAACCAGCTTCAGGTGCAGTAGTATCAAAATGAATAGAAACTTTTTCTTTCACTTTCTCCGGGTCTTGAGTCTGCTTACCTTTCTGCTGACATGGTTAAATTGGGTAGCATCAGGCCTATTATATCTATGAGCTTAAAGTCTGGCGGAGAGGGATTTTATTTCTCTCTCCTTTCAAAAAAAAAAATCCCAGCATGAGTCCTGGACTGAGACTTTTCGGCCCATCATGGGCTACTTAATACCTTTAAACCAATCACTGTGGTCAAATGGAAGAATCCCCGAACTGGCTTGGCTTGAGTCACTTGCCCATTTTTAGGTCAGGGGATAGAGTCGGCCACTCCTAAACCATGTCAACCAAGAGTGTGGACAGGAATAGTAAGGGGCCATTGCCCCAAGAAGGAAGGCATACATGTTGGTCAAGCAAAAATAACATTCATTGTCGCCAATAAAGCAGTCATCAGTTGACACTGGACATTATCTGACTTCAAGGTAGATTGCAGGGAATCTCTGTATCATTGAATGGGATTCTCAGAAGCCTACGTTGTCCCTGCAAAGCTTACTGCCCAAAGCCCTTTTTAAGATTCTAATAGACTATGTTATAATCTCAATAACCTGAGCCATTGGTATTACATTTCTGGAGCACTGCCATATTTTTACTTTTATTCTGATATTCATTTATTCATGCAACAAATATTACTGAAGCCCTGACTCTATGCAAGCATCTTGAAATACAGAGATGAATCAGATTCCAGACCCTAGATTACATTCCATGGAGTTAGTCAGCCAAAGGGGTGCTGATGCAAAATACCAGAAATTGGTGGGTTTTTATGAAGGGTGTTTATTTGGGGTAGGAGCTTACAGATACCAGGCCATAAGCATAAGTTACTTCCCTCGCCAAAGTCTGTTTCCACGTGTTGGAGCAAGATGGCTGCCGACTTTTGTGAGGGTTCAGGCTTCCTGGGTTCCTCTGGGCTTAGCTCCTCTGTTTTCTCTACAAGGTCAGCTGTAGTCCATGAGGCTCTCTAGGCTTTGCCTCTCTCCACCAGGTCAACTGTAGACTATCAGGTGACCGGCTCTGTCTCTTTCCCTGGGGCTCCAGCTTAAGACTTCAGCATCGAACTCCAACATCAAAACTCCAACATTGGGAAGCGAAGTTGGTCCAATGGATAGGGCGTCCGTCCACCACATGGGAGGTCCACGGTTCAAGCCCCGGGCCTCCTTGACCCGTGTGGAGCTGGCCCATGTGCAGTGCTGATGTGCGCAGGGAGTGCCGTGCCACGCAGGGGGTGTCCCCCACGTAGCGGAGTCCCACGCAAAAAGAGACACAGATTCCCGTGCTACTGACAACAACAGAAGCAGACAAAAGAACACGCAGTGAACAAACAACTGGGGCGGGGTGGGGGGGGGGGAGAGAAATAAATAAAAAATAAATCTTTAAAAAACAAACAAACTCCAACATGTTCTTCACCATGCCTTTTATCTGTGAGTCCCCACCCACCAAGGGGTGTAGACTCAATGCCCGAATCATAACTCAGTCATGCCCAGGTGCAGATCAGATTATATACATAATCCAATATCTATTTTTGGAATTCATAACCATATCAAACTGCTACAGGGCTTAATGTCTAATGCCATTTAATGTAGATTTGCTTGACCCTGGAAATCATATGAAACTTTCACATATAATGTTGGGTGTGCATCTACTATCAGGCATAGAATTTCAAATGGTAGCCAGTATTCAGGACATATTTGCTGATTGATTGCTTATAAGATGCTGGTACAGATTCATTTTTCTGTATTATTATTTTTTCTTTACTATTTACCTGTTTGTAGACCAGTCAGATCATGAATGATAGAAACTACCAGCTATATTTCTAAGAATGGTGATATAATGCTAATCTTCATAGGTGGTGGAAATAGAAATTATTTGTTATGGGAACTCCATGTATTAATCATTTGTGTGCTGTTAAATGTGTGGGCATGGGAAGTCTCTCAATTACCTTTCCTCACTTTCTGTATTTTTCTACCTTTGATCTGGAATTTTAATTTTATTGGGTTAAATTATTTCTTGTGAGGTATTTAAAAACTTACAAGTAAATCTGCCTTTTTGAACATTACCTTCTTTGTGGTGTGTTTTCCCTAGTTATTCCAAATATAGTATAATGACCATGGAATGAAAAGAAAACATTTTATCTTCTTGAATTTGATTTCATATTCACAGCTTCCACTTAGCACCTCTCTCATTATTAGGTTTGTTTCAATGTCATTTTCAAGGTGCCTGCCAGGATTATAGCCATTTTGGTACAAGTTACTGTACATTTAGGAAATAAGTTGATTCCTTCGATTTAAACAGATTCTCAATATCTGTTTATATGCCACTCAAAGCTCCTGTTATTGTAGAGCTGGGCTACTGTGCACTATTTAATATAGATTTATTAATTCATTAACCAAGTGTTTATTGAGTACTGACTGTGTGTCAAACACAACTTTAGACACTGAGGATACAGCAATAAAGAAGATACGGTCACAGCTCCCAAGGAGCTTTTCTTGTAGAGGGAGAGATAGATAATAAATGTATTGATAAACAGGTCCATGTTATCATGTGCTAGAAAGAGAAGGAAAGCAGGGTCCGGGGTAGAGTTAGGCGAGGTCTCAGACTGGGGGATCAGGGAAGACCTCTCTGAGGAGGTGACATCTGAGCAGAGACTTGAATGACTGTAGGGTGTCAGCTGGGGACAGAGTGCCCCCAGAGGTGGGGCAGTGAGTGCACAGGCTCCAGGATGGAGCCCAGCAGGGGAGGGCAAGGGAGAGGTCAGCCCGCCAACCTTGGCAGCTCCGTGTGGACGGTGAATTTCTTTCTGAAAGACACAGGAAGTCACTGGAGTGTTTCCAGCATGGCAGCGACATAACGTCATGCCTTTTTAAAGGATAATTTATTTACCACGGATTTTCTGTAGACTCCCAAGAATTCAGCCAGCAAGATCATACTGATCACAGAACCCAGAAACGCTTCTTAGACTCATAAGATGCAGAGCCCAGGAGTTACTCTCCACCGATTTTCTAGGAATGCCTTCCCTTGAGGGTTAGGGTATCAGCTACGAATTGGTGGAATCACTGCGAGGCCTCAACTGCCACACCAGTACTTCTGAGTTTACGATGAGAAACATATCTGGTTCAATTTGTGCATGTCACAGAACACCCTTTTCTTGAAGATTAGCTTTTGTTATGATGATCTGTCTCGTACCAATTTAAAATGATAGTGATGTTAAATTGGCATGGACCATAATTTGGGACAACTCTGAACAGGACGAACTCTAACATACCTTTTCTGTCTATGACAAATGCCATCTCTAGAGTTACATGAAGTAATGAAGGGTGATTAACAATTACTTTGGGAATGTTTAAGCAATTTGTTGCCGAAATATAAGGAATCTCTACAAAACAGCTCACACACATCATATCTAGTCTCCATCCTGATCTGGCATTTTCAAGCCCCTTATATAGGAAGCATGCATGACACTGAAAGGGAAAAAATATTATACAATTAACCATCAATATATTTTTTAAGTTGCTGATCATGGTAATGTCCATTTTTACAGAGTAAGTTGTATTCAGATACAAGTACTAAACCCAAGAGAGGAAATATTATTGAGTAGATTGGTAGCCAGTTACATGGGAACTTGTAAATACAAGCTGTTATTTTTGCCTCTAAAGAATAATTTATAACCCCCCCCCCCCCACTATGTTACTGTGGTCTGCTTTCCAGAACCTGTAAGAAGTTTCACCATATAAAAGAATATAACAGTATGACACACACAAGCACATACAGAGACTTTTAGCTATAATATCCATATTAGAGTTAACAAAAATTTAGGTGAGATCAGTTACATCTCAACAGATCATTTTCCCAGGTCTTTCTTCTTATTCAAGTACAGTATCTGTTTTTATGGAAGGGGAAATGGCAAATTGAAAACAGATTTAACTAGAATATGCCATGGTAATCATTTAGAAATAATTGAAAAGAACTTTTATATGAATATGAATGCTTCCTCTGCCCTACAAAGAGGAAAAAATGGGCTAACCTATTTGGGCCAGTAATTAGAATATATACGTGTGAAGAAGGTCCTTCGTAAAAAGAGATCTCTAATATGGCTTTTGGCTTTCTGTATCTAAAGTGTGTTTACAGCCTTCCTCTAGATATTGTCTTCAGAAACCTGAAGAAACCAAATGCCCTGGGACCACAAGGCATTTCTGATAGAGCATTGGCACTGAAGGATAGCATGGAAAGCATAACGGAAAATGTCTCAGGAACATTCTCTGGTATTCTGAGGCCATCCCTGACGACTGGATTAAAAGGAGAGTGCAGTGTTGAAATGATGTTGCTTCCTTTGCTTTAATAAGCCAAGTTAGAGATTATTTATGATAACAGTCATCAGTGGGATGTGTTCTTGTGCATTCTGAAAACATGAAGCCTCACTTCAAGACTTGCTATTAAGTCCTTGCTGTGAAGGGGTGGCAAGTGTTATTAAGTTAGTGTTATTAAGTTAGATTAGCAAGGTTCTACTGCATTTTCGCTTTAAGCCAGAGTGCTTTCACAGCTGAGCTGTAATGCTCTGAAAATGCCTGCATAACAAGATCCAGACATGGAGTTGAATCCCAAATGGTCAACGGCCCACGACATTTATACACAATTATCTTGCCTCAAAATTCCGCACGTCTGAAAAGACACTATGCCTAAATCCAAACGCAGAGAGGAAGCCAAGGCAGGAACTAGGTGGCTTTTTCAGTAATAACATACCTCTACAGGGCAGGAAGTTAGTTCTGTTTTCTAGAGAACACCAGCGTGAACTCCAAGCCCTTACTTAAGAAGGCAAGTAGAAAGAATGAACTAAATTATCCTATTGATGACTAAATGTTACAGTTAGCTCCCTGGAGTTCCTGCTTGGAACAGAATTTCAAGGAATCACATTTAGCCTGCTGGCCAACTGGGACTTTCTGCATACTTGAGTAAACACAAGGTTTCCTAATAAACTGCCTTTCTTAGAAATTTGAATTCCTAAAATCCTTAAGTACAGGAAAACTTGAATTTCTCGGGGATTGTAGGGCGGTAGAGCTAGAAGGAAAGTTCAAATGTACCTTAGGGCAGATGGCTGAAGGAGTTTGAGAAATTGCATTTCAGAAAATTGTATTTAAGTTGCCAATTTAGGGTCTAGTTTGCAAAGGTGCAGAAACCTAATGAATAGGTTGAATCTTGTGCAAATTCTATTTGCCTGGCTTGATTCAAAGTAGTCTGTGACTTTCATTTCCTGTGTGATTGATGAATAGGCCAGGGATGAGCCTGGTCCAGTGCTGAGCGCAATGGGGGCTCAAAGAAGTGGGGGGAGGTGGGGGCTCAACACTTCCAAGGCAGGGCAGTGAAGGTGGCGGCATCGTGTTGGGTTTCAGTGATAGGTTTTTAGAAAGTTAGGAAGAGTCCGTGGTTTGCGACCTATTCCCAAAAGATCATCTTTTCCTTTGCTTGGTACTCTAGGTAGCCTATATCAGAAGGGTTTGGGGCAGGTCTCCATGATGCAATAACAGCCTTGAGTTATAACATCAAGGATGTAGGATCTAGAAAGCTAAATGAAAGCTGTCTGTGACATGGCAGCAGCATCCAAAGTTATAGAGGGGAAGCAGACTGCCATTTCTTAGAATGATGAACCATCACATTTAACTTGCAATCTAGATAAATAAAAATAAGTGTCTGACTTCACATGGGAATGGCTGGGTGATTGTCACTGTTTGGGAGGGCACATTTGGAATGGATTGACTTAAGACAGGGCCTCCGTGGCTTGCAGAAAATTTAGGGAGATCCTGGAGGGCTTCCTAAAAGAGAATGATGATCGTCACCCAAAGAGGCAGAAACTAGGGGGTCTTGTGACTGCCAATCAAGAGATAAGTCAGGGAAATGGATGTGGCTCAACTGATAGAGCGTCCGCCTACCCTATAGGAGGTCCAGGGTTCAATACCCAGGGCCTCCTGGCCTGTGTGGTGAGCTGGCCCATGTGCAGTGCTGCCATGCACAAGGGGTGCCGTGCCACTCAGGGGTGTCTCCCACATAGGGGTAGCCCATGTGCAAGGAGTGCACCCCACAAGAAGAGCTGCCCCGTGCAAAAAAAGCACAGCCCGCCCAGGAGTGGTGCTGCACACATGGAGAGCTGACGCAGCAAGATGATGCAACAAAAAAAGAGGTACAGATTCCCAGTGCTGCCTGACAAGAATGCAAGTGGACACAGAAGAACACATAGCACATGGGCACAAGAGAGCAGACAATGGGTGGGGAATAAATAAAAAATAAATCTTAAAAAAAAAAAGAGAGATGTCATATGTGTTGTCTTAGGTTAAATTTTCCCCAAAACAGCCCTGGAGTGAGGATTCCAGTGTAGGGATTTATTAAGGCAGTGCTCCCAAGGAAACCAGTCAGGGTGGGGTTCAGAAAGGACAGGGAAGGGGAAGAAGTCAAACAAGGGTGCTATTTAGTAGGACAAGTCCCAGTCTCAGCCTTTTCCCATGGAGAGTGGTAGAGTGTAAGTTATGCCTCAGTTTTTGTCCCAACTCCAGGCAGAGAGCTGGGCTTTCATCTCCGGCACTGGCCAGTCATTGATCAAGGGCTCCCCAGAGGGCATCTCCATTCCCAGGCATTTTCTGACTCCAGTCTTCCGAAGAGAGTCACTGGAGCTTGGTATTAGCAGCAAATGCAGAAGCAAACACAGAAGCCAGGGGAAGTGGACTCCGAAACAGCAAAAGGAGTTTAAGGCAATTGGGGGGCCAACCAGCAGTGGTCACCACCTGTGTTAAGACCTGTGGAGGGAACAACAAATAGAAGCTTCAGAGGTGAGTCCAAAACTCAGAGGGAGGACCCTCCAAATCGCAGAAGCAGATGTACAATTGAGCTGCTTCTCGTGGCGGCAACCCTAGGCCACTGGTAGCAGCAGGGATGTGTAATAGCCTTGTGAGTTTGTGCACTTGGCTTTCTCCTGCTGCCCTTGGGGAAATAACAGCTGTGGGAGTCCTTAGAAAGTATGCCCTCCCACCCCCCAAGCAGCTAACAAGCCTCTTTCTTATTCAATCTATGTCTTCCAGAACCCCTTTTCTCTTTGGTTAATAATGACCAGAGAAGCGGAGAGAGTTTTCCTCAAGAAGACTACATAACCAAGGGCTAAGTTCCATGATACAAATACTCTAAGAGTGTCAAGAAAATGGAGACTAACAAGAATGGGAAATGCCACGGAAGGCTTTTTGGAGGAGATGGAACTTGGTTTTGGCTTTGAAAATCAGCAGAATTGTTTTAGGTAAAAGAGAGAAAGAAGGGTCTCCTGGCAGAGGAAACCAAATTGGACAAATGCACAGAGAAGAGCCCTCGGTACACCTTTATGGCACAAGCTAAAGATCAGCTTAACTAAAGTGAAGAATGGGTCTTGAGGATCACAGCCAGAAAGGCTACCTGTTGATGACCGTCTGTCTGCAAACTGGGTCGTGGCCTTAAGCCACCTCCCCTCTCCTGCTTACTTCGCTTCTTTCTGATCCTCTGCCCAACTCCCCACTCAAGCTTGCTTTCCATCAAGCTGTGTCATATTCTGGACCATCCTCCTAATTAATACATGCCAGGTTCCATGAGCTGACAAGCTTTCACTACAAAGAAACAAATGATACAAGCCAGGACGAAAAGCAGAACAAAATAAAGACAGCAGGGGGTGTTATGAGTGAATAGCATCATGAAATAGGCAAATTTCAGAGACTTTTTTGGAAAAGGGAAAACCTGATGTGTTAATTAGGAGTCTATTTCAGTAATAAGACTGCTCGGTGGAAAGTAATGAAAGAAACAAAAGGGGCAGTGGAGGTTCAGGCAGAAAGGAAGGGGTGTGTGAGGACAGGGGAGAGACTTTATTATTCTCTGTTGTCTTCTGTAGGTCTGTGGTCGGCTGGCTCCAGAAGGCAGGGGACCTGGCCCTTTGTGTTTTGTAAAGCACCATGAATAAAGAGCTTTGGGTATAAATAACAATGTGGTTTCTGCCCCCAAGACCCAATTCAACAGGAAGTACTGCAGCCTTACCAGCTCCAGCTGGTGGTGGATTTGGGCTTTTCAGGCCATATTCTATTCAGAAGAGCTGTGTGCTGCTGAGATTTGCCAAGGTAGGGGTTCAAAAACAAGAGGAAGTGCAGCAAAGCAGTGAGGGCCCAAAACACCCACAAGGAAGGGGCTGGTAGGACCAAAAGGGCTCAGACAGTCTGGCTCAAGTGAGTTGAGCAAAGGCCCTGGGGTCAGATGTGGGCTCCAACCCCAGTTCCCACTGTGCTGGCAGGGCCTTTCAGCTAGTGCTGCTGAGCTGAGAAAAGACAGTCTGTCTTCTACACTGCTGCCAGCTTAATTTTCCAAAAGCACAGCTTTGAACAAATCTTTCTTCTGCTCAGAACTGGCAATGGCTCCCAACTGCCTGGCGGAGGCAGCCCACTGTGGGATTGGTGTAGCACTGGGCTTCGGGGACTTTGAGTGAGGTATTTTGACCTTCCTAAACTGTGCTGTCTTCTTCTATGATGCAAGGATGATAACAGTCCCTGAGTTGTTGGGCTCCTGTCACAGTTAAAGGAGATAATCCATACAAAGCACTTGGGATATAACAAGCGCTCAATTAACGTCCATTCTCATTATTGGTTAATGATTGCTTGAGTGCAAATCCCAACTCTCCACTTACTAGCAGTGATGTGACCTTGAGCAAACATCTTAATTTCTTTATGCCTCCACTTCCTCACCTGTAAAGCAGGGTTGTTGCAAGGATTAAATGAGTTAATGCGTCCGAAGTACCTTGACTACTGCTACTCAATAAATGTTGGATTTCCATTATTATGATATCCTTTTCATCATCACCACCATCATTGTAATCATCGCCATCATTTAGATCTGGAGGTAAACAAGGTAAATTGGCAATATGCTTGTTGAAGCGTCCCTGAAGTTGCTCTGGGGCCCTAGGAAGGGAAGAATGAACTGGAAGCTCTCTACCCGGAGGCTCCAGACAGGTGCTGTGCTGGATGGGGCATTTATGACCAGGGAGGGGATTCAGGGTGCCGAGGGTGCCTGTGGCCTCTGGCTGCTTTCTCCTGGCCTGTCTGAATCTACTGCTGGGCACCCACCCAGCCTAGCCCCATTCTGTGAAACTGACTTGGACCCCTATTTCACTGTCTCCCTTTTACAAGTAGTAACCAAGGAGAGGTGGGGTAACTATATTAATATAATATAAAATAGCCTTAAGTAAAAAAGTTACAAGGGACTAAGACAGTCATTACATACTGATAAAGGGGTCAATTCAACAAAATTATGTAACAATGATAAATATACAAATATATACGTAAATTAGCATATATTGAAACCATAAGGAAGGCAGGTCCTGAAAAGTATAGTAAAAAATGGGAAATGGAAGAATATAAATACTCTTTATTACTAATTTTCAATGTATAAAATATTACTCTAGTTTTACTCTTTTTTTTTTTTTTTTGGCTACTTTTCTTGTTTTGTTTTAGCAATACAATGTTTTAAAAAGTCTGTTCTTTTTCCCGTTAGTCATTATGCCTTTTTTTCATATACTGGCTGCTCCAGGACTCTTGCTAGAACGTTTGACACAGAGTCAAAAATAGTGGCTTTCTCTCATATCTGTCGCAAGACAAAGCAGCAGGGTCTGATGGAGACTGGACAGTAGCAGCGTAGTCACAGCCACTCTAGTATCAGGGGAGCAGGGTTTCTGGGTTGGCACTGATGTGGGCTATGGGTGGGAGGCTCTTTGTCTCTTCAGAGATAATCTTTTTTTTTTTTTTTTTAATTTTTTTATTTTTTATTGACTTTGTAATAATATTACATTAAAAATATATATGTGAGGTCCCATTCAACCCCACCCCCCCACCCCCCCTCTCCCCCCCCCCCAACAACACTCGTTCCCATCATCATGACACATCCATTGGATTTGGTAAGTACATCTTTGGGCACCTCTGCACCTCATATACATTGGTTCACATCATGGCCCATACTCTCCTCTATTCCATCAAGTAGGCCCTGTGAGGATTTACAATGTCCGGTGATTACCTCTGAAGCACCATCCAGGGCAGCTCCATGTCCCGAAGACGCCTCCACCTCTCATCTCTTCCTGCCTTTCCCCATACCCTTTGTCCATTATGTCCACTTTTCCCAATCCAATGCCACCTCTTCTATGTGGACACTGGATTGGTTGTGTCCATTGCACCTTTATGTCAACAGGAGGCTCAGATTCCACCTGGATGCTGGATGCAATCCTCCCATTTTCAGTTGTAATCACTCTAGGCTCCATGGTGTGGTGGTTGTCCTTCTTCACCTCCATCTTAGCTGAGTGTGGTAAGTCCAATAAATCAGATTGTAGGTGCTGGAGTCTGTTGAGGCTCAGGATCTGGCTATCACATTGTCAGTCCAGAGATTCAAATCCCCTAAATATATCTTAAACCCCAACATTAACTGCACCTCCAGCACATTAGCATGAAAGTCTTATGAAGGGAGATCCCATCTGAGTCCAGATTCATCACACATAAACACCATTTCCAAAGAGGGGCCATCTGCCCTGGTAGTTAACCCCATCGGCCATGACCATAACTCCCATGGGTCTCTTTAGCCCTCAAAGGAACCAATATCTGGGGGTTGTATCTGCTTTATCTGTCTCTCTGACTCTGCTCAGTTGTGCATGAGGGCAAACCTTCTGCCAGCCTCCAGACTCTTTTTTAGAAACTCGTAGCCATATAAACTCATTTCTCCTTTCCATTTCCCCCTTACTTTAGGTCAAACAGCATTTTAAAGTAATGGTATTTTATGTAGACATGGATATTCTGCTGATCCGCATTGAACCTTCCGTATAAGGTCATTTTCCAGTTGCATCATCAGTTGGTAGTTGATAGTGGTCCCTCGTTGCCAGGGAGGCTCATCCCCGGGTGTCATGTCCCACGCTGGGGGGAAGGCATTGCATTTACATGCTGAGGTTGGCTTCGAGACTGGCCACATTTGAGTAACATGAAGGCTGACAGAAGGAAATTCCCAGGCACAAAGTTGCTCTAGGCCTTGTTCTTATTTTGGGTTTATCAGCTCACAAGCATAGTCATTAGTATCAGGGGCTTCAGAGATAATCTTAACGGTAAGCTGTCTGTCCTGACTTGTGGGTGTGGTAAGGTAAGAGGCTGCAGTCCTGCCCTTGGTGACCATGGCAACGACTCTAGTCCCAGGAAACAGTTTAACAATGCAAAGTCCATAAACTTTAAATATTCAGGGAAAATGCAAACCAAATGTGCTAAAAGCTTATCTAGAATGTATGAAGTCCACGCTAAAAGCTTACCTAGGATGTGGAAGATATATGCTAATTCAAGCCTATAGAGAACTGAAACAAAAGGATCATTTGGCCTTTCCTCTCTTTATAAAAGGGACTCAAAAATCTTGTTCAGGGCTCGGGTTTGAAACAGAAAGCTCCCGAGTCTGGCCGGCCATCAATAAACCATTTTTCCTTCTCGAAATCATTTCTGAGTCCTGGCCTTTCTATACGCAAATAATTGAACCTCTCTCAAATTCTACAACAGCACCAGCTGTGCTGGTTAGTTGGGTCCCCTCTTCAAATGGTTTTTCTACCACTGGCTTCCCACATGTGGCCCTGAAGGGCCCATAAACTTACCTGCTTCCGAGAACTAAGCCCTGGGACTCCCTAAATTAACCAAGGGGCATTTGGAAGGACATTGAATTCTCAGGAAAGCAGTTGGGAACTCTAGTCTTGGAGAGTTGGTTCTTTATAATAAAATTACCTCATTGGATCCATAGCCTGGTAGGCCCAGGAACATTTAGATTTCAGTTTCTTCTGAACCAGGAAGCATCCTGAAGATGATACCTTATGCTTTAGGTATGGAATGACCAGCATAATGTCTAGAACAGGGTACAAATATTTAATAATTGTTTAATAAGTCATAACAAATGTGGAATATTTAGTAATGACTTATTCATTTACAGTTGACCTAGAAATATACAGTATGACGTGTTAGTCCAGTGCTCCATTCACAAGATCTTGGCAATCAGCCACCTATGGTCACAGATGCCTCACCAAGGAAATGCGAGTCCTAAGGTTTGGGCTTGGCGTCACCTCTGCCCACAGGGCCTTGGGTGAGCCTGCCACCCTCTCTGGGTTCTCATTCCTGATTTGTAAAATAAAGAAGTTAGACCAGATGATCTGTGAGACTTCTTCTAGCTCTCAGTTAAGGTTGTGGCTGGAGCACTGGGAAGTGTGAAACTTGTAGTGGTCACAGGGGATTCAGGAAAAGAAGCCAACTGACTCCTGTTCCACCTTCTCCATTTGATCTCAGAACAAATGCCAGATCAGGTCAATGATTCTCTGCCATCCTGGGATCTCATTATTTTTTCAATAAACTATTAGTTCTAATATTTAAAGAGGATTTTTTTAAAAATTTAAAATTAAAAAAATTTTTTTTAAATTTAAAAATAAAATTATGAAGTACGGCTACATGTAAAGAAGAAAATTAAGATTCCATAATCCCCAAACCAGTGATTACCTCAGTTAGCTTTATTTATTTATTTACATCACTAGTTCTAGTTTGATCTTTTAGGATTTTAGGACCAGTCTTACTTCCTTATTTATTTTTTGGTTATTTTTCCTTTTATCTTCAAGGTCTACTCACATTTTCTCTAACTCTGGTTTTATTGTGAACACAATGGACAAGAGGCAGGGATTCTCCTCAGTGGCTGAAGGAGATAGAGATCAGAAGGTCAAAACAGAGACAGCTCTTAGGAGGGTCAGGCAGAAGGGATTTTCACCCAGGTGAACTCTCCCTCTATTTCTTATTTCTCTTACTTTTGTTTCCTGACTTGCCGGTGAGTCCTTTCATGTCTGTTCAGCAGATGTAAGCAGTCCTGGTCAGTGGGGCCAAGTCTACTTCAGTATCCAGAACAGGAATGTCATGGGAGTTTTCCCTGGAATAAGAACTAGATGACTGTAGCAGTTTGATATTGTTTATGGATTCCAAAAATAGATGTTGGATTCTGTTAGTAAACTGGTCTGTTCCTCTGGGCATATTAGATTACATTGGATTCAGAGGTTTCACTTTTACTTGATTAAGTAATGATCAAGGCTTTGATTGGGCCACATCAGTAGGATGTTGAGTCCTCGCCCTCTTGGTAGCAGAGAAGGGAGGTTGGAGTTTTAATGCCAGATCCCCGGGAAGTAAATGCACAGAGAAGCAGATATGCAAGGAAGGAGAGAAGGCTCAACTGGACACAGCAGAGGCCCCAGGAAGAGAGATGAGCTGTTTGCCTGATAGTTACAGCTGGCCTTGTGGAGAGAGCAGAACAGCTGAGCCCAGAGAGAAACGAGCCCAGGGAGAGAGACGAGACTTATCCCAGCCTGCAGCTGAGATTGGAAGAAGCTGGGACCACAGAGCCTTAAGAGGATGCCTGATGTCAGCAGCCATCCCTCTCCAACATGTGGCAACAGATTTGGAGAGGGAAGTAACTTATGCTTTATGACCTGGCAACCACCCCAAGTAAATACCTCTTATAAAAGCCAACAGATTGCTGGGGTTTTGCTTCAGCATGCCTTTGACTAATACAATGACAAATAACTAAGAGCAAATTCGGACCCCAAGCTCTAAAAACTCAGACTGATAGTGGCTCCAAGCTAACAATTTAGTAGTGGCTTACTGTTTACAAAGGGTTTAGAACCAGACCCACGGGCATAGTTAAAATAACATTAAAGTCACCCCCAATACGAGTTCTGAATGCACCTCCATCACCAGAAGAGCTTTGGGGTATGATTAGGAGGAGCATGCCTAAATAAAAACCTATGTATTTTGTCCCTTTTTTGGTCAAATTGTTATTGCCGCTGTTAATAACTGGGAGATACCAAAGGCAACACTGTCCTGCACAGAGAGAATTCTGTTGTAAGTAAATATCTATCTTGTACATAAGAACTACAATTTAGAAGAGTTCTTTAGGTCTTCATAGTTGTTTATCTGTCCTTTACTAGACCTACATAAAGCAATATCTTTATTTACCCTTCCTTCCATTATTGTGCCAGCAATAAAAATGCAGGTCACACTTTCTAAGAAGAGTTGCGAGGGAAAGTGACAAGTAGCATCATCCATGTGGGCTTATGCCCATATAGTGGTGGGGGTCTCTAATAATTGAAGACAGAACGATTGAAAAGCAATACAAGGGTCTATGATTCAGGAAACTGACTTTCAGATGTGTGCTTTAAATTATAAAAATTAATTTCATGATATTTTAAATTTTGAAAGTTAATTTTGTTTTCAGGAAATTTCTATTGTGCTGACAGCGTTCATTTTACTTAAACTGTCATTCATTTTGAATGAAATTGACAACTGGTACTAATTACAGTTTAGATCCACCCAAATATGGAGAAAGAAAGGTTGTAAGAGAATAATGAGAATATTCATTCAACAGATTATCATTATTAGTTGTTTCTTCTGTGAACCAGGTCCTGTGCTGGATGCTGGGACACCAGAGATGAACAGGGCTGAGTACCCATCCTCGAGGAGTTCACAGTCCAGCAGTGAGATGGATGGTGCTGGTGCAGTGGGACCGTGATGCAGTGCACTTGAAGGTACGGGTGTCCGAGGGAATGCTTCTGAGGAAGTGACAACTTAGTGGAAACCTAAAGAGGAGGTAGGAGAAGGGGAGAGGAAGGGTCAGGGAAGATGAGCGAGGCAGAGGGAACCACGTTTGCAAACCCCAGACATTTTGGAAATCACAGTGAATTTGAGAAACTGAGAACAGAATGGACTGGTGGGGGATATGGAGGCAGGGGAGGAGGGGAAACCTTTGAGAGATAAGTAGGGGAGAGGAGGAGGGGCTGCACAGCGAAAACCTGGGATATCAGGCCAGGGAGTTTGCCCTTTTTCTAGAGGGCAATGGGAGAGTCCCTAGGAGGCCTGAAGTGGGAGCATGGTATGGTCCATTTTGTATGGTACAGCCAGGATGAGAGTAAAAGAGAAGAGAAAGGCAAAGGGAAGGCTGAGAAAATAAAGTTCAGTTGCAGCTGGTCTTATTAGGAAGAGCAAAATGCACTGCCTAAAATGGTAGACTCCACTTTTATTAAGGAAATGATGATCACATAGTTAGTGGAAATTTCGCTGTATGCATTTTGTCTGTTAAGAAAGCAAAGCAATTTAATCATAAAAATTGTTAATAAATAAATTTTTTTATCTTACTCTAGTATCTGAAAAACGTGAATTATGAGACAAGTATCTTGCCTTACTCTGAACCCTTGTGAGGCTAAGGTCCTTTAGGTTAAAAGGAGCATCTGTCATTTCCTGTACTTGCAGTAGGCAGGCCTTAAGGAAGGGTGATGTTTGAGCATTTCAAACCAAAGTCCCCTCAGTTCAAGGTGTTAAGCAACTTGTTATTTTGAGCAATTGAGACAGATATTTTCATATATAAGAAAGCACATTCTTTGAACCAGCCCTTATACAATTGTACTTATCCCTGCAGGTAATACACTGCTATAAATGCAAAATTAAATATAATCCAGTGTTCTCTGTGTGTGCATGTGCATACAGACCAATGAGAAACAGATGCACTTGTTAGGGACAATAATTGCCCTCCGTTTTACCTACCCCTTATGAATTATTTCTGCTGTGGATTCCAAATCAAGAAAAAAACATAATTCCTAACTCATGCTATCAGAGAAGAACTAGAAATTACTATTGATAGCAACTGCATAGAAATGTGTTGGAGTGAGTAATGAGGTTCTACTGGTGTAACTTCTAGAAACAGAGCATCCTTCATGTTCCCTTTCCTTGTCTCCCCACAACCTACTCAAAGCATCTCATTCATTCGTTCATTCATTCCCTCATCCAATCACCTTATTAAAACTCCTATTACATCTGTGTTTTGAATGCCGAAGGTGGGGTTTCATGTCAAATGAGTGCCCTCTAACAGCTGACAAGGGCTTGGGGAGTTAGACTTCCTAATGGAACTTCAGAAAAGGACAGTGCTTATGCCACAATGATCTCCATCTCTTCTCAGTTCTAAGCAGCAGCACCAACCCTGCAGCCAGACTGTCCTGAATCCCAGGTCTGCCGCTCACTGACCCTGGCAAGTTATTTATTCTCCAAGGGCCTCAGTTTCCTTATCTGGAAATATAAATCTTTTTAAAAACGTACCTAATATGGCTGTTATGAGAATTAAATGAATTAAGATGCATGTAGCGCCTAGTATATAGGAAGTGCTCAATTTTCATTATGATTACAATCATTAATGCCTGCTATCTAGGCCTAGAGTTCCTACAGAGGAATCCTTTACTGTGTGCTTACTATTGCAGGGCAAAACCGTGGTTGCTGCAGGAGGACCCAAAGGTGGGCACCGCAATCTAGCAGGAAAATAAGACCTCATACAGGTGACCATATATGGAGTGTGTGATGGTTTGAAGCTTTTGTGAATCCCAGAAAAGATCATTTGCTTAGAACTAATCCATTCCTGTGGGGATGGGATTGTATTTGAGTCCATTGATCAGATCACTTTTGATCCGATTTCTTTAAGGCCTTTGATTAGGCTACATCAATGAAGCATGACCCAGTTTGTTTCTTGGCCCTCTTGTCTGTCTTATATAAGCAGAGAACTGAAAGCAGAAACACACATGGAAAGACAGCTGCCCTCTTTCCCCGCCACGTGAGAGAAGACTCCAGGATTGCCTACAGCTGCAGAACGACAGAAAGAGAAACCCCAAGAGGCTGAGAGAGAGCGTGCAGAGGCTGGAACAGCAGAGCAGCCCGGAGGAGGACAAGGGAGAGGCGAGCCCTGTGCCTGTGCTCGGGAGAGAGTGAGCCCAGAGGGGAAGACAGGGACCTCGGCTGAGAATCCCCTCCACCTGGCCTTGCCACGTGGCAGGACTCCAGGATCACCAGAGCCGACTTTGGTGAGGCAGCTTCTCTGATGACGCCTCAATTTGGATATTTTCACAGCCTCAGATTTCCCCCTAATGGATTCCCATTATAAAAGCCAATCCATTTTTGGTGTTTTGCTCCCAGCAGCTTTAGCAAACTTGAGTCTACAGGCCAGCTGATGAATGCTTGCATTAGCTATCCAGTGCTGCATAATAATTACCACAAATTTAGCGGCTAAAAAAAGCCAACACTTATTATCACATCATCCCTGTGGGTCAGGAACATGAGTGAGCCTTACCTGGGTCCTTTGCCTCAGGGTTTCTCACAGGCTGCATCCAAGGTGTTGACCAGGGTTGGAAGCTCATCTGAAGGTTCAACCGGGGAAGAATCTGCTTCTAAGCCAGCAGAGTTGTTGGTTGAATTCAGTTCCTCAGGGCTGCTGCACTGCGGGCTTCAGTTTCCAGCTGTCGGCGCCAGTTCCTTATCATGTGGGCCTCTCCACCATGGCAGCTTGCTTTCTCAAAGCAAGCCACCCAAGAATGCAGACAGAGAGTCTGCTAGCTAGTTCTCCCACTCTTCAGTTTGCCAAACCAGGACAAGAAGAAAAAAGTAGGAAGGGGGGAGCCTACTAACAAACAGACAAAACACACACATACATACACACACATACACACAAAGAACAAGTGAAGAAAATAATGAAGTGCTTTGCCTCTTCAGGTCTCTTGTTATGTGCTGGTGGGAAGTTTCAAGGTCTGCATACCTGTTCATCCCTCAGGGATTCCCCAGACCCCAATATATAAAAGTCAAAGGAGAAAAACCAATCAACCAAAAATAAGAAAAAGAGAAAAAGGTGCACAGTTGGGTGGTTTTTTTTTCATACAATAATTTTTTTTATTTTTAAAGAAGTTTTAGATTATGGAAAAGTTACATTGAAAGTATAAGGGATTCCCATATACTTTCTACCCTCCCCCCTCCTCTGCTCACGTTTTCTCCTATTAATAGCATCTTACATTGGTGTGGTATGTTTGTTGGCACCTGCTCTTTATGTACTGGTCCATGCTGGTATGAGGCCAGAAGATGTTGCTGCCAAGGAAAGCTGAGGCTACAGTCTGTGCTGAGCACTCAGAGATCTGCCAGACTAAACCACTCAAGAAAGAGGAGGAGGAAACCCAATCAATGAAAATGTGCACAGGATCTTTAGGTCCTGGTAGATACTGGTGTGAGACCAGAAGCCTCTGGTGCAGAGAGGGCGGAAGCCAAGGCCCAAATCTACAACGTGCCCTTAGGAATCTGCAGCCTAGGACACGCCCACACACAGATAAAACAACAACAATCAAAGAAGAGGCACTCCCTCTTTTTGTCCTTGTGAATTCTGGTGGCAGACTGAAAGCCCTGCTGCCTAGAGGGCTAAATTGAAGCACTGGACCGTCAGGGATGCCTCACACGGACTTTGACCCTCAAGTCTAGCTTTTAGAGGAAGAGGTTTCCTCTGCCAGCCCTGGCCCCAGCCAGGTGCTCTGAGAATCCAAGATGCACTGCCACAGCCACAGCTATTTTCACAGCTCCTGCAATGGGGCTGAGCAATGGCAGCTGACCACGGGTTTGTGCCTTCAATTACCAAAGCTGAATCCTCGGCAGCGTCCCACTTTCTCTGGCACTCCTTGTAATTCTTCTAACTGTTCATTCTGGTTTCAGGGTTACCACCTAGTTGATTCCAGTTTCTTTCTCCAGCTCTTTCCTTTTTCTCGTGCAGGGAGTGATTTGTAAAACATCCTAGCAGGGGTCTCGGACTCTGGCCTGCAGGGTCATCCTTGGCCCAGATCCCTTCAGATCTCCATTACTGTTGTAGAATTTGAGAGAGGTTCAATTATTTGTGTATAGAGAGGCCAGGACTCAGGAATGATTTTGAGAAAGAAAAATGGTTTATGGACAGCAGGCCAGACTCGGGAGCTTCCTGTTGCAAACCCGAGGCCTGAACAAGACTTTCGAGTTTTTTTTATACAGAGAGTAAAGGTTAAATGGTCCTTTTGTTTCAGTTCTCAATAGGCTTGAATTAGCATATATATCTTCCACATCTTAGGTAAGCTTTTAGCTTGGACTTCAGGCATTCTAGATAAGCTTTTAGCATATTTGCTTTGCATTTCCCCTGACTACTTAGTTTATAGACCTTGCATTGTTAAACTGTTTCCTGGGACTGGAGTCCTTGCCATGGTCACCAAGGGCAGGACTGCAGCCTCTTATCATCCCACACTCACAAGTCACTTATCTCTTAAGAGACGAAGAGCCTCCCACCCATAACCCACATCATTACCAGTTCTCTGCACCCATCACCCAACTTCAGTGTGCTTCAACACTCCAACATTCAGAGAATCAACTGTGCTTCATCTACAGGAGCCACTTCACTTGCAGAAGTCCTGTTGCCAATGGCTGGTGCAGGCTGCCTTGCTCCCAGCTCCCTTGCCCCAAGGTGAGCTAAGCTTACCCTGTAATTTAGACTCCAGAACTACCTTTGGATCGAGGTGAGGCTGGACATTCCTTGGCTTCTTTTCCTTCCCTATAATCTTCCCTTTTTCCCTTACTAGTTTCTCCTGGAGCATTTCTTTAATAAATGGTTTGCACACAAATCCTTGGCAACCCAAGACAGTTTCCTAGCAGAATATAAATTCTTTGTGGACAGGGACCGTTTGGGAAAAAAAAAAAAAGTTAATCTCCCTCAGTCTACATAGCCTGGTACGGAATACCTTCCAGAAGTCAATACAGTGTTGGCAAATTCTTTGATATAGGTTCTCTTTCTTTAATAAGAATATGAGGATCCTAAAATGATTTCACTAGTACATTACAGACTGGCCATCTGTAAATTGTCAATGATAGATCAATGTAAACCGTATGTCCCCTTGTCAGACCTTGTTCCAGACTTTATGTCCTCATTTGTGTGGGCGTATGTGCTTGGATAGCAAAAGGGACGTGCTGGCAGAGAGGTGGCTGGAGGGAAGGAAACTTGAGCATTTTGTAAGTAGGGACCTTGAAATTAAGCAAGACTGGACCTCAAATCCCGGCTCCACCCCACCAGCTGTGTGACCTTGGCTACACTTCATTCATGTGGAAATGCGATAGCTCCTGCACCACAGGATTGAAAATGAGATGACGGTACACCTAGCCGTGCTCCTGGTAGATGGTCAAGTTCAAGAAGCGGTGCTTTTGGGAGCCAGGGTCGGGTAGCGCTGGTTAACAGTGGAGTTTGAGGCCTTCACCGTCTTTATAGCGCCGGGGCGGGGCGGGGCAAGGCCCTAGCGTGTAGTTCCTGAAACTGTGCTGGGCTCTGTTTCCCTCCCCGGGGACAGGCCACAGTACTCGGCGAGCCAAGGGGAAGGCACACGTCACGTCGGCCTCAACCAAGAAGTAGCCCTGCGACCCTCGGCCACCACGTGGCTTCCCGGTCGCCTCCTCCCGCCCTCCCCCACCTCCCTCCCAGCGCAGCCGAAGTAGGTGAAGGGTGGCAGCCGAGAGACCGCGCCGCGGGGGCGGACGCCGGTCGCCGGTTTCCTAGCAGCGCCGGCGCCGGGAAGCAGGGGGCGGGCCGCCGTTGCCATGGCAGCGCGGCCGCCGCACCCGACGCCGGCGGCGTCTGCGGGCGACGCGGGCTCCGGGCCCCGCGTGGGCGGCGGGCGGCTTCCCGGCCCCGCTCCCCTTTTTCCAGCGGGCTCCTTCCCCGGCCTACTGGGGCCAGCGAAAGGCTGGGAGACGCTCCAGTGTGTCCTGTGGGGACGGAGTTGGTCGTCGGGGCCGGCTCTAGGCTGCGTGAATTTTTTTGTTTTGGAATCTCTTCGGACCTTTCTTGCCATCTAAGGCGGACGCGTACACAGACACACAGGCCACAGCGGAGGCCTAACGTCCCGCCCCCTTCTCGTGGGGCCTTTCTTTCCAGCCGAGTAGGAGACGTGTGCACAACACCTATCTGTGGTCTGACGCCCCGTACTTTTACCCTTAAGTGTTTGTGTTCTTTTAACCTAAAAAAAATCTTTAGGTTTGGAAAGAATATGCAGAAAACTGAGCTTCCGCCATACTGCCTTTTTAAAACCACACCGAAAATAAGTATATTTCTCAAGGGCCATTTTAAACTGAAAACGTCCATGCCTGGAAGGGAATTCTTGGTTCTGGATTTGAATATGCATTCTTCTAAGTCCTTCTTTGCAACAAGCTGCGTTTAGAGAATTCAGTTGGGGGTATTAAATTTAAACATATATCCCCGGAGCTAGTGTAAGGATCGCCTTGCCAAAGGACCCACTCACAAGGACAAAGCCATACCGTTCTCAGTCTTCCTCTGGCTTGAGAAGATTTTTAACAAGGCGGAGTCGGTCACATGTTTGAGTTTAATCAAATTGACAAGGGCTCTGAGCAAGAAAAGCTTGCTATCAAATGTGAAGCCAACATTCTCTTTGGACTTACTTGAATCAGAGCTTTCAGATGAAATCTTCTTCTGCATATATTTTTCTGGATCTGCTGCAAACTGGAAAATTTAAATCAAAATCCTATTTCTTACATTCCTTTTTTTCCTGGTAAATGTACTAGTAAATGTGTCTAAGGCTGAGATTATGCATTTTCTTGATCAACGGGGAAATGCCGAGCAATCACTTTGAATTGAGCACCTTGCTGATTGAGCAACACACTTGAACCTGGAGACATAACGACCATAATCTTAGAATGAGAAATCTCCACAGCACATTTCAGCACCATAGTCATAGCTAACCTTTTCCACTCCAAAGAATCATTTACTTGAAACTTTTTTATTCTTCACTTCGCCAGAGTGTTTAATCACTTTGAAAACCACTTTCACACACTCTTTAGTTTGAAAACATAATTGTGGTTGGACAAGTGATCATATAAAAGTATGCATTTTTAAAAATATATTTCTTCTTACTCCTGGATCTTTTTTTTCTCCTTCATTAACAAAGCAGAAGGTTTCATTTGCATAGTGGAGAAGGGAGGATAAATTCTGAAAGCTAACTAGAGGGTCTGATAATAATAGTCTCATGATTAACATTATTGGAAAAAAAGGAACTATGAAATCACTTGTACCTACCGGTGTCTCTATGCATAAGGCAAATCACTAAATTAATCTGCTTCAGATTTGATAGCATTAATGTTACAATAACAGAAACAATGAGTTTTACAATAAAAATATTTGCAAACATTAATTTTCATTTGATAATTTTCATAGTTTCTCTGTTCATTCATTATCTTAAAGTTCTTTTCACAGAGGTTATTTATTCATCAGTATGCACCAGGATATTGATAAGTGTCTTCTGATCACATTGCCACTTGATGGATTCCACTTTAGCATATCTATTGCCTAGCATGGCAAATAGAACTGACCAGATCAGCTGTTCAATTGGGGGGTTGTTGCCTGTAACTAGAGGTCCCGTTATGCAAAATAAGAGTTTGCCCAACCTTCACTCCTTACACTTCACTACTTTGGGAGTGAAACGGACACCATGGGAGCCTACAGGAGTTATTACAGTGCCCTGCTTTATTAAAAATATTGAAATGTTCATAACTGTACATCTTATACATCAATTCTGAATTTGGAAATGATCTCCATATAACTTTTCCATTTGTTTTCAGGGCTACAGGGTTTCTGCTTTATCATTTATGATTATTGTTTTTTCAGGAAACTAATATTTATCAAATACAAAATCCATTTTGCATGCTCACCTTTTCTTTTTTGAAAATAATCAGTGACCTTAAGCTTTAAGCATTTGATCGTTATTACAACCAGCCTCTTATCTAATCCTGCATTGAACTCGATTTACTGCTTTATCTATACAAGTTTAATCTTTTAGAGGCTTATCATAATATGTACTCTTTAATGAAATATTTTACCCTAAGAAAAAGCTAACCTTTCTCCATTTTTCCAGATTCCTCTACTTTTTCTCATTTACCTATACACCTTTATCCTCCTTTAAATATACATGTTTCCTGGTTCCATTTCTTACACAAGGGACTAAACTAAAATGCTTTGGTTATCAAAGAAATGATTGTGTTATTACAAAACATGGAATGCTCTTGTTTAGCTCTTTTTTTTTTAATCTCTCTCCCCTTCCCTGCCCCCCACCCCATTGTCTGCTCTCTGTGTCCATTTGCTGTGTCTTCTTCCATGTCCACCTGCATTCTTTATTAAGCGGCACTGGGATTCTGTGTCACTTTTTGTTGCATTATCTTCCTGCGTCAGCTCTCCATGTGTGCTGCACCACTCCTGGGTAGGCTGTACTTTTTGCATGGGGTGACTCTCCTTGCAGAGTGCACTCCTTGTGTGTGGGGCTCCCCTATGCGGGGGACACCCCTGCGTGGCATGGTACTCCTTGCGCGTGGCAGCACTGTGTGTGGGCCAGCTTACCACATGGGCCAGGAGGCCCTGGGTTCGAACCCTTGACCTCCTATGTGGTAGGCAGATGCTATGTGACTTGAGCCACATCTGCTTCCGTTGTTTACCTCTTAATGCCTTATGTTTAGCTCCCCTGATCTCAGCAAAATATAAATGCTTCTGTTGCTATAAGACTTCCCCATCCAAAACCTCTAAAATGATGTTTTTCCCCATCCAGGTGCAAGGCCACCTAAAATTCCCTAATATTTCCTTTGGACTTCAAAAATGTGTATAAAGAGTAGAACTTAAGAGAAAACTCAAGATCTGGATTCAAATACTGGTTTAACACTAGCTATGTGACTGTAATCAAATTCTTTTTAAACCTCTCTAGACTTCCATTTTCTCGTCTATAAAATGGAGATGATAATAATTAGCTCATTGGGCTTGGAGATTTTTAAGGATTAAATGAGTTAATTCTTGAGAAGTGCTTAGCAGGGAGTCAACCCTCAATAAATGTCAGCAGTGGCTATCATCATCATTATTATTTTATTTATTTATTTATTCATTTATCTCCCCTTCCCCCCTCCCACCACGGTTGTCTGTTCTCTGTGTCTATTTGCTGTGTTGTCTTTGTCCGCTTCTGTTGTTGTGAGCGGCACGGGAATCTGTGTCTCTTTTCATTGCATCATCTTGTTGTATCAGCTCTCCGTGTGTGTGGCGCCACTCCTGGGCAGGCTGCACTTTCTTTCGCGCTGGGTGGCTCTCCTTACGGACGCACTCCTTGTGCATGGGCTCCCCTACGCGGGGGGACACCCCTGTGTGGCAGGGCACTCCTTGCGCGCATCAGCACTGCGTGTGGGCCAGCTCCACACGGGTCAAGGAGGCCCGGGGTTTGAACCGTGGACCTCCCATGTGGTAGACGGACACCCTAACCACTGGGCCAAGTCCGCCACCATCATTATTATTAATATTAAAATATTTCTTCATTATCGGCAATTAACTTAGCCTAGATTAGTTTATTAGATTAGGCGATCCACAGATAAACAGGATTTTAAGAGGACATTAAACAGACTTTTGATTAAGGAGAGGAGGGCAACTAGGAGAAAGGGAAAGTCCAGGGCATGGCCCAGTGGCTGGAAGAGAGAGAACAGGGCTTTCTTGGGATGCTAAGGCACAGCATGAGGACACCAGGCGCCTACGGCCATGAAGTGGAATGAAGAGTATTCTGAACTGATCTAGAGTAATGTTCATAAGCCAGGCAAAGCCATGAGAGAGAATTTTAAAATATGTGTAAGATTCTGAGACCTACCACGTAGGAAAAAAAGAAAAAGAAAAAATAATAACAACAGTAGATTCTGATGAGTTCAAACACTTGAGACCTAGATGGGAAGACGTTTTTGTCAGTCAGGGGTCCTTGGCAGAGAACCAAATTCACTGTAGGAATTTAAGCAGAAAGAGATTTATTAGGGTGATAAATAGCTTCCAGACAGCCATGTTTGGGGTGTGGAAGAAACATTTAAACCACCCTCAGAAACCGTCTGCCAAAGGAGCTGCTGCCTCTTACACATCAGGAAACTGCCTGCTTAGTTGTGAGACTGCCACTACAGGGGCTGGCTTGGGAACCTACTGCCCAGCCATGATCCAAAATCTGCCACCGTTAGGAAACTGGTACCATCAGGAAGCCACCATGACTAGGAAGCTGCCCTGAGCTGCTAGCTCCAGAGACATGTCATCCCCCAAAATCTGCACCCATAAAATGGATGACCCATGCCTTCCTTTGATTCCCTATGAGACTAGTGACAACACACAGGGATCTTTGTTAACCCTGTTGAAGAAACACTAAGTGAAGCCTTGCCCACGATTGCCAGTAGAAAGAGCAGAAGCTGCAGAAAGAGAAGACTGAATCGATGAATGCATCATGAGAACCTAAATTTTATCCAGAACTCAACTTGGAAGAAGTCTGAAAAATGTTTTTGCAGTAGAGGATGACATGTTTAAAAAGAGATTGGGATGACTGTTGAGCATTCATCTCTCTTGTCCACTATGGGCCACATTTTGGGCTGTTAAATGTCCATTTACACTCTTCTTCCAAAATCTAAACTTCCAAATAATAACAATAACAACAGGTCCTTCCTAACCTACAACTGAAAATGCCCTTGCCCTCTCCCCAAAGGAAGAGCAATACTTCTCTGTATCCATTTCCTTTAATTCTGTCAGAACCCAGTGTGGATATCCCACAACCTATGAACTGTAAAGTTAATCATTACCAAACAACCAAAAACCCTCTATAAATATTAGAGGCAAGAGGGGACAAATAAAAAGGAAAGGGGTTAATATATGTAAATAATACATAAGGAGGGCAAAATGAACCACAAGTAATGACTATATCCTCAATGCTGCTTTTGGTCACAAGTCCAAGGTATTTAGAACTGCCTTCCTTGCGTTCCCATTCCTTGTAGTATCTGCTCCTGGCCTGTTGCTCATCTGGTCAGCGTTCTTTGCCTGAGTGCTTGACCTCAACCTCATTCCTAAGGTGTCTGAGTTCCAGTGTTGCTGGAGTTTTCTCTAACTTTTACCAGCATGCTAGAAGGTACTCCAGAGAATCCACTGAGCCTCACTGGGTAGTAGCACATTAATTTTCCCAGCTAGGAACAATCTTGAGGAGACCAATGACCAGGTGGCAGTTCAACTTCTAGTCCAGTGTTATCTTTGTGTTCCTCATGCAAGCGTGCCTCACTTGAGTCCACAAATCCCTCAATCAATAAAACCCAAAGTCATAGAGATGTGAATCAAAAAATGTTTAAGAATGTCATCAGGCATGATCATGAAAGGTGACTTTCCCGTGTCCAGCCCTTGGTTTCCAGATCTATGAGATCTGCCTATGGGAGAAACAGCAAAAATATAAGATGGCATCTAGTTAGGAGCACATACCGCATCCTGAAGGAAAGCACCTTGCAAGATGTGCTTCAGCTGTCTTTAGTGGGCCACTCCTCTTTCTGTAGAGCCGCCTTCTGAGTGCTGGGCACACAGTAGGATCAGTGAAGCTCATGGAGGCTGGCCTTCTCCTTTTTGCTGTAAAACGAGTTTCTTGATCAGAAATAATGTGTGGCACATTGTGAGGACAAATAAGACATTTGATAGGTCCACAGATGGTATTATCTGCTGGCTGAAGCATGGCAGGCAGAGTAAGGGCAAAGTGTTGCCCAAGTATTCTAATGAGAACAAAGTGTTGCCCCCTCCATGACAGAAAATCCAGTATACATAACCTGCCACCAGGTGGTAAGATGTGCCTGCAGGGGCTCCGTGTTAGTGTGTGGTTAGTAAGTTGAGCACCAGCAGTGAGTAGTATCTGGATTTGCATTGATACAAGGACGTCCGTGTGACTGAGCCAAGCACAACCTCCATCCCTACCACTGTGGTGTTCTAGTTTCCTGGCTACTCAAACAAATACCATGCAATGGGTTGGCTTAAACAGTGGAACTTTATTGACTCACAGTTTTGAGGCAAGGGGAAGTGAAAAATCAAGGCATCAGCAATGCAATGCTTTCTCCGCCATGTGGAATTCTGGGGATGGTTGCCAGTGATCCTTGGTCCTTGGCTTTTCCGTCACATGCAATGCATGTGGGAGCATCTTCTCCTTTCTGTTCGGGGTTCAATTGACTTTCAGCCTCTGGATGTACCCGGTGGCTTCTTCTCTGTGTCCAATTTCCTTGCTTATAAGGACTTCAGCCATACTGGATCAAGGCCCACGCTCATTCAGTTTGGGCACAGCTTAACTAATAACGTTTTCAAAGGTACTATTTACAAATGGGCTCACACCCGCAGGACCAGGGGTTAGGACATAAATCCTCAACACATGGCCACGTTGTTCGTTAACCCTTTGAGGACATTCTGGGGTGGCTGTAGAAAGCCTCCGACATACCCATTGAACAACACATCTCATCCACCTTATTATTTAGAACCCCAGTGCTGCTCTTTGGTGAGGATGAATCACACTCTGAAAGTCTGTACGCATACCTAGTCCCCAGACCATTGCCACCAATCACCCACTTTTCCCCCCAAGTCCCTGAAGGTCTTGTCACATAGACCTATACTTACGGTCATCTCTTTCTCTCCATATGAAAGTGACCAACTAGATGAATCATGTAAAGTTCTAACCATTGGGAGAATTGCCGTTCCCCACCACCATGTGAGTCCCTAAGGCTGGAGCAATCCACTATCAGGTGGGGCTTGCATAGTACACAGATCCATCTGTGAACCAGGATCAATCTTTTTATATTTTATTTTTATCTTAAAATTATAAGAAATTCCCAATATGGGTTGCAGGAGATGTACAACAGGTGTAAGTATTATACTATGGGAGTGTAAACCCCCTACTCATGGACCATCAGAACCTGCTCAGGCTCACTATCCTAAAGACTACATCCACATAAAGCCAGTTTTGTAAATTAGTGGATCATATAGCAACCAGGTCATGATGAGCAGTTCAGGTTCTGTGATCACTCTGTTTTCCACTGCCAAGCATTCAGCAAGCAGGAAGCTGTTCTTCAAAAGGAAACTAGTTATTGGCCAGAAAGGATGTAGCTCTATTCCAAAGTATTAAAGTCTTGTGCTGTGAACCTCCTAGTGGGGCTTACCACAGGCTCCTTAGAGCATCCTGACCTTTCACAGAAGCTTTGATATTCTGGATCATCAGAGCCAAGTTACAGAGCTGTTGCATTGGAATGACTTGAGAGCCTGCTCTTGCTCGCAGCCCTCCTCATAACTGAAGGCCTTACATTTTAGTTGGTAAGTGGATGAGATACCCAAATATAGTGTGTATTGCCTCTTTCAGAACCAAGCTTTACAGCCATGGTCTGGAATCTACCAAAATCAGAGGGCTACCACAATCTTCCTCGAGGGCTGCCAGCTCCAAACTGTTGTCTGGTGAAACCTTTGCCATAGAAAACTGAAATGCCTCCATGACCAAGCTTGCCAGAAGAAACGGTAGAAGCAGGACCTTTGCCTCATTTTTGCCTTTTGAATTTTACCTGCATGCCAAACCTAAATTTTATCCAAGATCCCACCTGCAAGAGAGTCCAGAAAAGGTAGTTTTAAGCTTTCTAGTCTCTGCTATCAAGCCCGTGGATCTGGGCTATGTGACCATCTCTGCCTGTAATCTTTGGTGTCCCTTTTGTGGTTTAGACATGGGGCTTGGCATTTCTCATCAGGGTTGCCAAAGAAAGTCCAGGCAATATCTCCACTGCTATTACTGATCATTCCCAATATCTCCCACTGAAAAGACACCCTCAAAACATAATTGTTTCTTGAATTGGTAGCTATATATTAACTCTGAGATGATTTAGAATTAAGCATTTAAGAGGTACAAACCCAAAATATTTATATTTGTAGGTCAGGAAGGAATCTGTTTGCACTTGTTAATTTTTGTTTGAGACGTTAGCCTCTTGATTGAACAGGTCAGTACTGTTTTTCTAAATAAAAATTATAATTGATTTAGAGTTATGATTTTTAAAATGAAAACTTTCCACATTTATGTGAAATACTAGTACATTTCAGAAGAACTTAAGGCTCAACATATTTAAAAGCTTAATTTATTAGTTTTACAAGAATAATACAAGCACTTGAGAAGATTTTTAAGATAAATACTGGAGTTCCTTTAAAGGAAAGGAAATCTAACACATCAAATACATAAATGTAATCTAAAATGTTTAGAGAAATTTAACCGAATTTGTTAAAAGTCCCCCTTAAAAATGATTATCCGTTTTTTCTAGTCTTATATATAGCACAGTAAGATCTGTAAATTGAAAGTAAAATAGGGATTGGCAAATTTTTTTCTACAAAGAGCCAGATAGTAAATATTTTAGGCTTTGCAGGTTGTATGGTCTCTTTGCGACTGCTCAGATCTTCCATGGTTGCATAAACTTGACTGCGGATGATATATAAACAAATAGGCATGGTTATGTTCCAATAAAACTTTACTTACAGAGACCAGCACCCAGACAGATTTGGCCCACAAAGCATGGTTTTCCAATCTCTGTCAAAAAGACCGAAGATTTTCAAATGTATGAGTTTTAAAATTTATAAATTTAGTAAGTCAAATATTATTAAAACATATGTAACACTGTGAGTAACTTTTTCTGTGCACAAAAGCCATCCTCAATGGTATCTAGAAACTCTCATTGAAACAATTCAAATGGCATTGGCAAATAATGTGGTATAGCAGGAAGAGGGTGGGATTTTGGCATCTGTGACATAGTTTCCAGTCCTACAATACTGCTCAATTAAATACACGGTTTATGCAGCAGACTTGGCCCAGTGGTTAGGGCATCCATCTACCACATGGGAGGTCCACTGTTCAAACCCCGGGCCTCCTTGACCCGTGTGGAGCTGGCCCATGTGCAATGCTGATGCGCACAAGGAGTGCCTTACCACGCAGGGGAGTTCCCTGCGTAGGGGAGCCCCACGCGCAAGGAGTGTGCCCCGTAAGGAGAGCCGCCCAGCGCAAAAGAAAGTGCAGCATGCCCAGGAATGGCACCGCACACACGGAGAGCTGACACAACAAGATGACATAACAAAAAGAAACACAGATTCCTGTGCCACTGGCAACAACAGAAGCGGACAAAGAAGAACACGCAGCAAATAGACACAGAGACAGACAACTGGGGTGGGGGGTGGGCGGGGAAGGGGAGAGAAATAAAATAAATAAATCTTAAAAAAAAAAATGGAGTATTATTATCATCACAACCAAACTATAAATGCTGTATTAGTCAGCCAAAGGGGTGCTGCGGCAAAATACCAGAAATTGGTTGGTTTTTATAAAGGGTATTTATTTGGGGTAGGAGCTTACAGATACCAGGCCATAGAGCATAAGTTACTTCCCTCACCAAAGTCTATTTGCACGTGATGGAGCAAGATGGCTGCCAACATCTATGAGGGTTCAGGTTTCCTGGGCTCCCCTAGGCTCAGCTCTTCTGTTTTCTCCATAAGGTCAGCTGTAGACTATGAGGCTCTCTAGGCTTTGCCTCTCTCCACAAGGTCAGCTGTAGACTATCAGGTGAACGGCTCTGTCTCTTTCCCCAGGGCTCCAGCTTAAGACTTCAGCATCAAACTCCAACATCAAAACTCCAACATTAAGAACCCTCATCTCTGTCCTTTGCCATGTCTTTTATCTGTGAGTCCCCAAGCCATGGTGGATGGGGACTCAATGCTCTAATGATGTGGCCCAATCAAAGCCCTAATCATAACTTAACCATGCCCAGGTACAGACCAGATTACAAACATAATTCAGTATCTATTTTTGGAATTCATAACCATATCAAACTGCTACAAATGCATTTGTTGGTTGAGGAATATAATATGAATTTTGAATAATTTCTACCATAAATATCACTTGAATAATTTTAATCTTCGTTTTAACTAATCTGTGATGTTCTGATAATCAGAATTTGAATTAATATAACACACAGAATTTTGTCTCTTTCACATAAAAAATATTAACATAAGCAATTTATAATTCCAAAAGGTTAAACATGGATTCTTTCCCAGAAAAGTCCAATTTTTTATTTAATTCATGTTGTTTTTTTTAAGATTTATTTATTTATTTATTTCTCTCCCCTTCCTCCCCCAACTCCGGTGTGGCACAGCACTCCTTGTGCGCATCAGCACTGTGCATGGGCCAGCTCCACACGGGTCAAGAAGGCCTAGGGTTTGAACCGCGGACCTCCCATGTGGTAGGCGGACACCCTATCCATTGGGCCAAGTCCGCCGTCTAATTCATGTTTTTATGTCATAGTTCGTGGTATAATTTTAGAGTTAGAAGGACTCTTAGAAAGCATCAAGTTGAACCCTACAATTATTTACAAATGAGGTGACTGAGGATTTGATGGGTTAAGTTACTTGCCCAAGAGCACATTGTTAGGGGCATGTTTATAATTTAATCATGTTATGAATTAAAGCATAAAAGCATACTGATGGACTCTTTGTACTTGTAGCACCTATTTGGTATGTATGTTCAGAACCTTACACAAATAATGTACAAGTAGAAAGAGTAGGCAAGTGATTTACAGCAAAGAATGCATGCTACAGTCCTTTCAAAGTCTATTAAAGTGAACTATTTGGAATCATATGTGTGGATTATGTTGGAAAAATGAACACTCATTCCTTTGGGTTCTTTATTTTTACTCATTTGTTCTATAATTCCTCTGTAGGTTTCCTAGGATGCATTGATAGAAGAAAAGAGTAAACAAATCAACTCTTGCATTCTTTTTCAGTCTTTGTCCACAGAGGTTTTGCCTATTTAGCGTACTACTTTATTTCATTTAGTCTAATCATTTTCCCTGAAAGAAATACCACAGAGGAGGATTGTCTGAGGTATATGTTTTCATGCTGGCATTGAAAAGCATTAATAGAAGTTAAATGTGGAAACCCCAACATGCTGAGATAAGTTTATAATTGCAAAATATAATTTCTTTTAGGTCTTTTCAAACCTGGGAGATTGAGAATGGCTCATTAAACTCTAATATTTACATAATTTTACATAGTTATCAGGAAACGGAACTTATTTTCATTCTTCATGTGTCTTAATCTCATCACGGAGTTGACAACATAGTTCCCAGATGATGTTTTCTTCAGTTTGGAGTACAAGGTCCACACAGACATGTGCTGTTATGACCAGCATGGATTTATGTTGGGAGTCCTTTCCTTCCTACCAAACTGCCATCCAGCATTTCCTGTACATATATTTTACTATAAAATTGGCATCATGCTTCTATATTGTTGTGTAACCTGCTTTTGTCCCTTCATATAGATGTTTTTTTTCAGATGATGAGGTTGTTCTTTTGCAGCATGGTATTTAATGGCTGCATGGTATTCCATCAACCAGATGAACCGTCTTTTATTTACTCACGCTGTTGTTGGACATTTGTGCTGCTCATTTTTCACTATTATAAATAAGGTTGTGATGAATATCTATGTGCATAAATCTCTGTGTCCAGTTCTGTTCATTTTTGTAAGATGACATGAAACTGCAGGGCGAAGGAATACAAATATTTGTAAAACTCTTTATACATAATGATCATGACAATACCGTTTATTGGATGTTCTAATGTTACACACTATGCTAACTGCTTTATGAACATAATCTCATTTAATCCTCACAAAAACTTGGGAGGTAATTACTAGGAATATCCACACATTTCAGAGGAAACTGAGGCCTGTGCCCAGATAATGTTAAATGATAACGGTTGGCAGACCAAGGATTTGAACCTGAGTCTCTCTGACTTCAAGACTGAAACTCAATCTCTGCACTATGTTGCTATTTCCATAGTGCCAAAATGCCTTATAAAAATATTATTACCATTTAAATTCCTACCAGCAATACACAATTGTGCCCGTTTCCCTGTACTATTGAGAATAATGTGATTATGAGTGAAGTTGAACAAATTTTTTAATGTTTATTGGCCATTTGTACTTCCTTTGTGAGTTGTCTGTTCACATATTTTGCATAGAGTGCATGTCTGAAATATTTCCTTTTGAGATAGAGTTAGGTGATCTGAATTCTAACCACAGCTCTACCTGTAATTAGCTATGCCATGTCAGGAAAGACCTTGCAGAGCTCTGGGTCTCCGTTTCCTCTTGTGGAAAATTAGATGGTTAAATTAAATAATCCCATGGCCCCTCTCTAAAATCTTGTGATTCCACCCATCAGCTAGTCCATCCACTATCAGTCTTTTTCAGTGGGCAGTGTGAGTGGAAATAGGTGGTCCCCGTTGCAGTATATCTTCATTTGTGTGTTTAAGGAAGGGCCTCTGTTCCAAAACCTCTCCCCCAGCCTTTGGGATTCACATGTCTGAAATCCCACCCTCCCTCCCTAGAGATTCAAAGGCTTTCGTTCTTCCTTCTGCTGAAGCCCTCCTTTCATCTTTGTTCTTTGGCTTCAGGGACATCCCTGTCATATGGTTGCTCCTACAAAGATTCGTTCTCAGGCTTCTCTTTCCCTCTTTACAGTGTTGGGTTTCCCAGGTTTTGTCTTTGGTCCACTGCGTTTTAAATTCTAGTGGTCTCCAGCCATAATGATCTGGATGTGTTTCCATGAACACACCATGACACTGTTCCCTCAAGCCTTGATCATCCCTCTGTCTGGAATGCTCTTTCTATCCTATCTCTACTGACCTGACTCTGAGTGTGTCTTCTTCTGAAAAGCAGCCTGGCTAGAGCTTGACACAGAGGTTTGGAGTCAGACAGATAGGAGTCAAGTCCGCGTTCTACATGTCCTGTCTATGTGACCTTGGGCACCGTAGGCATCTTTCCTAACCTCCATTTTCTCGTTAGTATAATGTGAGTAATGCTATTAATATCTCTTAGGATTTTGGTGAGTAGGAATTGAGATAATGCATACATGGTCTTAGTTTCCCAGCTGCTATGACAAATATCACACAATGGGTTGGCTTAATAACAGAAATTTATTGGCTCATGGTTTCAGAGGCTAGAAGGTTTGCTTCTTCCTGGGTGGGCAACATTGTGGCTGAGTAGCAGTTCTTGGTGTTCCTTGGTTTTCCCACCACGTGGGAATGTCCTCTCCTTTCTCTTCTAGGTTCCACTGACTTCCAGCTAGTAGCTCCTCCCAGTGGCTTTCTCTCATAAAGCCTCCAGCAATAGAATTGAAAGCCATCTTGATTCAGTTGGACATACCTTAACTAAAAATAATGTTTTCAAAAGTCCTATTTTCAACCCACAGGAATGTGGGTTAAGATTAAGAAAATGTTTTTTTCTGGGGTATGGAATTCACTCTGGCACAAAATAGCTTGGCCCAGGTTCTTGATTTTTTGAGCTTTCACAGCACACATTCAGCTATCCTAGCATTTATCACATTGTACTCTGAGCATTCAGTATTTCATCTTCGTTAACTAGCACAGTACCTGGAACTCCATAGGCACTCACCAGCTGGTTGTTGAGGGAATAAATGAATCACATTGCAAGTGCCTTTCGGTGGCTTTTTTGTGGTGTTTTGTTTTTCATTGTTATGGTGGTTTGTTTGTCTTACTAACACCTGATCGACAGTTGCTTTCCAACCTGACATTAACAAAACAAAATTAATTCCCTGAAATGGTTAGATGACACAGAGACAGGATGGCACCAAAGAGGGAAGTGAGAATGAATTGAGGACAATCTTTACCTCTTTGTACCTTTCACTGTCGTATACTCTAAGAAGATGCCCTAATTCACTTGCTTTTCTCCTTGATTTTAGCAGAATGTCTGGCCATATTTAGTTGATCATCATAGGCAAGTTCAATTATCTCCACATACAGAGCTACCTAATGTTACCTGTTTATCCCTGCATGCCTCCAATGCAACCTCACAGAGCAACTAAGCAATAAAATATCTCAAACCAGATATCATCACTAAAAAAAAAATAAGCAATTATGTTTGGAAAATGACCTGCCTAGGAAGTTGGCCAAAGATAGCAGAGAAAGCGAAGAGCAAAATGTATAGGACGAGGGAAGCCTAAAGGTTTATTGAAAGTTGAGAAGGCTTTGGGGGAAGAAAAATCAATATGAGCTATGAATCTTTTAGTATGGTCCAATGGCAAAAGCATCACAAGTTTTCTTAAGGATTTAAAAATAATTATCCATGTGCATTAGCTGGTGATTCTTTAAAGAAAGACCTCACAAGTACTGGATTTCAAAAAGATTTGAAAATAGCAGAGTTTCCTTACAGGTACAGGTCGATGCCTGGTCACTGGCTAAAGGGCTGCACAGGTTTATGACCAGTTGTTAGAGCCTCTGACACCGGGTTCTCACTAAGATCAGTTCTGGGGCTCACTACCAGTAAATGGCAGTGAGTTTTACAAAAATGACATCTACTTTCTGTCCACACCCCTCCACACTTCCCCACACCTGCCCAATCTTTCTAATGCTTTTAGAGAGGAAATATTTTGCTGAAGTATGTTCTAGAAATGTCCTGTCCTTTGCCTATCTGTTGCCTTCCCTGCGCTTCGATGGTTTTCATTTGGTCTTCACCGTCAAAGGCCCTTCAAGACGGCCATTATCTTGGACGGTGACTCAGAGCATTCAGGGAAGATGAAGAACTAAAAGAAGATAGTGGGAGAGGCAGGTAATCTGCGCCCATAGTTCTAAATTTCTAGTTGGGGAAATTAAAACTCATGAGGGACCCAGGAAATATTCATGATTTTTAGAAAGGCACAGCCGCAGCCTCCCCACATGCCTATCTTCTTTGTGAATTCACAAAGAGTTACATATTCTTTTGACATTTAGCAGCAACATTTTCAAAAATATTTTTCCTTTGCTGCTTTCTACTTCCATCCACTTTGAGAGAGTAATTTAACCAAAGTAAAAAAAGAAGATAGACGCGAGGTAAAAGGTTGGGAGGGGCCGGGGAGGACACACCAGCTCGCCTGTGCCTTGAAGTCTCTCTTCTTCTTGCTCTGACTAGCATGGACTCATCTTCAAGGTCCCGCTCAAGCATCAGGGCCTCTGAGATTGCTTCCTGACTCCATGGTGTCCACTCGACACGGCTCCTCAGTGCTCCTAGGATGCCCTCCATGTCTCCTTCACACCGTCTCCCTCACTAGACTGCAACTTCCTGCGTGCAAGAACTGGACCTTTCCTCTCTCATCCCCAGGCCCTAGTGCAGTGCCTGGCATATAGTAGGCCTCAGTCAATATTGATCCATACTGGTTAAACAGGGGAGCCGATGTGGCTCAAGTGGTTGAGCACCTGCTTCCCACATGGGAGGTCCCGGGTTCGGTCCCCGGTGCCTCCTAAAAACAAAACAACAAACAAGCAGATGAAAAAACCAACTCAGGGGTGCCGATGTGGCTCAGTGGTGGAGCACCAGCTTCCCACACTTGAAGTCCCAGTTTCAATCCCTGGCCCTGCTATCTCAAAAAAAAAGTGTATTTAAATATATATATATATTGGTTAAACAAACAGCTACATGAACAAATGAAATGAATACAAGAAGGAAAGGTAAAAAAGATGGCAGGTGATAGGCAGGTTTCAGAAAGCAGGAAACAGGAAGAGCCAACCCTTATTCGAATGATTTAAACATGAAGTCCTAAAGTGAAATCAAATTTTCAACCTTCACTAAGAGATCTGCTATACAGATTCTTGTCCAAAGTAGATAGCAGTTCTGTAGAGATTACAGTCCCAGTTAAAGCTCTGAAATGTGGACTAGCTGAGAGCCACATTCAAGTGTGCAGTTATATCAACTTGATGCAAATACAATATAACCTGTGTTTTCTAGCAATTTATCCCTAGAAAGTTTAGGGAGAATCTATTTCTGTTATTTTAAAATGCAAATCTTCAAATGAATGTGTTATCCCATTCTGAAGCAAATACAGCTGAATAATCTGTAACAGTGGAAGCAGACTGGGTGGGGAGAGCAAAGGCATACTTACATGGTGGTGGTTTGGGCACCAAAATTTCCCTTCCCCAAAAGGTTCCAGTTTCCTCCTCCTTCTCCTCTCCTAGAACTTGAAATACCTTCATAAGAAAGCCATTTTTGGAAGGTTGTCATTACATTTCTAGGAACTATTTAATTCAAGTGAAATTCAATTAAATTGACTTTTTATTAGCTACTAAGTACAAGATGCAAAGATTCTCATTGTAGTACACATCACCCCCGTGCTAATTAAAGGAAAGCAGTTAAGTTTTGATAAAATAAGAGGTATGGAAAGTCTCATCCATCCTTCACATTGCTACTGGAATTCTTCTGGAATTCAGAACTAGTCAGGTCACTTCCCCACTCAAATGTTTTTGATGATTCTCTATCTCCTATGGAATAAATGTCAAATTCTTTACATAAGGGATGTTTATCTAGGTTATCCAAACAGAAATGCCCTCTTCCCTGCCCCACATTGCATCAACACTCCACTTAGGAAGCGAATCCTCTCAAGCATTTTGGCCAGGACCAGAGGATAGAGACCACACTGGTTAATGAGCTCTCTCTTTAAAAATCTGTAAGAGTTCATCAAATCACAGCAACAACAAAAAGGGAGTATTTCAGAATTCCTAAAGAAATACCGTAGCTGATCTGTATATGTGTTAACAAGCATACATGTAAACCAAGTGTATTAACAGCATGTTCTACAGATGTGCAAAAGAGCTGCCCTGGTGTTAACCACCTACCTCGCCTTGGTAGCACCCTCGGCCAGCAGTGGACACAGACGCAGGGTGTGGGGGCCCACTGGATCCTCTATTTACATAGTCACTATTCTTTGCTGTCATCGCACAAGACTGTCTACAATTCAGTGCTGGAAATTTACACATGTCCATGTGAGACTCATCACTCACTTTTGTCTTGGTGCTGAAATGCCAGTTGTTGAGAACTTTCACACTCTGTTGTCTGCAGTTTCTCAGACCTCAATCCTGAAAATTCAGTCTTTCTGCCTCAACTACCAAGGGTATATCAGCTATCATTAATATATTTCTATGATCTGCTCCTCTTTTTTAATTGTTCTTGATTCTAGATAAATACAAGATCTGGGATAACTGATTGGGTGAGACTTGGCTGTTTCAGTGTTTCATGCTCATGTTTCTGCCCCTACCTGCAATTGTAGGAACTTCCCCATCCAGCTCCCTTTGCCCAATTACTTCTTGCCTCAGGGAAGACCCTGCCCTCTGTACATGCTGTCAATTCCTACTGTACTTTTCCTTTATCACTCTTATCCAATGAAATAATCATTCCTACAAGCATGAGTTAATATCTCTTTCCCCCAACCAGGCCATAAGCCATGTGGGACAGTGTCAGTATCTAACCGCTTGGTCATTGTACATTCAATGTCTAGTCCTGTGTGTAGCCCTTGGTTAATGCCAAGTAAACATTTGGGCGTAAGTGAACCAGACTCCACAGGTGCTTCAGGTCTGCTCATTTGCAGTAAGTACTGAACCCCTGTGTCTGTCATCTCCACCCTGCTCCCCCCGCCCCAGTCTGTGCTTGTGATGCTTCCTGACATGACAATCTTGCCAGCTCCTGCCAAAGGGAAGCCTTTGAAAGGAAATTCTGTCTCCCGAGGCTGTCAGGATGCCATTGATGGCCACAGATGCATATTGTCCTCTCATATATCTCCTTGGATCCAACTTTATGCTTAACTGCCCAGTTGCTTAAAACACAATGCCAGGGATGGTGGACAACTACCATACCAAGGAGCCAAGAGAGTCTACAACCGCAAGCAAGAGAGTCCCATCCATCGGCCCTGTGGGATCATAACTCCCTCTCAATTAGAGTTGGAGTGGGCATCACCACCCCAGAATCCTCAGGACTGGGGAATGAGCTATGTACTAAAGTAGACCTACTGGTATTCTATTATAGACTTATTGTGATTCTAGCAATGGAAGAAATTATATTATTGATGTGGAGGCAGTGGCCACTGGAGGTTCTGAGGGCAGGAAGAAGGATAAACAGGTGTAATACAGGGGCATTTTGGGGACTTGGAATTGTCCTGAATGATATTGCAATGCAGATACAGGCCATTATAAATCTTGCCATAACCTGCCTAATTGAGTTGGAGAGAGTGTAAATACAATGTAAACTTTAATCCACACTTAGTGGCAATGCTCCAAAATGTGTTCATCAATTGCAATGAATGTACCACACAGTCATGATTGTTCATGTGGGAAAATGTGGGCGGTGTGGGGAGCGGGGCATATGGGAATCCCCTATATTTTTTATGTGACATTTGTATAATCTAAGTATCTTAAAAAAAAAAGAAAAACTACCAAAACCCACAAAACAAAACACCATGTCAGTGCCTTGTCCATATGGGCTCCGACAATAATCCCAAGAGGGAGATGAAATGCAGTTCCACCAGCAAAGAAACGTTACCTTGGGCACAAGATGCCCCACAGACCTGTTATTGATGGAAGGATCCATCCACTCGGATGCGTCTATAGGCCATGCTTACTCAACTTGTCTCATTCACTCTAACTCCAGAGCACTGAATTTGCAACAGTCCTAACTGCTTCTACTCTGTTTCCCTCTATGATTATTTTCTAAAGGCCTCTTGGCCCTCTTCCAAATGACCCGTAGGCCTGTGAGGCACTTGCAGACAAGCCTTGCCCAGGTTTTTTCTGGTTGCTGAGCTATGCTATCATTTCACTTGTATACTCAGCACTTTATCACGAACTTCATATCCCCTAGCTTTCAACTTCCTTTAAGAAGTTATTGTGTCTTATTTGTCCTTGCATCTATCTGCCCCTCCCCATGCCTCTTCTCACCCCACCCCCAGCATTTAGTCCAGGCCTTGCACGTATTAGTTGCTTAAGAAATATTTGTTGTATGAACTGGTGAATGAGCAGAGGGGTAGCTATTCAGGAAGAAGATATCTGCAGAGATCTGCAGAGTTCGCATGCTACTGCAGGAGGGGGAGGGCAGGGGACAAAGGCGCCAGCTGGAGGAGATGACTCTTCTCATGACAGTTGTGTCTATGTCTGAATGTTTTTCTCATGCTCCTGGTCCTGGGGATGAAAAGAATGGAAGGAAGAGGCAGGTTTCTGCCCCACAGGGCTTTTGCAAAAATCGATTTTTTTTTTTTAAACAAATTCCTTCCCATTCGTATATGGGTCTTAAGAAAAGAAAAGGAAGTAAACAAAAGAGAAATACCCTGGGCCTTTCAGCTGTGGAGAGGTCAACATGCTTTAACCAGATTTGTTGGCCAGGTTTCTGGACTAGTTAATGTCACTCCATTTCCCCAGCGTCAGATAGCCACGCTTTTACTCTAAGTTTACAGCCACAGATTTTTCTTTAGGCTGAATATTTTCGAAGATAAATTTGTCTAGAATGGCAGCTCTTTTTCGAGCTTTATGTTTGCACGTACACTCATGCTGTTCTGGTAGACAGAGTATACCACCATTATGCAATAAGTCTTTCACTTCTTCAGAAACAGAGCGTATATTTTTGTAGTTCCCACTCTCTGTGGTGAATGTTAAAGTCCCAGAAGGAGCCTGTGGAGACGGTAAGTGTTCGTCTACTACCCATGCTTCCCCTCGGGGTTTCGGTGCTCTTCCTTCTTTGTGGCTTTGCAGGTGACATGGATGGTGGAAACTTGTTTGGCTTATACCGGATTTGAGCCTTCTAATTAGGACACGATCTTGGTCTCACTAACCAGGAGCGTGTTAAGAAAGTGGGCAGTTGAAGGTTTGAAGGTCAGGATTTCTAAAAGAGTAGGAAAAATGTATCCCCAACACACACAGCCACATTTTTCCTGATATGTTGAAATTAAATTTTTTTTCCCTTCTGTGAGAAAGCAGTTTCCCTCATTGAGATTCCTTGATGGTGTTCAGAAGCCAAGCCTACTTCTGAAACATAGACAAAAAAAAATACATCTTCGACCTCAAGGAGATTTGAAGTATGGTGTTGTGTTCCTTCACCTTCTTGAGAAACAAAAAGAGCTGAAATTAAAATAATGAAAGCTGAGTCCTCTGCAGCCCTTGCCATCCTCCTCATTTCCTGGGGTGTTTACACCTTAATCCATGGCTTATGTTACCCCACGGGGAAAGGAGGCACTGGATCTCAAGGTAGATAGAGTGGTCTGGCATAAGTTCTCAAACACAATAAGGTTCCTTCTCTTTCTGGGACTGTAAATGGGACATATTTATTGGAACCAGGACTAAATATTTGATCCCATTTCTGGCAGAATTCAGAAGTCCTTCTCTCAATAGTGCCATAATCCTATCCACCAATCGATGTGGGGAGGTTTGAGGGAAATATAAAGTATCCTTGAGTATCAGATTTACTGTTCATGATTTCACATATTTGGGGTGCTTTGCACTCTCACCTATGAAACATGCTGGCAATTCATTATGCATTTTCCTGACATTCTAACACTCCTGGCAGAAGAGGAGATTCTATTACATTTGTCTTATGAGGCAGGCAAAATTTAGTTGTGTTTGCATCTTGCCCTTCCCTTTTGATTCTCTATACTGTTTTCCCTTCTTCACCTTCTGATTCTAGCTTAGTGGCAGCTAATAAAACATAATGCAAGTCACACATGGAATCTTAAATTTCCTAGTAGTCACATTTAAAAAGTAAAAATGAACACATGGAATTAATTTTAATAATACATATATCATATTTAGTAATAGAATACAGCCAAAAGATCGTATCTACATGCAATCAATACAAACTTTTTAATATGGTACTTTACGTTCTTTCTACATACTAAGTCTTGGAAATCCAGTGTGTGTTTTACCCTTACACACACTCCAAGTTGGACTAGCCATTTCAAGTGTTCAATAGTGGTAGGTGGTTACTAGCTATCTTGTTGGATAGCATAGATATTTAACGTTTCATCGTTAAGAAAGTTCTTTTGGAAAGCACATTTCTAGCCCATTCATGGGGGCTTTTCTCTAGAAATTTGTCTTTCTCAAGAAGGCATTACCTGTCATCTTCATTTCCCAAAGAGCCTGAGGCAGTGTCTCTTTACCCATTTCTGTCTGCTTGAACCTGCTTTTCTCAGGCCTCAAACTGTACTAAAGTCCTGTGGTAAGCAAAGAGCACACAGCCAAATGCTCTCCCTCCACATGGCACCACTTACCTTCTCCCGCAGTGCACCTGTGCTGCTCCTCTTTTATGCCCTTGTGAAGCTTCTTGCCTGTGTAAAAGTTCATCTGCATGTTATAAGGGCTTGACTTCTGCCCACCCTCGAAATTGCTCAAAGCAACAGTGTGCTGGTAAATGGCTAACCACTGGCTCTGTAAAGGAAGAAGCCCTCATTGGTAGCATTTGTTGATTGTCAGTGTCTGGGGTTTAAATACTTCCTCCATCGATGATATTTTCAAGCTACCAAAGGGACATCTTTGAATGTGGAGGTAGGAAGAGTCACTCACTCTCTGGTAGGAACTGATACCAGGGCATACCTAGATTATGGTGAAGAATATGTGGACTTTTCTTTTCCATTTTCAGGAAACTGTAGAACGTGTCACAGATAACCTTGGCCTACAAAGCAAAAATGTCCAAAGGCCTCAGTGGTGTTGAGTCAAAGTAGGATTTGGGCCTAACTGAATTTAGTAAGAAGGCTCATAAGTTGGCTTAGCAAAATACACAGAGGAAGATTATAAATTCCATTCTTATATTTTATATCTATACTCATAACTAGCAACACAGCTTTAACCAATATTACTATTTAAATATAGCTGAAAGTGAGATCATCTTTCAATAACACCTTTTTACTCTGATCAGATGACACTGGAACCATCCATTGTTCCATAAAAAGAAACAACATCAAATACATAAATAACTCAAGAATATTACATTTCTCATTGACCCAGACATCTTTACTTCCCAAAAAGCCCATATGTTTTTTTGAGGCTGAAATTGATGGTCTAAAGGCAAGATAGGCAATCCTGAACATAATACATAAAGCACAGGTCTCTAAGTTGTAGAGTCTGTACTGCCTCTGACAAGTTATGGGATCTTGGATAGACTTTTAAAAACCACTCAGGACCTTATTTTCCTCACCTATACAATTAGGGTTGGACTAAGACAGTCTTACCAAATTTCAGTTATTCGTGTGTACAGCCATCGTTATGTTTTTCATTTCCACATAGGACCTTCACTATTAAAGAAATTCCTAATGGTTTCCTTTAATCAATTCATGTCTTTTTACTTAACTATTTGAACACTTTCCTAAATTATAACATCCATAGAAATTATAGCTTTGATATACCAGTTAGGTTTACTCTAAACCACATTGATATACAAACACAACTGTAAAGTTAACCAGTGTGTGCATGCTTCATAAAATGATCCTGTATACCTCAGATGGGAAGTGTTCTACTTTTTGGGAAACATCAGACCACAGCCATGTTGGTCTGAGAGCTGTCATTATCTCAGCTACTTTATCGCTTACTGTGGAAATTTCAGGATTGCTTCCCATTGCAGTGATCCTTGTCAATCAAGAAGATGAGTGAAACTAATGAATCATCTAGCCATATTGTTGCTTAGGTGTCTCATTGCAAATAAACCTGGTTTGAGACTTCTATTATGAAACATACTTGTTCCTTACAGATATAACTTGCTTGTTCTATCAAGCAGCAGAAAGATCAAATCAAAAATTTAAATGAATGCATTTTGCATATAATATTTTGTCTCTTACTATTAAACTTGGTAAATAGGTTGAAATCTGCATATAAATCACTTATATTTGCCTAGTTGTCTCTATGGAGTTATAGCAATGGTGCTTTAAATATCGTGTGAAATTTTAAAGAGATGGCTGGGCATGGGAGAGAATGTGGAATTATTTTTATTTAAAAAATTAGAAATTACAAAGTGAGGCTTTCTTTAGAGTTGATGTGGCTTAAATAATTTCAACCAGATGAACCATTGTCAACAATTTGCATTTAAAATATAATTAATTATGTTAGTCTGCCTGCCATTATACTAGGAAATTAAGATACCGTACATGTTTGTAATAGGAAATATCTCAATTGTGTTTTTTAAACCACTATGAAGCTGTACATTTATTTCCACAGGAGAAAAGAAAAACATATTATGCTGCTAAAGTAATACCAGTCTTTTCTAGGCTTAGGAATCATTAGATGGTGTGTGGGATTTGTGAATTCTATTCTCGAATGAAAACCAGATGGACTAAACCAACAGCATAAATGGTTAAGGAAAAAAAACTGGCAGAAAAAGTCACATTTGATAATTAAATTTATTGTTACACCTTCTCTTATTTAATGAGATAGTTGGAGACTTGGTTTGCAAGATAATGTGACTCCAGAGCTCTGGTTTAACCCAATAAAAGTTTAGCGTCTATTTTGTTCAGGAATAATTAGGTAACAATATGATAATGCAGTGGGTCTTTTTTATTAAAAACAGAAAGCTCTTGCTCACAAAAACTTAGAGGAACTCTTCATGCTGTTTCTCAATTAAATATTTAATAATCAGTTTATGCACATATTTCTACATAAAAATAAGATAAACAAATTCAGTGTATGCCCTCTATTGTAAGCGAATTAGCAATATCTATGTAAATACTCACTGTATATTTTAAGAATGGTTCATGTTTAGCACATGAAAATATGAGGAGCTAATTTACACCTACTTATGAACTAAAGAGCAGACATAGTTATGTTAAACATTCAGTGTTTCAGAGAACATATGAAAGAAATAATGCTTATTTTGTTATTTAATCTAGGCGCTTTGTCTAGATTCCTAGACTCATCCATATTCCATTATAGCTTACTATAGTTGAGCTCTGTGCTCAGCTCTTTGCCAGCATTATCACATTGTTATTATCCCTACCTTTCAGGGGAGGAAACTGAGGATCTGGGAGGTCTGGGTCATGGTCCAGGTTCTCATGGCCAGTGTGTGGCAGAGCTTGGCTTCCTTCTGAGTTCTTTCATCCCAAATACTGGGCTGAGTGCTGGGAACGTAGGGACAAATAAAATGCAGGTGCTGATTTTAGGGAGACTGTGGTAGGTTGAATTATGTTCCATAATTTAGAAGTGTTCTTAATCCTGCTCCACATCCCTGTACGTGTGAACCGGATGTAAATAGGACCTCTTGAAGATGTTATTTTTAGTTACAGTGTAGGGACCTGAACCCGGGTAGGTCATAATCTGAATTACTGGAGCCTTACAAGGAGAAGGCTACCGGGAGAAGCAGGAAGCCAACAGGAATCCAGAAGACAAAGGAGAGGACAGCACCATGTGACAAGAAAGCCCAGGAACCCAGAGGACTGCCAGCAGCAAACACCGGGTTCTACAGGCAGCCTGCAACCACGGGCTCTGATGAAAGTCCAATGAAGGTCCTTGATGAGTTCTGGGAGGCACTGGCTGTCCAAAGATGAGCTGGGAAATTCTCACTCAATGCTGGAATCACTTTCCCTTTTAAGGTATTCAATTGATTGGGTAAAGCATCACTCATTGCTGATGGCAATCTCCCTGATTGATGTAATTGTAATCAGCTATGATTTACCACTGCAGTAAAGTCAATGGTGACTAAAGTCCATCAATGCCCTTGGATTACAGTTAGCCCAGTACTTGCTTGACCAAACATCTGGGCACAATTATGTGGCCAAATTAACACATTAACCTAACTATCACAGTCCACTGCTTGTCAACTCGGCAACCATACACATTACCTTAAACCATACTTAGTTTCTAAGTAAAAACAATAACAGACATGCATATATCTATATGTCTCTGCCTAACAATGTTCAACTCTCTTCTGTACAACTGGAATGCATTAACACTCTATAGAGAAGGGTGTAAGTTCTTGGGTAATATTCACTCTTAAACTTGACATCCTCAAATATTATGACATGAAATGGTTACAACTTGTTATATAATAATGGAAAAGGTTGGGGAAGAAGACAAAGAAATTCATTTTGTATACATATATAATCATAATGAAGCAAGGAAGAAAGATTCATGACCATTACAGTCCTAGTTTCTGTAACTGGTCATGTGGTCGAAGTTCGTATTTATCACTATCTTCTTCCACTACCCGTTCCATGTTGCCACTTTAACTGGCTATGGTTCTTTGCCTGGTGAGGTGACACAAACTTTCATTCCTGAAGATTCTGCACCATTGTTAGTTCTGCTTGGATTGGGTTGTTGAATTTTCCAGTGACTTTACATAGGGCATGGCAATACTAGGATACGCTCTAGTGGATCTCCTGTATCCAGGCAAACTCTTCTTTACTTCCATTATGTAGATATAGTCATGTTTCCTCTTGATAGTCAGGGTCAATCACCCCAGCCAATACAGTAATTCCCTTCTTTGCCTGTTGATTCAGAGGAAAGGGAGCCCAAAGTGGCCAGGTGGCAGTCTTAACTTCCAGTTCAGTGGAAACATTGTTGTGTTTCCTGGGGCAGCACTCCTCCTTTTGGGACTAAAACCTGTAGACCAGCAGAGTTTGAAGTTGCAGGGACAGGAAGGAAAAATTTTGCTAGTGGGTCATTAGAGGTAATAGTGAGTGGTGCCACTGCCTTTTCCACCCCTGGATTCCTGGACCCATGGATCCTGGTTATGGGAGAAACAGCACCATAGAGTGGACGCTGATTTAGAGCATACACAGCCTCCTGGAGAACACTGCCCCAGCCCTGCAAGGTATTGTCACCTAGTAGGTTCCATAATTGAGTCTTCAAAAGGCCATTCCACCATTCTATTAATCCAGCTGCTTCAGGGTGATGGGGAACATGGTAAGACCAGTGAATTCCAGGGGCATGTGCCCGTTCCCACACATCGTTTACTGTGAAATGTGTTCCTTGATCAGAAATAATGCTGTGTGGAATGCCATGGTCGTAGATAAGACTTTTGGTAAGTCCACAGATGGATGGTAGTTTTGGAAGAAGCATTGTGTGCAGGAAATGCAAACTTATATCCAGAGTAAATGCCCATTCCAGTTAAAACAATTCACTGCCCTTTCCATGGTGGAAGTGGTCCAATGTAGTCAACCTGCCACCAGGTAGCAGGCTGGTCACCTTGAAGAATGGTGCCATATTGGGGGCAGAGTGTGGGTCTCTGCTACTGGCAGATCGGATACTCAGCAGTGGCTATAGCCAAGTCAGCCTTGGTTAGGGGCAGTCCGTGTTGCTGAGCCCATGCATAACCTCCATCCCTACCTCCATGACCACTTTGTTCATGAGCCCATTGGGCAATGACAGGAGTGGCTGGGGAAGAAGCTGAGCATTAGCCACAGAGTGGGTCATCTTATCCACTTGATTATTAAAATCTTCCTCTGCTGAAGTCATCCTCTCATGAGCATTCACGTGGGACGCAAATATTTTCATGTTTTTTGCCCACTCAAATAGGTCTATCCACATACCTCTTCCCCAGACCTCCTTGTCGCCAATTTTTCCAATCATGTTTCTTCCAATTCTCTGACCATCCAGCCAAACCACTGGCAACAGCCCATGAATCAGTGTACAAATGCATCTCTGACCATTTCTTCTTCCAAGCAAAATGAACAACTAGGTGCACTGCTCCAAGTTCTGCCCACTGGGAGGATTTGCCCTCACCACTATCCTTCAGGGATGTCCAAGAAGGGGGCTGCAGTGCTATAGCTGTCCATTTTGGGGTACTACCTGAATATGGTGCAGAGCCATCTGTAAACCAGGCCCAAGTTTTCTCATCCTCAGTCAAGTGATTGTAAGGGACTACCCAAGAGGCTTTGGAAAGAGAAGGTAACATGGCAGGGGTCGTGATCATGGGCATTTGGGCTACTTCCTCATGTAATTTACTTGTGCCTTCAGGGCCTGCTTGAGCCCTATCTCATGTATACCACTTCCACTTTATTATGGAGTGCTACTGTGCATGCCCAACTTTATGGTTTGGTGGGTCAGGCAAACCCAGCTCATGACAGACAACTCAGGTCTCAAAGCAACTTGATGGCCCATGGTTAAGCATTCAGTCTCTACTAAGGTCCAGTAGCAGGCTAGGAGCTGTTTCTCAAAAGGAGAGTACTTATCTGCAGAGGATGGCAGGCCTTTGCTCCAAAATCCTAAGGATCTGCATTGTGATTCTCATATAGGGGCCTGCCAAAGCCTCCAGACAGCATTTCTATTTGCTCTGAAACTTCAGCACCATTGGATCTGCTGGATCATATGGCCCAAGTGGTAGTGCAACTTGCACAGCAGCCTGGACCTGATGCGGAGCTTCTTATTCCTGTTCCCAATCAAAACTAGTGCTTTTCTGGTCACCTGGTAAATGGGCTGGAGTAGCACACCCAAATGAGGAAAATCCAAAGAGACCAACTAAGCTTCGTGCCTCTTTTTTGGTAGTAGGCGGGACCAGATGCAACAGCTTATCCTTCACATTAGAGGGGATTTCTTGACATGCCCCACACCACTGGACACCTAGAAATTTCACTGAGGTGGATGAACCTTGTATTTTAGTTGGATTTATCTTCCATCCTCTCTTACACAAATGCCTTACTAATAAGTCTAGCGTCTTTGCTACTTCTTGCTCACTAGGTCCTATCAACATGATATCATCAATATAATGGACCAGTGTGATATCTTGTGGGAGAGAGAGACAATCAAGTTTCCTGCAGACAATATTATGACATAGGGCTGGAGAGTTGATATTCCTCTGAGGCACGACAGTGAAGGTATACTGCTGGCCTTGCCAGCTGAAAGCCAACTATTTCTGGTGGTCCTTACTAATAGCAACTGAGAAAAAAAGCATTTGCCAATTCAACAGCTACATACCAGGTACCGGGGGATGTGTTTATTTGCTCACACAATGATACCACATCTGGGACAGCAATTGCAATTGGAGTCACCACCTGGTTCAGTTTACAATAATCTACTGTCATCCTCCAAGATCCATCTGCTTTCTTCACAGGCCAAAGAGAAGAGCTGAATGGGGATTTGTGGTGGGAATCACCACCCCTGCATCCTTCAAATCCTTGATGTTGGCACTAATTTCTGTAATTCCTCCAGGAATCTGGAATTGCTTTTGGTTTACTATTTTGCTAGGTAGGGGCAGTTCTAGTGGCTTCCACATGGCTTTTCCAACCATAATAGCACTCACTCCACAAGTCAGGGATCCAGTATGGGGATTCTGCCAGTTACTGAGTATGTCAATTCCAATTACACATTCTGGAACTGGGTAAATAACCACGGAGTGGGTCCGGGGAAACACTGGACCAACTGTGAGATAGACCTGAGCTAAAACGCCATTAATCACCTGACTTCCATAAGCCCCTCCTCTGACTGATGGACCACAGTAGGGTTTTGGGTATCCTGGGATTAATGTTACTTCTGAGTCAGTGTCTAATAATTCCCCAAATGCCTGATCATTTCCTTTTCCCCAGTGCACAGTTATTCTGGTAAAAGGCCATAGATCTCCTTGGGAAAAGGTGGGAGGAAGATTAACAGTATAAATTTTTGGCAGCTTAACAGGATCCTTCCCTGAGGAGACCTGGCCTGCTCTGGGTCTATAAACTGTCTCAAGTCTGGAAATTGATTAAGGGGCCGTGATTCTCTGTGTCTGTAATTTGAGTTAGGATTTTGTTCACTCAATCTAGAGCTCTTCTGTTTATAAAGATCCAGACGAAATTTAGTAGACTGCCCTTCTATTTCCCTTCTAGGTACCCCATGACATATTAGTCAACGCCATAACTCTATGTGATGCAGATTATTTTGAGTGCTTTTTTAATCTGCCTTTCATTGCAGTAGCCACCCCCACCTTGTCTTTGGCGATTAACTGCTGATTCTTGACTTTTACCAGGCTGACATCTGATCATCCCCATAGTGTTAAGGGTTCTAATTCCATTACAGCCCTCCCTACAGTAATATCTGGACTATGGAGAAGAGCAACCACAGAGCTCTTCAGGGAAGATGAAATTAGTCTTACAAATTTATTCCTCACAGTCCTGGTTAAAGGTGTTTCCCCAGGACATTCCTGGGGTGGGTGGGCAGCTTTCAAAGGATAAATCCATTCTAACATTCCAATCTCCCTAAGCCTTTGAATTCCCTCTTCTACCAGGGCAAATTGGCTTCTCAACCTCAGACATGCTAGGCTGTCTTTTGCTCCATGTTTCAGACAGGCACCCAAACAAACTGTTAGAGCCATTTCTAACCCCTCAAGCTACAGTGTTCAATATAGAATTTCTGCTTAGTGGGCCCAAATCAATAAATTCAGCCTGATCCAATTTTATATTCCTTTCACCATTATCCCATACCCTTAGTATCCATTCCCACACATATTCCCCTGGTATCTATCTAAATAAGTTGAAAAATGCATACAGTTCTTTCAGAGTATACCTTACTTCCTCATGGGTCACACTTTGTATTTCACCTTTAAGGGTTTGTTGTGATTTTAGTCTAGTAATAGGTCTTGAAGAGAAGAGAGGTGGTGGGGGATGGGTAAGGAGAAGGATTAGAAATGCCTCACAGGCAGTGGACTTGGCCCAGTGGATAGGGCATCTGTCTACCACATGGGAGGTCCGCGGTTCAAACCCTGGGCCTCCTTGACCCGTGTGGAGCTGGCTCATGATCAGTGCTGATGCGCGCAAGGAGTGCCCTGCCACGCAGGGGTGTCCCTGCATAGGGGAGCCTCACACACAAGGAGTGCGGCCCATAAGGAGAGCTGCCCAGCACGAAAGAAAGTGCAGCCTTCCCAGGAATGGCACTGCCCACACAGAGAGCTGACACAACAAGATGACACAACAACAACAAAAAAAGAAACACAGATTCCCATGCCGCTGACAACCAACAGAGGTGGACAAAGGAGACACAGCAAATAGACACAGAGAACAGACAACCAGGGTGGGGGGGGGAGGGGAAATAAATAAATCTTAAAAAAAAAAAGTCTTGCAAGCTACTGATCTCAGGGCATTCCCTTGCATTTTCTTCTAGTGAGACAGGATTCATCTCTTCAGACAGGATTTAGAAGGCAGTTTCCTCAGGGTAGACTGATGGCTCAGCAGTGCATGCTGGAGTTTGGCTGGAACCTGCTGCAGGGCTGGGAGAAGGTCCAGACTCCCTACAGCAGGCGAGAGGCTGGGTCATACAAGGTTAGCAAGGTGTGGTCTCCACAGGGCAGGCCATCACAGGTTATCTGGTAAATTCTCAGCAGAATTTAGGGTTCCAATGTCCCCACCAGTATTATCATCCTCCCATATGTCTCCATCCCAATTCTCTGGGTTCCACTCTTTTCCAATCAATGCCTTCACTTAACTGCAGAAACTCTGCAGGGTTGAGATTTTAGTTTCCTTTGTAACTCAGCTACTCCTACAATGAGTGTCTGAGTTTTGTTCTCAGCTATTTCCAGCTTATGGCTTCAGGAGACAAGATTTTCTTTCCCAGTACACACAGAAATTTTTGCATCATTCATGCAGTGTTTAAGTTTCAAATTTGAAGTTTCCAACTCAACTCTTTCTTTTGTTACAGTATCCAGAGTATCTAGGAGGAGCCAGCCAACATCATTATACCTTTTGACTACACAAAACTCTGTTAAGGTGTGGGAAATGCTCTCACCCAGATCCTTGCTTCTTATAAGCATGAAAGTTGAGGAATCCAGTGATGATATTTTGCGTATCTCAATTGCCAGCTCACGTCATGGACTGTTAGCAGCCTCTTCATTATTGTAATCTTGAGTCCAATTAGACTAGAAAGCCAACTGCAAAACTCCCAGAACCAGCTCAGACATGCCATGTGTAAGACTCTGTTCCTCAAGAACAACTCCTGGTACCAAGCTATATTAGTCAGGATTTTTTAGGGAAACAGAATCAACAAAAGATATCTGTTGATAGTAAAAGATTTTATCAGAGTCTCTCATGTGACCGTGGGGGTGCACAATTCCAGTTCCGCAGGCAGGCTACAACCAGAGGATCTGAGGAAAGTCCAGTGAAGGTCCTTGATGAGTTCTGGGAGACACTGACTGTCCAAAGATGAGCTGGGAAATTCTCACTCAATGCTGGAATCACTTCCCCTTTTATGGCATTCAACTGATTAGATAAAGCATCACTCATTGCTGATGGCAATCTCCCTGATTGATGTAATTTTAATCAGCTCTCTATGATTTACCACTGCAGTAAAGTCAATGGTGACTAAAGTCCATAAATGTCCTTGTATTACAGTTAGCCCAGTGCTTGCTTGACCAAACAAATGGACACAATTACATGGCCAAGTTGACACATTAGCCTAACCATCACAGTCCTTTACCATGTAGTGGGAGAGACAGATAATGAATGTAATTACCATACAGTATGATAAGGGGAGGTTCAGGGCATTGTTGGCACATAAGAAGGGCAGCTAGCCCAGTGGAGACTGTGTCAGAGTTGGAAGGCATGCTGGGGAGTGGGCAGGAAGGAGAAAAGCACTCTAGATGGAAGGAAGCTCAGACGCCAAGCCATCTAGAGAGACATCTTGACCTGTTTAAGATACTTATGCCAAATTCCTTCCATTTGCCCCTTGAGATCTGCTCCCTACCCTTCCCCCATGCTCCCTGCCCAAGACATCAACCTAAAGGAACTGCATGGGTGGACACCCTGTTCTGTAGCTGCCAGTTGGGTTCACTCAGTGGAAAACTCCAAGAGGAGATTTGGAGGGAGGGAGGTGAGTGAGTCCACATCCTTGTGAGGTAGTTCCCAGTAGTGAGGAGCGTAGGATAGAGCTCTTGGCAGGTGACTCTCTCCACCCACCTCTCTCCTTACAGGGTCCTGTAGCTGCTCCCTCCCTCAGGTGATAACAGACTACAGGCACTGCGCAGTCCCTTGCAATTTCCCACTCCCCGCCTACCACTTTGTAGACAGTCCCTTTATTAAGCTTTCCTGAAAGGATCCCACTTTGAAAGTGCAGAGATTTCTGAATTGGAAAAAACTGGGGTGGGGAGTGGCGCCAATGGCAATGGAGAGGTAGATGGGGATCGTTCATGAGGAGGTTTATAATAAAGTTTAACAGGTTTTGAAATGTAGTCAAGGGTAGCCAGGCCCAGGTCAAGGAGAACCTTCTAAGTACTTGGGATTTTATTCTTGGTGAGTTGGAAGGACTTTGGAGGATATTGACCAGGGAGGTGATAGACTCTGATTTAGGTTTTTCAAAGATCATTCTGGGTGGGGAATAGAATATGGGGGCTAAAGGTGGAGACCATGGAGACCATTTGGTATGCTATCATCATAGTCCCAGTGAGAGACTGGGTGCTAGCGAGTATAGTCATGACAAGTGGCTAGATTCAGATCCATTTTGAAGGTCAAGCTGACAGAGCACACTTTTAAATCATATGTGGCATATAGGTGCTGGGGATAGGGTGAACAAAATAGACATGATCACTGCCCTTCTGGAGCTTTTATTGTAGTCAGGGTGTCAAGCATTGATCAATCACTCACATATCTTAAAGTTCTAACTGTTTAAGTGCTACGAAGAAAAACATGCCCAGGACTATTTGGGTGTAGAAGAGGATCGGGGATGTGGTGACATCAGGGAAACTTCCCTGCAGAAGTGACTAGTGAGCAGGGACGCAAAGGATCCTTATGTCTAACAAGGAGTATGTGGGGTGGGTAAAAAGAGAAAAACATGGGCAAATGTCCTGGGGATGGAGGAAATTGAAAGGCACTTTTGAGGGTCTAATAGAGATCCAGAGAGCAGAACAAAAGGAGGTGTGGTGGAGATAAGCCTGTGAAAAGGAGAGTTTAAATTCCTGTGTAGGATGCCTGAAAAATAAATGGAGAGAAAAGCTGAAATGGACATTAAGAGGACAGACAGTAACTACGGAAATCATATCGCAGCCTAATGTGGGGACCAGAGTGGGAGATGGAGGTGGTGGTGGGGACCCAGTTTCACAATTGATAAACCATTGATATCATTGTGTCAACTCTGTATTGATGACATTTCATTCTGTGAGCATGCTTTACTGTGTAAGCAGCAGATCCAGGGAAAAGTATTCCCCCCTTTTCAGGGTGGCCCACCTCGATTGGTCGGGTCTGGATTCCCTAAGGCTGCTGTTAACAGCGAGACCTACTGTTTCATTTGCTTTTTTGCTTCCCTTTCAGCAGTTTTGTCCCGATTGATGAATATTTTGTTTGTGACTTCAAGGAGCTGGGGGATGTTTTTACCTGCAAACCCATCTAGCTTCTGAAGTTTCCATCTGATGTCTGGTGCCGCCTGGGTAACGAAAGCTGTAGTGACCATCCTCTGGCTTTCTGGGGCCTCTGCATCAAAGGGGGTGTCAATTCTGAAGCCTTTGCAGAGTTGCTTATAAAATCTCCCAGGGATTTTTCATGTTTCTGGGTGACAGAGGGCATTTTGGACATGTCTGTGGGCTGCTTTGCTTCTTCCTGTACTCCTCTGAGGAGGGTTTCTCGATACCTCTGAAGGGCAGGCCATCCCTGATCTGTATTAAAGTCCCGGGCTGGTTGAGCTTCCAGTGCCGCCTCTTGGGCTCATTGCTCTGGCTCTAAGACACCTGTAGGGGGCCTGTTATCAGAACCACTTTCTGGCCTCTGTGAGGATCCAGGGTCCATCTTCCATATTGAACAGGGTCAGGAGGAGTTGAGGGCAATCATCCCAAGTGGCGCGGTGGGTTTGAAAAATGGACTTCATGAGGTCATAAGAGCCTGAGGTGTTTCTGAATATGAAGGGGTGTGGTGCTTCCAGTTTAAGAGATCTGTAGTTGTGAAGGGCTGATAAAACAGGATTGGCCTCCTGGGTTGGACCGTCACATCTGCACCCATCTGGGCTGGACTCTGTGTTTCATCAAGGGGCATCTGGAATGCACAATGCACTGACCAAAGTCTTCTCACCAAAGGGGTCTCAGGATCCCCCTTGGGGGGGCTGATGGGCCTCAGGGAGACTGAAGGTGGAGGAGTCTCAGGGAGATCTGCCTGTGGAGGTTCCAGGGCACGGAGATGCCCTGGAATGGCTGGAACATATGGTGGGGGTAAAGTGTCTTCCTCAGGAGGTCCTTGTAGAATAATAGGTTTTTGAGGTCTGGTTGTTTGAGCTACTAGGACCCTACTCAGATCATTCCTTCTGACACAGAATTGAACCGAAGGGGGCAGGGTTTGGGCAATTTCTAGCCAAGAATTGATGTAGGGAAACTGATCAGGGTGGCCAGTGGTCCCAGTGACTACACATCAAACTGCATGAACCTTGGTTACATCTAGGGTCCCTTCTGAGGAACATGGGCCACTCTAACTCTCACAAGTTCTGGAGAGTTCCAGAGGACATACAGACACCATAATCCCCAGAAATGCCTTTAAGTTTTTTAACATACAATCTAAGACTGTGAGTTTAAATTGTGATGATCCCATCCCTGAACCATGTCACAGGACTAACAAAGCAGGGATGCCTCTCACAAGGCCACTCAGATATCCACCTGTCCGTGTCTTTCATGAGAACTTAGGCTCGTTTTAGCTAAGGTGCCCTTGTAGAGTCTGGATTAGTCATTATGCCATATGACATAGCCACAGAGTGCAGGTTGGGGCCCACTTGGACTCCATACTGCAGGCCATGGAGCCACAAACTGGATCAGCAGAGGCAAGCCTCTGCAATTCCCATTCATTCATTCAATCACTCAGAGGTTACACAGTCCCACCCAAGGGACTACCCTATCCTGGAATCTTGAATCTTGAGATTTGGGGAGGTGATCAGTCTCCCCTTATATCTCGAGATGGACCTGACTGGAACTCAGAACCTTGGGGTCTTACCTTTCCAGTGTCTTCTGATGTTGTTCAATGCACTTCCACCAAGTCAGGCCGGGGTGGAGGATGTGACCCACAGGGATCCTTCCCCCAAAGGACGCCCCATCAAGGGAACAGGTGGTGCTGCCTGGGTTTTGCGGAGATCTCCACTGGCCGCGCCCACCAGTCCCAAACCAGAGGCTCAAAGGGCCAGCACAGTTGGGTTTCCTGGTCAAGGAACCAAATGTTGCAGCAAAGCTAGTTCTGAGTGGCAGAAAAACCCAAACGGCACTTGGAGAGGTGGAAGAACACATTTATTCCTCGCAGACCCAGAGGAGAGTCAATCTCCAAATTCTGAGCCCTGTTTTTCAGTTTTGATAAGTTTATATATGATTTTATGTGGGACTAGCATGGCTCTTGCTTATTGGCTAATGCATTACTAGGTGAAATTTTGCAAGCAGAGTTACAGAAGCAGAAGGCAGGTGCAAGGTCATGCTCTTGTGGGCTGATTTACAGAAGCAGGGGGTAGGAGTAGTTCATTAGATTATAGAAGCAGGAGGGCAAGAGTGTTTCGTTTGATAGTCTCCTTCAAGGCCATGTTCTCACAGGCTGATTTACAAAAGCAGAGGGCAGGAGTGGTTCGTTAGATATTTTTCTGCAAGGCTATGCTTTTTATTTCTCAGCAATAGCATCTGTGTTCAACTCACATGGTTGTGTAGATCAAATAAGACAATGTATTAAAACTGCTTTAAAAACTGTAACATATGTTTTCATTTCCTAGGCTGCTTAAAGCAGATACCTTGAAATGGGTTGGCTTAAACAATGAGAATGTATTAGCTTACATTTTGAGATCAAAGAAAATGTCCAAATCAAGGTGTCATCAACACAATGCTTTCTTCTAGAAGACCAGCTTCTAGTGATCCTTGGCTCCTCTGCCACATGGCAAGAGATATGGCAGCATCTGCCGGTCTCTCCCTTCTCTTCTGGGTTTTGTTGATTTCAATTTCTTGCTTCCTTGACTTTCTTCTCCATTTATAAAGGACTCCAGTAACAGGATTAAAACCCACCCTGATTGACTTAACTGAAGTAGCCTCATCAAAAGGTCCTACTTACAGTGGGTTCACACCCATAGGAATGGGTTAAATTTAATAACAATGTTTTGGGTACATACAGATTCAAACCACCACAATATGTTATACATGTACAATGTATTAGGCATTCTTTTTTATTATTTGGCCTGTAGTTCTGTCACGTACATTCTTGATAGTGTATGTAGCAGCAGAGAGTTTTGAAAGTCAGACAAAGATATTTAGTTCACTCATCCCATCTGCACTTGCACATGCTGTCCTCTCTGCCTGGACTGGCTATTCTCCTCTCATCCTAATTCTTTATTTTGGGGAGAGGAAGGTGTTGGGTGGAGGGAGAAGGAAAAGTCTAGAATCACTCTGAGGTATATGGCTTAAACAAGTATAAGGATAGTAATAGCACTGAACAAAATAACAAAATAACTTGGTAAAGTTAAATGTTGAAAATAAGTCTTCCACTCTCAAGGGTACCATTTGACATTAGATTATTACACATTATATATTACCAAAGGAAGAACATATTTAGGAGTGTGCGTGTGTGTATGTATGTGTGTGTGTGTGTACAGGGTGGGTGAAAGCAGGGTAGTGGGAAGGTAGGGTGGGATGGTGAATTTTATATTGCACCTTTTCAGTTTGTGGTATTACAGAAAATATGAACAGTACCGCAGAATTGAGATATAGTCTAGAAACAGAGATGCTAAGAAAAGCAGCCAATATTTCAGCATATTCCATCATGGACCAGACATTGTATTACACCTTTTACATGTGTGATCTCAATCATTAAATAGTCCTGTGAGGTAAGTGCTTTTTTTAATATCCATTTCCAAGATTCTATAGCTTAAAGTGGTTAATTTGGGGTTTCAACTCAAACAATCTGACTGGGGATTTTCAGCTTACAGGAAACAAATAAAACTAGAGGAATAAGTAAGTTTGCTTAGGGAGGGTGTGTGATTTAAGCAGAAGGCAGACAATGGAGACCAGGGAACAAGAGCATTTTCTGGCAAATCATGAGAAGACATTTCCTTGAAGAAGATTGAAAGGGAGAGCTCAGAAAGGAGGAAAGCTATGCAGAAGCAGAGATTTGAGAAGCTGAGGGAGGAGCAAGAACGGGTTTCCAGAGGAGGACCAGAATGAGCTGTTGCCTTTTGCAGGGACGTCAAGTGAAGGAGGAATGACACATGCATTTTGGATTTAGCTGCCACGGGCAGGGCATGTAGGCTTTTGCAAGAAGAGTGTCAGCAGATGAGCAAAAGATGTGTTGACAGTAAGTTTAAGAGTGGAGATTGGGAAGCCGAGGCAGTTCTCCTTTGACAGCCTCTTTTGTCATTGTGAAGCATGAGGGTGAGAGTGGAGGTAAAAGAACAGTAAGTGACTGAAAGGAAGGCTGAAGTTCAAATTTCCATTGCAGGAAATTGGAAGTGATATTGACTATGGTCATGAAGAAGGACTGACAGCAACAAGGCCCAGGCTGAGACCAAAGATCCAAATTTGGAGTAGTTTTTATCAGCTAAGATTGCAGTTGACTGAAACAGAAATCCTAATAATGGAAGCTTAAATAAATTAGGGGTTAATTTTTTTTTCTCATATAACAAGGAGTTTAGAGGTGGGGCTCAAAGATTACACTGGGGGCTCAAGTTCCCACCAGACTTACCATGTGACTTTGGTCCTCATGGTTTCCAAACAACTGCTGTATCTCCAGGCATTGCACATTTGTTCCAGGCAAGAAAAAGGGGAAGTGCAGAGGGAAAGGGGTGGAGGGTTGGGGGAAAGCATGCAGCCAGGTCTTTAAAGAGAGTTTTCAAGAAACTCCACTGGTGACTTCCACTTACATCTCATTGACCAGAGCTATGTCATGTGGATGGGCATACCTAGCTGCTAGAGAATGTGGGAAAGTGAGTGTTTCTAACTGAGCTCACTGGCACCCCAAACAAAACTGAGACTCTGGATTAGGAAGATGGTGTTGAATGGCCAGGTGAGCAGCATTCTGTGACTGCCATTTCCCCTGCACAGCAGGTAGCAATAAGAGTGGAAAGGTTGTTTCCACAGCCATTGTTGAGCCCAGGCCAGCAAGATGGTCAGAGAAACTTGGTGGTCTAAGAAGAGGAGGAAGGAAATAATTTTGTTCACATTCACTTTGCAGACTTGAAATGCAAGATCATTACCAAAATCTAGCATTGTAATAGTCATTGTTCTTAAAAGATGTCTTGATTTCCTAGGGCTGCCATTACAAAGTACCACAAACCGGATGGCTTGAAATAATAGAAGCATATTGGCACACAGCTCCAGAGGCTGGAAGTCTGGAATCAAGGTGTCGGAAGGGCCAGGGTCCCTCTGAAGTCTCCAGGGAAGAATCTGTTCCCTGCCTCTCTCCTGGCTTCTGGTGGGGGCTGGAAGTCCTTGGCATTCCTTGGCGTGCAGCACTTCAACCTTCTCCTGCGTCTATGTCTTCTCGCATCTTCTTCCAAGGACACCAGTCATATTGAATTAGGTGCCCACCCTACTCCAGAATGACCTCATTTTAACTTAACCAATTCCATCTGAAATGTCCAAATAAGATCATATTTGGAGGTGCTGGGGTTTAAAACATCACCATATCTTTTTGGGGGGACACATATAACAATGGGTATGTGTGCTAAGAGCTACATTGGTCACGTAATCTCAGCATTCAGTTAACCAGTAATGTATTTTAGATCATTTGTATGGTCTTTGCATTTGTTCAATTTGTGTTTTCCATTATTAAATCCTTCAATGAGTAAAACGGATCCGTGGTTCAAAATGGTTTATCAAATCATGTACATCGTGATGAAAATAGGAGCATAAAACCTGCAAACTTAGAATAACAGTGCAAGTATAAACAAGTGTCCAGGAGAATCAAAGATCTGTAAGAGAACTTGCAAGGGGGTTGAGTTTGTACAAGTGATCAAATGAAAGAACAAATCAGAAACGTGACTTGAATATCTGAAAACTGGATTCAACTGAGCAAGTGATTCATTTGCTTCTATGTTACGATAAGTTGATTACTAAGAAATATTATCAAATGGCAGCATGTGTATATTTTTGTATAAAATGGAAGTATTTCTCTAATAAACCAATTGACTTTTCTGAGAATAAGCACAAAATCATACTTTCTAGGGAAAAATAGATTAATTTTGTCGCTAAAAGTAGAGAGGAGATCAAAAATACAGAAACATAATTTAAACTTGCCCATCTTTTAATAAAATTGTGTAGTCACACTATCGTAGGGAAGTTTGTAAAGCTAGCCAAGTTAATGACATTTATTTTTTTTTAAGATTATTTATTTATTTATTTATTTATATCTCTTCCCTTCCCCCCCACCCAGTTGTCTGTTCTCTGTGTCTATTTGCTGTGTCTTCTATGTTCGCTTCTGTTGTCAGCAGCACAGGAATCTGTGTTTCTTTTTGTTACGTCATCTTGTTGTGTCAGCTCTCCATGTGGGTGGCGCCATTCCTGGGCAGGCTGCACTTTCTTTCGCACTGGGCGGCTCTCCTTACAGGGCACACTTTTTGCACGTGGGGCTCCCCTACGCGGGGGACACCCCTGCGTGGCAGGGCACTCCTTGCACACATCAGCACTGCGCATGAGCCAGCTCCACACGGGTCAAGGAGGCCTGGGGTTTGAACCGTGGACCTCCCATGTGGTAGACGGACGCCCTATCCACTAGGCCAAGTCCGCTGCCCAGTTAATGACATTTAAGCTCAGCAAGAACAAAGAACAATCTATTGGAAAAATTCCTTTATCAGATGAAATTATTGGATGCTGTTTAATGTCGATGACTTGGATGAAAGAGCAATTATTATCCTGCGTGTGTGCTGACAGATATCCCACTCTACTTTGAATAAAAAAAACATTGCCGTTCAGATTATGAATCAGTATTTGGCCAATGGGTGGTAATCTATCAGAGAGAGATATTACAAACTCTGTTCTGTGTATCTTTGGAAACCATTGTATAGAGGAAAAGTTTTTCATTCAGTTAGTGGTTGAGGCATATGCTCAAAAACAAAGCAAAGTACTTCTCCCCTCCCTCCCCCCCCACTATATTCCCTCAGAAAAGAAGCTGCTGCCTTAAGTTTGAGTCTTTGCAAAGTTACTCATATTACAGGATGCCTTCTTTATTTTGAACAATAAATATCATTGAGAGAAGACAATGCTGGCTTGTGTTTGTATAGTGGTGAGCTATGACATCAGTTAAAAAAAGAAAGCTTTAACAAAGGTTTAGTAATTATCATTGAGAAAGTGAACTCTGAATTATGTATGTTGGAAATTATTGAGAACAAACCTTTTAAAAACACCTTTAAAAGCAACAAAGTAAGTGGTTATATTGTGGTATTCATCAATAGTAAGTGGGCACTTTGGGTTTGGGATACGATTTCCAAGGTCATTTTATTAGTCAGCCAAAAGGGTGCTGATGCAAAGTACCAGAATTCTTTTGGCTTTTATAAAGCGTGTTTATTTGGGGTAGAGGCTTACATTTACCAGGCCCTAAAGAGTTCAACCCAAGGTACCATCAGAGGTACTTCTTCACCCAAAGGCTGTTGCCATGTGTTGCTGCAAGACGGTGGGCAAAGTCTGCGAAGGTTCAGTCTTCCTCCTTCCTCTTAAGGCTCTGCGGTCCCCGCTTCTTCCTGTCTCAGCTGTAGACCAGCATAAGGCTTGTCTCTCTTCCTGGAGCTTGTTTGTTTCTGGGCTCAACTGCTCTGGTCTTTCCAAAAGGCCAGCTGTAAACTATCAAGTGAACAGCTTAGCTCTCTCCTCGGGGCTCCAGCATCAAAACTCAACTTTCTGTGTTCTCCTTCTCCATGTACTTCTTCCCTGCTTTGATTGAACATTGTTTATATAGCCCACAGCTGTAGGCTAGCTGTAAGTAGAGACTCAAACTGAGTCGCTTTAATGACGTGGTCAAATAAAAATCCTAATCTTAAAGTAGATACAACCCCAGATATTGGTCCTTTTGAGGGCTAAAGAGACCCACAGGTTCTATGGTCATGGCAGATGGGTTTCACTGCCATGCCAGTTGGCCCTTCTTTGGAGTTGGTGTTTCTGTGTGATGGAGCTGGACTCAGATGGGATCTCTTTTCACAAGCCTTTCATGCTACTTTACTGGAATTGTAGTTGGCGCTGGGGCTTAAGATATATCTAGGGGATTTGAATCTCTGGATTGACAATATGATAGCCAGGCCCTGAGCCTCAACAACTTCAGCTCCTACACTCTGATTTATTGGACTTACCCCACTCAGCTAACATGGAGTTGAAGATTGTCAACCACCACACCATGGAGCCTAGAGTGCCTACAACTGAAAGCAGGAGGATGGCATCCAATATCCATGTGGAATCTAAGCCCCTCTTGACATAGATGTGGAATGGACACAACCAAGCCAAGGTCCACAGGAAGGAGGAATACAGTAAGGATCAGAGTGGACTTAATGATATCCTATTCATGAACTATTGTGGTTAATAATCAAAAAAATGCGGCATTGGTGTGGAAAAAGTGGCCATGGTGGCTGCTGGGTATGGGGAGTGGGAGGAGGAGATGAGATGTGGAGGCATTCTTGGGACTTGGAGTTGTCCTGGGTGGTTTTCCGGGGACAGTTGCCAGATGTTGTATGTCCTCCCATGGCCCACTGGGTGGAACGTGGGAGAGTGTGGGCTATGGTGTGGAACATGGGACATGGGGTGCAGCGATGCCTGGAGATGTACTCACCAGACGCAATGGATGTGTCATGATGATGGGGGAGAGTGTTACTATGGGGGGAGTGGGGGGGTGGAGGTGGTGGGGGTGAATGGGGACCTCATATTTTTTTAATGTAATATCTTTTTAAAATGAATAAATTGAGTAGAATTTGGGGGAAAAAATCCTAATCTTGATTTAATCAAGTAAAAGTGAAATCTCTGAGTCTAATACAATCTAATAGGCCCAGAGGAACAGACCAGTTTACAAACACAATCCAAGATCTGTTTTTGGAATTCATAAACAATACCAAACTGCCACAGTTATCATTAAATTGAAATTTAGAAAGTGCTAAGTCTTAAACAGCTTAAGTATAAATAAAGGTGACTATTTGACAACTCCAAGAGTGACTCTAATGACAGAGATATGATATAGCATATGAAGATTATGGATAAAATTGTATGAAATCTGAGCATTTACAAAATGAGATTTTAAATATACATAATTAAGTTGAAGTACATTTTATAAGTAGACATTTGACTATTTCATCTACATTCCTAAAAGTTCATATGTATTTAAGTGGTCCCAAAGTCTTTTGTTTTCCTAATGCAGGTATTATCTTATAAACACAACCACCTTCTATCTGGGCATATAAGGTACGCTATAAGTCGTGATAAAGCCTGGGAAAATTACCTTGGAATCAATATTCTTAGGTCACCACCTGTAAGCATAGCAAGGAAAGAGCAGACCTACTAAAATAAAAGATACTGCTCTAAGGGCTAATCCAATCACTGCTGTGTTCATAGAGTAAGGACCAGAACCTAGGTGATGGCCAATAACGGGCCTCCTGAACTTGATTCAACCTTTGCAGCAGATGCTGCCCACATTACCCAGATCCCTGCTTCCAGACTGAAGGATCTTTTCCTCAGCTGCTGGGAAGTTTGTTGGCTGTCACTACCTTTGGGAAGAGCCTAAGTGGAGGAGCCTGTCTCTCCCAAGGTCACACCCCTATTCCCTGGCAGCTGAAACCAAAGCCTAATATACACATCTCACCCCAATGGGTCAGCTAGAGACAACGCTAAAGGGCCAGTCCAGCTCCAGAGCTCCCTGCAGGGTTGATTGAACTCTTTTTAGTGACTACACTCCAGTTTCTTCCCCTTCTGCCCATTTTTCCTTTCCCCTGCAGGTATTAATCTCAAGAGCACCCCCCAGATAAATCTCCTACATGCTAATTTCTGCCTCAAGGGACGAGAGGAGCCCAACTGCAAAAGTGTTGAAGAAAATAGTGAATATTATGAATTTGATTCAGTTGAGGTCTCTGATTAGAAACTTCTTTTAGTGAGGTTACATGAACAAATGTGCAGTGAATAACGATCCCTTTTTCACATCAAAGTATGTTAGCCATTGAAAAACAAAAGTGCTATGTAAATAAGGGATGAGAGTAAAACATTTCTTCATGACATTGATAATGGCAGTGAACAGATTTCTGTGCTATCAAGTGGCTTACTCAACTGGTTTTCCTCACCAGTCATTTCTCGTGTCTCATTTCAGAACCTAAACATCACAATTTTTAAGGCCGGGACCAGATATTAGGATTTCTCAAGGACTCAAATTCAAGTTTTCAAAAGATTTGATCACAAAGTATTTGACACTTTCTCAACTTTATGCTAGACTTTTAACAAATTTGTTAATGATAGAAGAAAGAAAATTTTTATTGGGTATATTTAAACTCACATGCAAATGCTGCAACAGAGCATGAACAAATATTCTCCAGAGAACAAACAGAACCAATGAATGGATGAAGTACCTGTTCATGCTCTCTCCCAAGTTGGAAAAGCCCAACATCTGGCCTTTGGTTATTGTATGCTCATTAACCTCACACTTGACCATGTGAAAAAAGCAGTCTTTAGTGTGAATTTCTCCTTCTAGGAGTAAGTCAAATACCAGGAAATACCTGACAAAACCATAAAACGCTTGATGACTTTGGGGTGAACTATAGTGAACTATGCTTTTCTAGAAAATAAATGATAACAATGATAAAAGAGACAATGTGAAACATAAATTTGATTCAAGCCTAACTTTGACTCTATTTTTGTGTTTTAGGTTATACACATTTTAAAATCTAGTAGGAAAATGACAAACTGTTTTTCCCAAGTAGTTGTATCAATTCGTATACACCCCAAGCATTGACTGAGTGGTCCCATTGCTTCAAATTATTTCCAACACTTGATATTAGCATTGTCAGGTTTGTTTGTTCTTCTATTTTCAGCATTTTAAAGAGAGTATGGATGCGGTGTTACTTTATTGTAGTTTTAATTTGAATTTCCCTGCTGACTTACGTGGTTGAATCCATTTTCATATGTTTATTAACAATTTGAGTATCTTCTTTTGTATTCTGCTACTTCATGTCTCTGCTAAGTGTTTTTGGGTGGCTTACTTTTTCCCTATTGATTTGAAGTACTGTATCTGTTACAGATTTGCAAATATCTTTTTTTTTTTTTTAAGATTTATTTTTATTTCTCTCCTCTTCCTTCCCGGCAAGTTGTCTGCTTTGTCCATTCACTGTGTGTTCTTCTGTGTCTGCTTGTATTCTTGTCAGTGGCACCAGGAATCTGTGTCTCTTTTTGTTGCATCTTCTTGCTGCGTCAGTTCTCCATGTGTGCAAAACAACTCCTGGGCAGGTTGCACTTTTTTCATGCTGGGCAGCTCTCCTTACGGGGCGCACTTCTTGTGCATGGGGCCCCCCTACACGGGGGACACCCCCGCATGGCACGACACTCCTGATGTACATCAGCACTGAGCATGGGCCAGCTCATCACATGGGTCAGGAGGCCCTGGGTTTGAATCCTGGACCTCCCATGTGGTAGGCGGACACTCTATCCCTTGAGCCAAATCTGCATCCCTCTTTTTCTAGTTTTTTTGAACTGGCTATGAACTCCAGTGTGATGTTGACTAGAAATGTTGATAATGTACAAAATTGCCATGTTCTTAATTACAAAGGAAAGTTTTGAGCATGTCATATTCAACGATGCTTGCTGTAGAGTTGTTTTCATAGATATACTACATCACATTAAAGGAAATTTCCTTCTAAGTTTGCTAAAATTTTTGAAAGTATGAGTGGAAACTGAACTTTGTGAAATACATTTTCTATATCAATTGAAATATTCTATGACTTTTATTTTCTATGCTGTTAATGTGGAGAGTTGCATTGATTTGATTTTCAAATGCTAAACCAATCTTTCATCACTGAAAAACCTCAAAATTTATTAAGTATATCCCTTTTTACATCACTGGGATCAATTTACTAGTATTTTGTTTAGGATTTTTGTAAAATTGAGTAAGATTCTCCTCAAATTTTTTTTTTCTTGTAATTCAGTTTGCATGTTTTGATATAAAGGGAATGTTAGCTTTTTGAAGACATGCTGGAAAGTATTTATTTCTTTTTCCTGGAAGATATTGCATAAGAATTGTATTTTTACTTTCTTAGATATTTGGTAGAATTTACCAGCAAAACCAATTGGGTCTGAAGTTTTCTTTGTAGGAAAGGTAGAAATAACAGATTTAATTTCTGTTAGATATTAAATAGATATAGGACTGTTCATATTTTCTATTTCTTCTTGTGTCAGTTTTGGTAAGTTTTGGTTTTCAACAGATCTGTGTATATCATACAAAATTTTTTAATCTCTTGGCATGAAGTTGTTCATAATATCCTCTTATGAGCTTGGTAGAGATGTTGCCTCTTCATAACTAATATTTGTCATTTGTGCATCCTCTATTTTTCTTTTTGATCAGTATTTTCAGGGGGTTGTCAAACTTTTTAGACTTCTCAAAGAACCAGCTTTAAATTCTGCTGATTCTTTTTCTATTTCATTAATTTCTACTCTTACTTGTCTGTCTTTTAGCAGTTTTACTATTAAGTACCTATGTATGGTATTCTTTTTATTTATACTGCTTAGGTGTTCATAGCACATTTTTAATCAATGAGACCACTAAAATTTCTTCTCGTCTCATTTTCCCAACTATACTCATCTCCAAATACCACCAGGCTTACCTCCCTTTGATTTTCTGTTATTCATATCTTGATCTTACACATTCTTTCTGCTTTGAAATTTCAATGACCCTTTCAAACAGATTTTTGGTATATGTGTATCTTTTTCTTTTTAAAGATTTATTTTATTTATTCCTCCCCCCCACTCCCCCCGTTGTCTGCTCCCTGTGTCCATTCATTGTGTGTTCTTCTGTGTCTGCTTGTATTCTCATTAGGAGGCTCCGGGAACAGATCCTGGGACCTTCCAGAGTGGGAGAGAGGTGATTACTCTCTTGTGCCACCTCAACACCCTGTTCTGCTACACCTTCTTATTTTCTTTCCTCTGTGTCTCTTGTAGCATCATCTTGCTGTGCCAGCTCTCCACATCAGCCAGCACTCCTGCATGGAATGGCTTTCCTGTGCTGGGCAGCATTCCCATACAGGGTGGCACTCCTGCATGATGCAGCATTCCTGCATGTGGGCTGACACTCCGCATGGGACAGCTCACTGTGTGGACTAGCTTGCCCTCACCAGGAGGCCCTGGTCATCGAACCCTGGACCTCCTATATGGTAGATGGGAGCCCAATTTGTTGAGCCACATCCGTTTCCCCCTATATATATATTTTTTTTAAAAAATATTCTTTATGGCCTTTCTAATTTATCTCAGCAGGAGTGTTGATGTAAAACACCTCATCAGTCACTGCTAGAAGTTTTGGTTAATCTTTTTTTTTTTTTTAATAGGTTCTTTTTTTTAAAGATTTTATTTATTTCTCCCCCCCCACCCCCCGCCGTTGTCTGTTCTCTGTGTCTACTTGCTGCGTCTTCTTTGTCCACTTCTGTTGTTGTCAGAGGCATGGGAATCTGTGTCTCTTTTTGTTGAGTCATCTTGTTGTGTCAGCTCTCCGTGTGTGCGGCACCATTCCTGGGCAGGCTGAACTTTCTTTCGTGCTGGGTGGCTCTCCTTGCAGGGTGCACTCCTTGCGCGTGGGGATCCCTACACGGGGGACACCCCTGTGTGGCAGGGCACTCCTCGCGTGCATCAGCACTGCGCATGGGCCAGCCCCACACGGGTCAAGGAGGCCTGGGGTTTGAACCGCAGACCTCCCATGTGGTAGATGGATGCCCTAACCACTGGGCCAAGTCCTCCGCCTCTGGTTAATCTTTTTAAAAAAATTACCCATGATTGAAAATCCACATGATCTAAATGGCCATAAATTTGTTTGCAGATATCAAAATTCAGGGAAGCGTTGAGGTAAATGACTGCAGAGGGAGCAAAGCAAGGACAGTTAGATGCTGATTGGGAACAAACTAAGAATTTTCAGATTTTTTGAGGTAAGGTAGTGTTCTATAGACAGTAAAATTTAGTGCAATCATGGGTGTGGAGATAAAAGCGATGGGAGTTGAGGTGCCAAAGAAGAGTGAGGCAAGGGTTTTAGATAGGTCACCCACCTGGAAATTGAAGATCCCTGAAATGACTTTGGAACCTGTGATGGAGAGGGAGGCTGAACCATCTTTATTTCATATGGGGAATAAGCAGGAATTGCATTATGGTTTCACAGATTCCTTCGCTATTTATGGAGCACCTCTACCACACTGGCTGCTGTAGCAGAAGGTGACAGACATCAGGGCTGGTAAGATGCTGCATTGTTGGGTAGCATGGGGTTCAAAGAGGAACCTCGGCCACCCCCAGCTCCCCTCCCTGCCACATGTAGTTCCTGTGAGAATGAGCAGCTTCTGCCTGAGAGGCCTGCAAAGAGCCTCTGTGCTCTCAAGGGAAGGCAGGTTTCAGGTATAACTAGGAAGCAGAGGCAACATTTTGTGAAGCAATGGGATATGTTGGGAAATTTGATAGGAATTCAACCAAGATTCCAGAGGATGCAGTGGAAGGTTTGGGAGGGAGCAGAGTGCCCACAAAACCCTTCCACTGCCATTTGAAGAGTGTGATGATAAAGTTAGGGCTAAGATATTCTAGCAATCTATACTGAGACCAATGATGTTTATTCATGACAGGGTGAGAATAAAAAAATCCTTGTTGATGACGCAGCATCTTTAAGATAACTCAGAGCCAAAGAGATCTACAAATAGTCCTAACCCAGTTAGGGAAAAGGAGTAACACAATAACAGGCGTATTTTTTTTTTAACCACAGAGAAGAGTAAATCAGAGTATAGTGAGTTCCTTATTCAGCTTAAATTGCTGTAAGAATAACCTCTGAAAAATGGCTTTATGATATTTGGCATGGTGCAATATTATGGTGCTATGAGACATATATATTGAAAGCAAGTAGCAGGTCAAGCTAAAAAGAAAAGCAGCAGTATTAAAATCTTTCTAAAGTCCATTAGACAAATGATTGACATTAGTATAAAAAAATACTGTCAAATGAAAATGTAATCTAGAGAAAGAAGCATGTTTGGAAAAAGTTATCACTTTTAGGTAAATGAAAGCCTATTTAAATAAATGTTCTCAGTCTGGACACCATTAGTTTGCTTTTAAGATACCAAGGGCTAAAATGGCCTTTCCAGAAGACATATGATACATGAAGGCAGAATATTATAAAGTGTAAGACATTATTACATTTTTTCCTATCTTTGTATACAAACTGGTAATTTTCATGGTAATAAGGATGAGCTTATTTAGTGGGCACAAGGACAGCAGATAAAAGCTTTTGCAATAACATTTTACAACCAGCATATTCTTTTATTTTTTTAGACTATGTTTCAACTTTTCTTCCTCGGAATTTTTTCCCTGTGAAAGTTATCTTAAATAATAAAATCCCTTTTCTAACTAATATGCAATGCTTGTAATGACTTCATTGAGACATTTAGGTCATTTGGAGCACAGGGCTGTTTTGTGATTCATATCATTACAAAATATGTCCCATTAAGATGATGCACAAGCTGAACCACAGTTAATGAACCTGTCTTCTGGCAGGATAATTCAAATTTTAAGGGTGATATTAACTTAAATAAAATAAGAAAAGGAAGAAAAATAGGGTTCATTGTACACTAGAGATCATGTTCTTTATCCTCTCAGTTCATAAAAGCCTATCTATTGCTCAGCTACTCTCATACCATTATTGGAGTGGTTGTAGAGCATGTATATGTATATAATTAAGTACCCCACTGGGCCCATAAAAGGACTGCATGTATTTCCACAGAGAGTGTATGTGGAATTTGATTCACAAGCCTGTAAGAGAATGTCATTACCTTTAACCTTTATGGAATGCCACATGGAAATGTGTAGCATAGGCTTACTTGCCATCCAGAGCTAGAGTGGGAAAACTACGGCCTATGGCCAAACCTAGCCGACTGTCTGTTTTGTAAATAAAGTTTTATTGGAACACGGTCATGCCCATTTGTTTACATTTTATCTACAGCTGCTTTCCACTACAGCAGCAGTCAGAGACTGTGTGGCCAAGAAAGTTGAAATATTTACTACCTGGCTCTTTACAGAAAAAAATCTGCCATCCTTTGACTTAAAGGAAAACCTTTGTTCCATGGCTGTTAACCATATACAGAATTGTAAAAATGAATTAAAACGATATCAAATTAATCTAAAGTTATTTCGGAACATGGTATTTACGTTATATATAGTGCCAGAGCTCTAGGATTCACTTGACCTACTTAGGAAAAGCTTAGAAACATAAGTCTTTTTGAAAAGCCTATGCTTGTATTTTCAGTTCTTCTTCTGTTGTCAAGATATTTAAAAAATAAATAAATAAAAACAATAGCCGCTGGTTTTGTAAACCCTCCTAAAACACAATGTCTCGTGTTCCCCTTCTAGCTCTGTGGCAGCTGTTAACTATCAAATACTATTTCTAGAACTGTGCTGACATCAGTCGATGATCATACACAAAGCTGTTTGGCATGACACACTGCAAGTTGAGGCTGTTAAAATGAAACAGCTCTGTTAAAATTAACTCTATTCACATCATAGGAAAATATCTAAGTTTGTCAAATCATTTCCTTTCCTATATCAGTGGGGAAGAACCATTTCCAACCTCTCAAAAGGTAATTCAGACACAGGGAGAGCCAAAAAAGAAAATCCAAAATTAAAATGATAAAACAAAAATTTGCCTGACAGCAAAAATACTTCCAAATGTATGAAATTGAATCCCAAACTGAGCCTGCAACAAATTTAACTGACAAGAAAGTCTGCATAATGGACTTGGTTTTATTATTAATGCTAATATGGGTATATTTTTGTTCTATTGTGCTGATGGCAAGAGGATAAATGCCCACCAAAGGCACTAAAATACCACCACGCTATTGAAACTCTGATTGTAGTTAGGATCCAAACACTTATTCTTCACTGGCAAGAAAAGAAATGTAAGGAATTGCTACTATAGAGACCATTTCAGAATCAGGTATTGCGTTGAAATAGAAATTCTTAATATAATTCAATACAGCACTTAAAAATAATCCGTTTCTTTGTGAAATTTAAAATTGTACAGATAAAATTCCATCATGATAATATATTCTTTCATGATTTTTAATGAGCATTTCTTTAAAATTAATATTGAGCCTAAGAGACTCATCATCGGGGGTTAAAATTTACATTCAGGGCAACCAAGTTAAATGTTGGAAGCGCTTTTTTCCGTCGGCTCACTTCTCTCTGATAATCAGTAGTTAAGGGCTCTCCTTCCCTGAACCCAGGTCACACTGGGAGTCGGGCAGAAGCCAGACGGGGATCGTGAAATGGGGACTGTGCCCGAGTATCTGGCATCTTTCAGGTTTGAGAGCCAAGGATTGCAGCTCCACAGTTGTTTGCAGGCACAAGGGCCAAGGTTCTGGAAGCCAGCAAGTTCAGGCCCCAGCCAGGGTATGCCAAGCCAATAAATCAGTTAATCTGAGAAGGGACAATTAGATTTTGGAGATCAAGACTAGCAGAAGGTCAGAAACTCGGGAAGGTTAGTAACAGTGAGGAAATAGAACGTAGGAACATCAGTACTTAAGAAAATGTCAATTTGTGTTTGCCGTTAGGGTCTTGTTAATACTGCTTTGCAGTTGCATGGAGAAGTGGTTGCAGCTTCTTTGAGGGTGAGACACTAGAGGTGCACCACGATCGTGGCTGAAACTAGGCGTTCAGTAACAAGAAGCCTGTTACAGACTTTGGTAGTATAGAGAAGGCTTAAATGGCAATTATACCACTTGCCTTCTCCAGTTATTAACTTTCAGTCCTTTTTAGATCAGTGTGGTCTGCAGTAGACAAAATTTTAAGATGACATGCAAGATTCCTGCCACCTGAAGTACAGGCCCTATACAATCCCCTCCCCTGGAGTAGGGCGGGACTAGTGAATGTGATAAGGTACCATGCCCTTGATTAGGTTACTTCGAGTTAATCAAAAGGAAAAATATCCTGGGTGGGCCTGACCTAATCAGGAAAGTCATTTGAAAGAAGGCGAGGCACCAGAGAGATGCTTTTTTGCTGGCCCAGAGGAGGAAGCAGCAAATTGCTGTGTTGTGAGAGGAGGGGACCACATGGCAGGGTCCTGAGAGTGGCCTCTAGGAGTTGAGGGCAGTCTCTCAGTCATACAGCCACAAGGAAATGACTTCTGCCCATGACCCATTGAGTTTGGAAGAGACCTCAAACCTCAGAGAAGACTGAAGCCCCAGCCCACACCTTGATTTCAGCCTGGGGAGACCCTGAGCAAAGGACTAGGCCAACTTGGACCTGGTCTGCTGACCTACAGAAACTGTGAGATAAGAAATTTGTGTTGTTTTGAGACCCTAGGTTGAAGGAGGTTTGTTATGCAGCAATGAGAAACAAGTACACCGCCCGATAGAACTTCCCATGATTCTGTGTCTGGGCTGCTAATATAGGAGCCACTAACCATGTGTGGCTATTGAGCACATAAAATGAGGCTAGTGAAATTGAGAAACTGAATTTGTAATTTTATTTAATTTTAATTAATTTGAACTTAAATGCCATTTGTGGCTAGGGGCTACCCATCAGATAGTGAAGTTCTAGATTAACAATAATGAAGACAGCAATCCTTTGATTTTAAAGTTCTTGATTACAAATGGTGCTCCTCTGATTTTGTTTTTCAAAATTTAATCTTTAAACAAATTCTTAAGAAGACTGTATGAGGAACCATTCATGATTTAGCCTATGCCCCCGCTCTGTCTTTAGTTCAGTCCCTTCTCTAAACCACAGGGCTTCTTCCAATTATTTGAATGCATCAAGATGTTTCTCATCTGAAGTCTTTTATACATGCCTTTCCCTCTATCGGGATACTTTTCTCTTCAATCTTTATCCTTCTAATACCTACTTAGTATTTAGGTCTCAGTCTAAATATCACTTTCTTGGAGAAGAATTCCCTGATGCCCTGTATCAGCCAGCTATTGCTGTATAACAAACAATGCCAAAACTCAGAGTCTCAAAACAATACTCATTTATTATTATAGTTCATGTATTTATGGGTCAGGTGAGTTGATCGATGTAAACTCAGCTCACACATAGGCCTCTGGGATGGCTGGAGGCTCCACTACAAACTGGGCTTGGCTGGAGCACATTAACTGGGGCAGGTCTGTTCTAAGTGTCTCATCCTCATCCTGGGACAAGCAGGCTAGCCTGTGCATGTTCTTCTCATGGGAATGACAGAAGTGCAATAGGAAAGTAGAAACACACATGAATTCTTGTGGCTCAGGTCTGGCTCACCATCACTTTGGTCTCCTATTGATCAAATCAAGTCACATCCCAAACCCAGAGTTAAAGTGTGGGGATGTGCACTCTGCCCCTTTTGAAGGAGAAACTAGAAAATCATGTTTTTAAAAGTATGGATTCAGGGAATGGTGAAGACTTGGGGTCAGGGATGCAATCTACCGTATTTCGTTAATTTAAATTAGGTTCCCTGTTCTTAGTAACACATCATAAAGACTTAGCTTTCAGGGCACTTGTAATTTGTAATTGTGCATTTACTTGTGAGATCACTTGTTTACCAACTCTCCCCCACAACCATGTGAGCTCAATGGGGTCAAGAGTCATGTTTATTTAGTTCACTGTGATGTCACCAGTGCCTATGACACTCAATTATTTATTAAATACATGAATGAACAAAATGTCCGAAGAACAGTTTCTAAAATCTGAATATATTCTCATGAACAGGATCTGATGACAGATCCTAAAAGGTCATGCAGAATTTGGTAGCTATTATCAGAGCATGAGGAGGTATAATTCATGAAAGTCAAGAGAAGTAATTGAAAAATGGGAGTGTGTGTATGTGAATACAGGAAGGCAGGAGAATCAGAAGGAATTATGATACAAGAATCCTCTAAGAGCCAGTGAATAATCAGCCAGAATATACTACATGTAGAAACCAATAAAAGAATGAAAATCTTTGTATATATAATATGGTTTATATTTGAAGACACTGCTTTTCAGTTGTGCAGGTATATCTCCAGAGACAACAATATGATAAATAGGCCTTTCTAAGACCAAGCACACATAAAGTCCACTTTTTCTTTGCAGCTATATCAGACTCTTTTTTTTCTCTATCTCATGGACTATGCAAGTATCTCAAATTTTGAAACTCCTCAACTTGTACTGATAGACTCCAATTACGTTATTTGTGAATTCTCAGCAGTGTTCACAAAAGACTTATGGAAGGGACGGCTGAAATGTTGTGCTTGCTTTGAGGTTGCGTTGCTGGGATGAATGTGAAACCATCTCTAATTTGCACTGAACCACACAGAATTCTACAGACAAGTACCTGCTTTCATTAGGCATCCATCTAATTAGTCCAACAAAGATTCCAGTAAAGAATCCAATAAAGATTTCATGTTTCCTACTTTTATCTACATGCATGACATATGTATGTCATATATATAAACACTTTTAGATCAGGAGCACAATAGCTTCAGGGTCTTAACATATTACTTTCTCTGCTGCAAGCAGCATCTTGAACTCTGAGTCAATGGCAACAATCTAATCCTAGTGACGTGAGCCAACAGGGTGCAGGTTTCTAACTCCTTTAGAGACAGTGCTTTTAAAAAGTTGCACATTTGCTATTTATACTGATTCAAAAGTATGCAGAAATATTTATTGAGCATATCCTATGTTCCCATGCTGGGAATACCAAGATGGATGACCAGATCCCTATCCTCATGGAGTGCCCAATCGAGGGGGTGAGACAGACACGCGGGAGCAAATGACCACCAAGAGGTATGGTACAGGCTGTCAGAGCATCTGTGTACCAAGTCAGTGGGAGAATGAAAGCCAAGGTCGTTGATGTTGCCTGGAGGGCCTTCTAGGTGGGAGGTGAAGTTTTGACAAGTGGATAAGGAGTGAAGGGCAAACCAGGCAGTAAACAAAATTGAGACACATCAGGGTCCAGACCATGGAGGACCAACTTTGTTATAGTAGAAATCTGGGTTTAACTCTCTAGGGCAGTGGTTCTCCAAGTGTGGTCCCCAGACCAGCAGGGTCACCATCACCCAGAGCGTGTTTGAAACGCACATCCTTAGGCCCCCTTCCTGACCTACAGAGTTAGAGACTCTGGGAATGGGGCTCGTGATCTGTCTCAACAAGGCCTCCAGACGATTCCCATGTGCGCTCAAGGTTGAGAACCACTGTTCTTGGTGATAAGGGTCCATGGATATGTTTGAGTGGAGAAGTAGCTTGATCAGAATTACAGTTTTAGAAAAGCAACTGCTGCATGATGTGAGGAGGGATGTGAGCTGTGAGAGAGGATGGAGGTGATGTGAAGAGGCAGTGAGACCAGTTAGGAAACTACTGTGCCAGTGGGAACCATGCAAGCCCATGGGGATGCAGCAGGAGGCTCTAGCATTTGCTCTGAGTAAGAGGCAGAGTTCTTGAAGGAATATATATTATCTGAAACAGTGGCCAAGGACCCTGAGGCTACCAAGGAATTACCACAAGGGGCTTATGGATCCATGTGTGTAACCAGACTAAAGAAATTGATGGCACTCACACCTACGCATACTACCATTCTCAATGGTGTAAAATGCTTTGTGAGTAATAATGTTCACATTCATTTAAGATCATTTCCAAATTCTTAGTAACTTTTTATCACCATGTGTTTTCACATCAGGTATTAAAGTAGGTCTGCCATTATATAAGGGGTGCCAGAAATTTTTATGGCAAAGGACACTTGAAAAAGTTCAGAACCATTGGTTTGGATGCCACTTTATTAGTTATAATTATTATTAAGATATGGCAGTGTCAGGAGGCCTGGTATGCCAGTTGATATGGAAATTTTAATATTGTTGAGGTTCTTAAATATTTCTTTCTCTTTATGGAGCTGAGTTTGTATGCTCAGTGCTCAGAGACTGTTAACTTCTTAGAACTCTGCACATGATTAGGACAGTGGCTGTCAACTAATAAAAAGCAGATCTCCCAAAGATTAAATTTATTTTACAACCTAATTGTAATCTCTTTTTACAAAAAAGAGACCTCTTTATTAAAACAGATAAACACTAAAGAGCAAAGAAGACAGCTCACAGAGCAAAACTGCAAAAGAAATTGCAGTTTCGGACCATGAATTTTAAATCTTTATAACTAGGCTGAAAACATCTTTATTAATCAAAATAGGAACCATTACAATCAACACATTTTCGGCCACGAGAAATAAGTTTGTTTATTCCTGTAGTGTAAAAATCCATGCTTCAGGATTCAACAAACTCTTGGAAAGCATTTTCTGCATCCTGCTGGTTGTGGAAGCATTTTCCCTTGTGAAAAGTTGTCGAGATGCTTGAAGAAGTCGTAGGCAGTTGGCGAGAGGTCAGGTGAAGATGGATGAGGCAAAACTTTGTAGCCCAATTTGTTCAACTTCTGAAGAGTTGGTTGTTCAAAGTATGGTCAGGTGTTGTCATGGTGTTTCTGTTGACCAATGCCGGCTGCAGGCGTTGCAGTTTTCAGTGCATCTCATTGATTTGCTGAGCATACTTCTCAGATGTAATGCTTTGGCCAGGATTCAGAAAGCTGTAGTGGATCAGATCAGCAGCAGACCACCAAACAGTGACCATGACCTTTTTCTGATGCAAGTTTGGCTTTGGGAAGTGCTTTGGAACTTCTTCTCAGTCCAACCACTGAGCTGGTCGTCGCCGGTTGTCGTATGAAATCCACTTTTCGTCACATGCCACAATCCGATCAAGAAATGGTTCACTGCTGTTGTGTAGAATAAGAGAAAAGGACGATTTTTAAATTTTTGGTCAGCCGATGAGGTACCCACTTATCGAGCTTTTTCACCTTTCCAATTTGCTTCAAATGCTGAACGGTCAATGTTGCGTTCTTAGCAACTTCTCATGGATTTTCAGAGGATCAGCTTCAATGATTGCTCTCAATTGTTCGTTGTCAACTTCCAATGGCCGGTCACTATGCTCCTCATCTTCAAGGCTCTCAATCTCCTTTGCAAAACTTCTTTTTTCCCCCTCCCCCTCCCCCTCCCCTCCCGGCCGTTTTTGTCCATTCGTTGTGTGATCTTCTGTATCTATTTGTCTTTTTGTCTTCTCTTCTTGTCTTTCTTCTCTAGGATTTATCCAGATTCGATCCTGAAGAACTCTGATGTGGAGAGAGATTCCCTGTCAATTGCACCACCTCAGTTCCTGCTTTCTCTGGCACTTCACCTTGACTCTTCCCTTTGTCTGTCTTTTGTTGCGTCATTATCTTGCTGTGTGACTCACTTGCGTGAGCACTGGCTCACCGTGCAGGCACTTGGCTTGCTACGCAGGCACTCGGCTCACCATGGGGGCACTGGTTCAACGCGCAAGCACTCATTGGGCCTCGGCTTGCCACACAGGCACTTGGCCCACCACATGGGCACTTGCGTGAGCACTTGGCTCACCGTGTGGGCACTCAGCTCTCCAGGCAGGGAATGGCTTGCCACGCAGGCATGCTTTCTCTTCTTCTTTTTCACCAGGATGCCCCAGAGACCGAACCCAGGTCCTCCCATATGGTAGGCAGAGGCCGTATCACCTGAGCCACATCTGCTTTCCTGAAAAACTTCTTGAACCACCACTGCACTGTATGCTCATTAGCAGTTCCTGGGCGAATGCGTTATTGATGTTGCAAGTTGTCTCCGCTGATTTACGACCCATTTTGAACTCAAGAAAATCGCTCAAATTTGCTTTTTGTCTAATATCATTTCCATAGTCTAAAATAAATATAAAAAAACAGCAAGTAATGTTGCCAGCAAAAAAACACAAAGCAAGAAATGCACATTAAAATGATGTATAACATAACCATGTTTATTTTAGAATGTATGCCAATATCAAATGGCAAATTTCAACAATACAAAACTGCAATTAATTTTGCACCAACCTAATATACACTCAAGTACACTTGGCTACATTTCTCACCCATCCTTAAATCTTATCAATCATTGCTTAAACTTTATCTTATCTTTCTGGATAAATTTCTTTTACATCGTTGGGATCTTCATCCTTCCAATCAAAGCCTCTGGACTGCTCTGTCTGGCGAGCACCATAGCTTTCCCCACAGCTTCCAGCTCTCAGAGGATTGGATTTGCATAGGTGGGTTCATTTAAAAATGGACATTCTGCTGCAGATGGATCCTCTGTTCCTACCTATTCACTATAAGGTTGAGATTACTAGCTTCATCTTTGTTTTAAAGTACTGCAAGACTGTAGAATGTGTTTATATCAGCACCACACTGTGATTTCTATGACATTCTTTCCTAATATGAGAAATCCTGCCCAGTCTCCCTCTGTCCCTTCCTACCTGACTTCCTTCCTTCCTTCTTCCCTATCTTCCTTCCTTCCTCCTTTCTTTCCTTCTTCCCTCATTCTTTCCTACTTTATTTCTTTATCTCCTTCTTTTTCTTTCTACAAATATTTCCTAAGAGATTCCTGCTCCTAGAAGCCCACTGATGAAGTTGAGCTGTCTCCTTGGTAACCATCTCTAACCCAGGATGGAACACAAACTGTGTTCTGAAGCAAACTACCTTCTTTAAAGGGATCATATATCCTTGTCCAATTTTAAGCCCTAACTTTCAAGAACATAATTTCAATACCTCCCTTATATAGAAAAATAACACTTTTACAAAGAGATTAATGACAGATGCTGCTGTTTAGCTAGTGGGTGCACTCATTTAGATGCCACTGATTTAGAATTTGTCAGGATTTGGTCAGAGATCAGCTCAGAGATTACTTCTGTATTATAGGGGTTGCCATGTAAATGAATGGCTTAAAAACATTTTGGAGGAAACTATGAAACCAACTTTAGAAAATAAACCGTTTTCAAGCCATTTTGGTGGTTTAATACATAATTAATGAAACACATAAATTACCCTACATATTAAAACAGACTTATTAAAGCAAGCCCAAAGATTTCTTATTTGTCAAAACAAACCGGAAAATTTTGTTTGAATTACAATATTATGCACAGACTTGTTTAGAATAGAAATGGTACACTACCTGTTAAAGCCTTGTCCCCATGGAGTTGTGTGTCCAGCATCTACCATCCCATGTTACTGATCGCATGTCTATTCCTTGTAAATCCCCAGAAATGGCAGAAGCCTCCTACCAATTTCTTACCGTCCTTGACTAGAGAGATGTTTATGACGCCATTCAAAGCATCAAGAGTTTCCCACCAATTCCCTTAATCATCAGCTGATCTTCATTCTTGCTTCCTTAACTATTTCCATGAAGGCACCTCAAGCTATTGTAAAACTTGCATTTTAATATCTATTGTAATACTCTTGCCAGAAATCAGAGCCAGTCTTATCACATGTACACTTTTTTTTTGAGGTACCAGGGCCCCGGATTGAATGATTGAGTCCCAGACCTTGTATAGGGGAAGCTGGCACTCAACCACTGAGCCACATCAGCTCCCCTAATATGTTTTTTTTTCATTTGTTTGCTTGTTTTTTTGCTTTTAGGAGACACCAGGGACCAAACGGGACCTCCCACGTGGGAAGCTGGTGCTCAACTGCCTGAGCCACATCTGCTCCCCACATGTACACTTTTAATAGATCAGCCATTAATAGCTCAAAACTATTAACCAGAGCACAAATGTAAGTGTCAAAAAGATAGGACAGCACAAACTAAACAAGTTGTTACAAAGCCCACTGAAGTAAGCGCAGCAGAGAGCTAGTTGGTTGGAAGTTACACATCACAGTACAGTGTTTTAGTTTCCTGGCTGCTAAAACAACTACCATGCAATGGGTTCACTTAACAACAGAAATTTATCAGCTCATGGTTTCAGAGACTTAGAAGACCTGCTTCCTCCTGGAGTCCATATCTTAGGAATGACCAGCAATCTTTGTGGTTCCTTTTGTCTCCTTCACATGTCAATGCACGTGGTGGCATCTTCTCCTTTTTCTTCTAACTTCTTGTTTCACCTGTGGTTTTTTCTTTTTCTTTTTCTTTTTTCTGTGTTCAATTTCCTTTGTTTATAAGGACTTCAGCCTTCTTGAGTCAGGGCCCACCCTCCTTCATTTAGAGCCCCTAAGAACATCTTCCCAAGTCCTGTTTACAATTGGGTTTACTCCCACAGGTCCAGGGTGCCTGAGCATACCTATTGGGGGGGATGTGATTCAATCCCCAACATGCAGTCATGTTCATTGGGCAGGAGCGTACAACACATCTGTCACATTTCCCCTCATTGGCTGAGAGCACCAATGTCTCAGAGCATGGGGGGAAAAAGACATTAACAGAGGGCTGTACTGGAGATCCATTTTCCTTAAAAATGACAAATATAATGTAGAATGATGCAGCCATTGCAGAAGACAGTTTGACGGTTCCTCAGGAAGCTAGCTATAGAACTGCCATATGATCCAGCAATCCCACTTCTGGGTATATGTCCAGAAGAATTGAAAGCAGGGACACGAACAGATAAAAGCACGCCGATGTTCATAGCAGCATTATTCACTATTGCCAAAAGCTGGAAACAACCCAAGTGTCCATCAACAGATGAATGGGTAAGCAAACTGTAGTAGATGCATACAATGGAATATTTCTTAGCTGTAAGAAGGAATGCAGTATTAACACACAGGATAACATGCATGAATCTTGAAGATCTTATGTTGAGTGAAGCAAGTCAGTACTGAAGGACAACAATTACATGACCTCACTGATATGACTCAAGCAAATTGAGTAGACTCACAGAGCTGGAGTCTGGAAGACAGGTTATTAGGAGACAGAAAGGGAGTAGAGGGTGGTGAGCCAGTGCTCAATCTGGGCAAAATCTATAATAATGTGGAAGAGGGTGGTTAAGAAGTAGATGGGGGTGATGGTGTAGTGTGTGATTGGGTTCGATGGTGCTGGAATGTGTGAGGCGGAGTAGGGTGGGGTGACAGAGTTGGACTATCCATGGAACTGGGCTGGGAAGGAGCACATAAATTTTGGGGATCTGTGGCTAAAACTACAAGGGTAGGAATGTTCTTTTGGCAAATATGCAGGGGAGGTTACTGGTGCAGGACGTCAGGGGTAGGGGAATATGAAGGATAGGGCATACTTGGGGCAGACTTCTTTGGAATATGGAAGTGTGCATCTTGTCATAGTATGTCATCTGAGTTAGCGGAGACCCACACAATAAATAAGAAATATTAAACTCCCATCCTCGGGAGTCCTGCTATGTTCCAATCAGAGGGGCAAGAATCTCTCAAGAACATAGGCAGCAACTAATAAAAGAAAACAGACCAATATGTCAAGCTCTCAACATCATTGCTTGTAACTATGAACCTTATGCTTCAAAAATTGAAACTTAGTGGTTACCATAGTTTCCAAGGGAAGGGGAAGGGAAGAATAGAATAGATGGAACATAGGGCATTTTCAGGGCATTGGAATACTTCTGCATGATCTTGCAATGACAGATACAGGCCATTTTAAATTTTGTTAGAACTTCCAAAAGGGTACAGTGAAAAGTGTAAACTATTAACCATGGTTAGTTGCGATGCTGCAATATTTGTACATCAATTGTAACAAATGTACCATACACATGTAAAATGTTTTAATAGGGGAGAGTGGGAGAGAGGGAGGGTGCTAGGTATAGGTCAATCCCCTATATTTTCATTTTTTAAAGAGATTTATTTTATTTAGTTATCCCTACCCCCCCCAACCCCCCCCCCCCCCCCCCGCCGCCCCGGTTGTTTGTGCTCGCTGTCTGCTCTCTCTGTGTCCATTTGCTATATGCTCTCTGTGTCTGCTCATCTTCTCTTTAGGAGGCACTGGGAACCAAGTCTGGGACCTCCCATGTGGGAGAGAGGTGCTCAATTGCTTAAGCCACCTCTGCTCCCTGCTTTGTTGTGTCTGTCATTGTCTTTCCTCTTTGTGTCTCCTTGTTGCATCAGCTTGCCATGCCTGCCCATCACACCAGCTTGCTGTCTTGCTGGTCCTCTCCAGGAGTCACTGGGAACCGAGCCTGGGACTTCTTATGTGGTAGGTGGAAGGCCAATCTTAACCACTTCCACTTTCCTCTCCTATATTTTCTATGTGGTTTTTCTGTAACCTAAAACTTCTTTGAAGACAAAAGGAAAAAATACAATCCTGGGGGAACATACAGAAGAAACTGGTACTGTACATAAAAGACAACAGATCATATGGTGATGAAAGACACAATGAAAAATTTATTTATTTTATTTATATGTTTGTAGTTTATCTGTTGGTTATTATTATTTTATTATTTTTATTTATTTTTTGCTTCGTTTTTGAGGGGGTTTGGATAGCAGAAGGGTCACAACTGTGGTGGGGAGGATCACTGGTGCAGAATGATGGGGGGATGTGTGACGAGGGGTGTACCTGGAGCATGCCTTTATGACATATGAATATGTTCAAGAGGTCATGGGGCATTGTCTCAGTAGGTAGAGCCCTGCACAATAATGAAAAGAATATTGAATTCCCATCCTGGGAAGTGCTGCTACATTCTCTAATAGAGTGGCAAGAAATTCCCAAGCACATAGGCAGTGCCCAGTGAAGCAGGACAGACCATTACTCCAGGCTCTTGATATTGGTGGTTGTACTTATGAACCTTGTTTTTGGGAAATTGAAACTTAGCCTAGTATTATATATTACCTAAGAGTTACCTCCTGAAAGCCTCCTTGTTGCTCAAATGCGGCCTCTCTCTAAGCCAAACTCAGCATATAAGTGCACTACCTTCCTCCCAATCTGGGGCATGACTCCTGGGCATTAGCCTCCCTGGCACCAAGGGATGATTACCAAGTACCAAGTAGCAATGCATTTGAGAAAAGACCTTGACCAAAAGGGGGCAATATTAAATACAAATGTATTTTTATGGCTAAGATATTTCAAAGTGAGTTAAGAGGTCATTTCAGAGTTTATGCTGATGCATGTCTCAGCAGGATCTCATTGACTGCCACAGTAAACAGTGCCTCAAGCAGTGGGGATCCTGAGAGCTCTAGAGACATCTAGACACTATAGTTAGGGCAGACAATCTCAGGAACTTGGCACCCTGTCAGTGGGCCTTACTTTGTAATACATGCTTCCCAATGTAACATTGATGTAACCTAATACTTCTTCAAAAGTAAAAATAAAAAAATAATTAAAAATAAAGAAAAAAGAAAAAAAATCACAAATATAGAACTTTGAGGACCTCGTGCTAAGTAAAATAAGCCAGACATAAAAAGACAAATATTATATGATCTGGGAAGCAGACGTGGCCCAGTGGTTAGGGCATCCGTCTACCACATGGGAGGTCAACGGTTCAAACCCTGGGCCTTCTTGACCCGTGTGGAGTTGGCCCATGCGCAGTGCTGATGCGCACAAAGAGTGCCGTGCCACGCAGGGGTGTCCCCCGCGTAGGGGAGCCCCACGCGCAAGGAGTGCGCCCCGTAAGGAGAGCCGCCCAGCGCAAAAGTGCAGCCTGCCCAGATGGCGCCCCACACACAGAGAGCTGACACGACAAGATGACGCAACAAAAAGAAACACAGATTCCCTTTCCGCTGATGACAACAGAAGCGGACAAAGAACAACACACAGCAAATAGATACAGAGAACAGACAACTGGGGTGGGGGGAGGGGAGAGAAATAAATAAATGAATCTTTAAAAAAAAGAACAGGAACAATCTCTTTAAAAAATATTATATGATCACATTGATATGAAATAATTAGAATAATCAATCTCATAGAGTCAGAATCTAGAATATAGATTCTATATAGGGGCCGAGTATGGGTAAGAAATAGGGTGTTAAGGATTAAAAGGTGCAGAATTTCTATTTGTGATGATGGAAAAGTTTTGGTAATGGATGGTGGTGATGGTAGTCCAACATTGTGATTGTAATTAACAGCACTGAATTATTTATTTGAATATGGTTAAAAGGGGACATTTTAGGATGTATATATTACTAGAATAAAAAAGACAAAGGTAAAATAATTTCCAAGACAAATACCTTTATAACATATTAATGCTGCTTGGAGTAGTATTAAATATAGTGTACATGTATCTAAAAAATAATATTGTATTACAATAAATAATCTTTAATGCAGATTTTTCATGATTTTAGGCCTAGATTTCCCCCAGGGCCAAATTAGTTAAATATTTGCAAAATAAGACAATGCATGATTTTGAACAAAGGTTGACCACTCACATCAAATTTTCTCATCTTATGTGGTCTGGTAACTTCTTTTTGTCATGCCTCTTATTATGAACTTAGAAATTCCCAATGACTGATTGCCTGGCCACCTGTTGCGGAAGATAAAGTTCTATTGGAACATAGCCACACTCATTGTTTTAGATATTGTCTATGGCTACTTTCACACTACAAGAACCGTTCAGGAGTTGAACAGTTGTGACAGAGACCATCAAGCCTAAATATCTAAATATCTAAAATATTGAAATCTAAATATTTAAATCTAATATTTAAATATCTAAATATCTAAAGTATTTGCTCTCTGGCCATGTAGAAAAAAAGTTTATGATCCCTTGCTGTAAATATTCATATAGTTTTGATCACTTTAGATAGAAAGAGGGGGATTTTCTTGACTCAAAGGATGAATTAGCAAACACTACTTACCTTAATCTCTGTAAATATTAAAAAATAAACCTTGAATCATTTAAGGGAAGAATTACCTAAAGCAGTGCTATCCCTCGGAAACATAATGTGAGCCTAGTCAATTATTAAATTTGACACATAAAAAAGTAAAAAGAAACAGGTGAAATTAATTTTAAAATATATTTTATTTAATCCAAAATGTAAAAAATATTATCATTTCAACATGTAACCAATGGACAAAATTGTTAATTGCATATTTTACATTCTTTTTTGTTGTTGTTCTAAGTCTTCAAAATCCAGTGTGTATTTTATACTTATGACATACCTCAGTTCCGACGAGCCACATTTCAAGTGGTCAACAGCTACATATGGCTAGTGGCTACTGTATTGGACGGTGCAGGGCTAGAGGCAAAGGAAAGCAGTTGATCTTCTACATTCTTTTATTTGTTCATTCAACTTTAAAACATGCATAGATGGTACAAAGATAAAGAAAACAGAGACCTTGTTCTGAAGAAGTTTAATTTGCTTAAATACTTATATACTTAGAGTTGATCACTCTCTAAAATTTATTTGTAATCCCAAAATCAGTACTCATGGTCATTCACAGACAGGTGCAAAAGAATAAAAGAATTCGAGTTGCCTGACACACATGTTCCCAGACAGTCAAGTGAGGCAATGCTCTGCCTTCCTGTTTCAGTTCTCATATAATACTTTAAACAATTGTCCTTGTTTAGTGCTATATTTTTCCCATCTTTGTGCTTTTTGTGGGTAGTATAAAATGGCCCCCAAGCATAGTGCTGAAGTGCTGTTTAGTGCTTCAAGAAGGCTATGATGAGCCGACGGAGAAAACACGATTGTTAGAGAAGCTTTGTTCAGCATTAGTTACAGTACTGTTGGCTGTGAGTTCAATGTTAATGGATCAACTGTATATGATAAATACGGGTTTTTTCAACAGGAACACACATAAAACAAGTATGCATTGATCAGTTGATCAAAACATGGTAACCAGAGGCTCACAGGAACCTAATCCTATACTTTCCCAAGGAGCAATGGCCAAGTATTTGCTAATTCAGTGTTCATGGTGACTTTATAGAATATAACTGCCATGAATTATGAGAATCAAATATATTATTTCACATTTCTCTGAGTATCAAAAGGTGCAATGATGATGGACTTTAGGAATAGCCTGCTTGACTTCTGGAGGATCCTCCACTTACCAGAGCATGAGCAGGTGGACCAAAGAAGGTAGGAAGAGAATTTCAATCTTTAAAACACTTTGTATACCACTGTCTTTTTTTTTTTTTTTTTTAAGATTTATTTTTATTTATTTAATTCCCCTCCCCTCCCCCGGTTGTCTGTTTTCTGTGTCTTTTTGCTACGTCTTGTTTCTCTGTCCGCTTCTCTTGTCGCCAGCGGCACGGGAAGTGTGAGCGGCGCCATTCGTCGCCAGGCTGCTCCCTCCTTCGCGCTGGGCGGCTCTCCTTATGGGTGCACTCCTTGCGCATGGGGCTCCCCTACGCGGGGGACACCCCTGTGTAGCAGGGCACTCCTTGCGCACACCAGCACTGCGCATGGGCCAGCTCCACACGGGTCAAGGAGGCCCGGGGCTTGAACCGCGGACCTCCCATGTGGTAGACAGACGCCCTAACCACTGGGCCAAAGTCCGTTTCCCTGTCTTTTTTTTCTTTTACCAAAAAAAAGTCAGCAGCCACTAGTCCTCTCCCATGAAGAACTGCTTTCTGAAGTGAGCCAGGCTATTTCATTTCATTGGAATTTATTAAGTTGCATTTATTAAGCTTGCCCAAGAAATAGAAATAATCGAGTCAAATAGGAGATTTAATGTAAGGATATCAAGGTAGTGCACAGAATCAAAGGAGAAGCTGAAAACCTAGCCCTTTAGATGGCAGAACTGGGAAAATTCCATGGTCTTACACAGGAGGACAGGGTCTATTCTCTTTCTGCTATTATGGTAACACAGCTCCAGTGACTTTCAGTCTCTACTTTTCCCTCAAAAGGATCTGTCAGCCAGATCCCTGGGACAAGCACCACTCAGGTGAGTGTCATTTGGTGACACACAGCCTCCCCAACCTGTGTTCACTTCTCTCTCAATAGCGCTCATATTCCTCTGCATTTGGGGCCACCAAAGAATTACAACTCCCAGTAATGTGACAGGGAGGGGTGGAGAGGACAGACATGTAAATGTGATGTGCAAGGTGTGAATGTGACGGTTGGGAGGGTGGAGACTATGAGAGTGGCGTAACTGGGAAAGATTTGGTGTTCCTTGTTCAGCTTGTTACAGGAGAAGAACCACCAACTGATGAAAGTTCCCCAAGAAGATACTTTGCTCCTGTGGTTAGAGATCAATCTTCAGGAACAAGAAACCAGGAAGTGACACAGCAGAATCCATTAGACAAGTGACTGAAGATTTGAAAATTTTACTGGGAATTGTGCTTTCAGCCTACCTTCCAGCTTAAGATTTTAGAGGAAGAGAAGTGGATGTGGCTCAAGTGATTGGGGTCCTGGTTTCAGTTCCTGGTGCCTCCTGGTGGAGGTGAACTGGCCCATGCAGCAAGCTGATGCAACATAAAAGAGACACAGAGGAAAGACAATGAGAGACACAACAAACCAGGGCGCTGAGGTAGCTCAACCAATTGAGTGCCTCTCTCCCACATTGGAAGGTCCTGGAATTGGTTCCCAGTGTCACCTAAGGAGAAGATGAGAAGACAAGCAGACACAGAACACTCAGCGAATGGACACAGAAAACAGACAGTGAGTGCAAGCAACAAGAGGGTAGGGACTAAATAAATGAAATAAATCTTTAAAAATACATATTTTAGAGGAAGAGCAAAAGAACCTAGTCTGCCCAACTTTATGCCAATAAACATGAAAATACAGAATGGACAATTTTCTTGAAATATGTAACTATAAGAATTGATTCAAGAATAAATAGAGGGAAACAGATATGGTTCAATGAATAGAGCTTCTGCCTACCATGCAGGAAGTCAAGGGTTTGATACCCAGGGCCTCCTAGCTCATGTGGTGAGCTGGCCCACATGGAGTACCACCATTCACAAGGAGTGTCGCCCCGCACAAGGAATGGCCCCAAGGCAAAGAGTGCAGCCCTGCGCAGGAGTACAGAGAACACCCAAGAGTGGTGCCACCCACATGGAGAGCTGATGTAGCAAGATGATGCAATGAAAAAAGAAACATAGAGAAGAAACAATATGAGACACAATGAACTAGGCAGCTGAGATGGAGCAAGAGAATGATCACTCTCTCCTACTCAGGTAGGTCCCAGGATGGGTTCCTGGAGCTGCCTAATGAGAATACAACAGACACAGAAGAACACACAGCAAATGGACACAGAAAGCAGATAATGGGGGGGGATAAGAAAAAGAAAAAAGAATAAATAGAAAACTTGACATTTATAATACTCATTAAAGAAATTGAATTATATGTTAAAAATATGCTTAACACCTTGATTCTTGTAGCAAATAAGAATATCATAAGTAAGGAAATTACAGAATAATCTCACATGTTAAATGAAGAATCTAAACAAACATTAGTAAATTGAACCCCAGAAATATATTAAGATATATCATGCTCTTGTTGGTTTTAATCAGAAATGCAATGATCATTTAATATTAGAGTTCTATAATGTAATTCATGATATTAACACTGCAATAGGTGTAGAAAAAGTATTTGATGAAATTCAACACCCATTCATGGTCAAAACTCTTAGTCAGCTAGGAACACAAAAACCTATAGCAAACATAATCTCAATGGGAAAATATTTGAAGCATTGCCTTGAAAATTAGGGGCAAGACAAGAGTAACAGTTCTCATCATTTTTAGTCAAGTATATAGCTAGTATAATAAGAAAAGAAAAAGAAATAAAAGTCACAAGGATTAGAAACTCTTTTATGGGAAACAGACTTTGGCCCAGTGGTTAGGGCGTCCGTCTACCACATGGGAGGTCCGCGGTTCAAGCCCTGGGCCTCCTTGACCCGTGTGGAGCTGGCCCATGCGCAGTGCTGATGCGCGCAAGGAGTGCCCTGCTACACAGGGGTGTCCCCCGCGTAGGGGAGCCCCACGCGCAAGGAGTGCACCCATAAGGAGAGCCGCCCAGCGCGAAGGAGGGAGCAGCCTGCCAAGGAATGGCGCCGCCCACACTTCCCGTGCCGCTGTCGACAACAGAAGCGGACAAAGAAACAAGACGCAGCAAAAAGACACAGAAAACAGACAACCGGGGGAGGGGAGGGGAATTAAATAAATAAAAATAAATCTTTAAAAAAAAATAAATAAATAAGAAACTCTTTTAAAAACTCCTATAGAAAGCACCAATCTAGACCAGATCTATACTAGACCATAAGCACTTCGAGGGCAGGAGTCCAACATTCCTTGAATGACTGAATAAATATCTGGATGTAACATTTCTTCTTGCTTCCTCTCTTTCTTTCCTCCTTGGACTTCTTTTAAAGTGCCCCTTTACATTTAGTTCTCAGTCAAAAGCACCTTCAAGTTCATGGGATTACATGGATGCTGCTATACCTTCGGTCATAATATTTCTCCTTGATCAATGTTGTCTGTCTTTTCCTCTCTGTGTAATCTGGCTTAAACCTTAATCTGTGTGGTTTAATTTTTAAAAAAATATATTCAGAATAAAGAGATCCTGACTATGTAAGGAGCTAGGTTAAGAAATGGAGAAGGGCTTCATTGGGACACAGTGTTTGTTTTGCATGTGTGTATGAGTATGTGCACATGTGCATTGGTCATATTGAAAGTTTGCTTGTTTTAAATACTTTTCAATTACCTTAAATTATTTCCACAATTAGCAAGATTATAGATAGATAGATAGATTGGTGGGGTTTTTTTTATTTTTTATTTTATTTTGCTAAGCTTCTCAAAGCAGAATAAAATGGGTTGGATTTGTGACAGTTTGAAGCTGGATGGATCCCATGTTCTAAAAGTCCAACTCACTGTTTTATAAATAGGGAAATTGAGGCCCTGGGAAGTTAAGTGCTTTTGTTCATTGTCACTAGCCCACCAGATTACGGATTTTCTTATTTGGATTAGAGCATTTTCATTTTATTGTCTTCTTCTAAAATACTGCATATTTAGCTTCAAAGATACAGTAAATATTTTTGAAAGAGATAAATAATTACATTCTGTGAGCAATAATGGATGTTAAATTATCAAAAAAGGTGAAAAAGAAAAGAACCCACAGATAATTTTATATTATTTAAAAATATTTCCTTATCAATTTTGAATTAAAATCAAGAAGCGACTTGGTTGGCTCAGTGAAAATGAATTAGCAGAAATATTTTTGGCCAGAATTTACTGTCTCTGATGCAACCTTTTTGAAAAGAAGGCTTTAAATTAAAAGACCAATCATTTCTTCACCATACAGAGGAAACATTTTGTAATGTAAAATCCCATTTACTGAGTTGTTAAATCGGGCAGTAAAATTCTCTAGACCGCTGAGCTTTACACACACACATTTACAGTTTTATTAGACAAACAGCAAGTATGTATCCTGCTGTTAAAGCAAAGTAGTATAGAAGGAAGCCGTGAGATTCAAAGGAACAACCCTGCATGTTTTTTTCTTGGCACACTTAGAGAAAAGTGAATGAGGCAAACTTAAAACTAATATTGACTGCCACAAAATTTAGAGTTGGAGTTAAATTAGGTACTGCAGTTAAAACGATGTGGGAATAACTGATCCAATAATTCCTTTATGGAAAGTATCTCTGACTTTTTTAATGAAACTCTCAATATTCCAGATAACGTGGTCCAGATAAGGTTCAGCCTTTGAGTTTTTCCCAGAAAAGAAGCAACAGCTATGCCTTTTTCCGGTGCTTTTATGCATAAAAATCTCTGTCACTAACATAATAGATGACCATAAGCATCATTTAACCACTTTGAACTTCAGTTTCCTGTTAAGTAAAATAAAGTAGGTGGTCTCTTGAGAACCCTCAAGGTCTTCAAAACTATAATTCCAAGGCTTGCAAGACGAAAATTAATAAGAAAATAAATTCTAAGAAAATGTGAGTCTAATATGTTTTCCAATGGTTGGGAGGAGCTGTGATTGGTCTCTTGGAATGCCATTCTTGGACTTTGACCCCCTTTCATTCTCTCTCCAATTAAAGTACCCTTTCTTTAGTAGTTTTTTTTTTTAATTTATTGAAATGTATCACTCATATATAAATAATAAATGTATAATAGTTGTGAACTTACAAAATAAACATATACAACATCAAACAAACATATATAACATCTCACCCTACCACCAATAACTTACATTGTTTTTAAACCTTTTTAACTAATAATTAAAGAGCACTGTCAAAATATTACTACTAAACAAAGTATTTTCCCCTAACCAATCTGATTATTATTTTTATATCATTTATATATGAACATACTTAAACAATTAAGTGTATAGTAAAAGTTGTGAACTTACAAAGCAAACATGCCTAACATCATACAGGAGTCCCATACATCAACCCTCTACCAACATCTAGCATTGTCATGAGACATTTGTTACAAACTATGAAAGAACACTGTCAAAATTTTACTACTAATCATAGTTCTTATCTTATATTTGGTGTATTTTCCCCCCAACCCACCCTATTATTTTTTAAATTTATTTTTTTATGACAGAAATTGTAAACTTATAAAACAATCATGCACATGTGCAGAATTCCGCGCACCCCCCCCCCCCCCCCGCCAATGGTAGTCTAGTTATGTAAATGCCAATTGACAGAATGCTTGAGAATAATCTAGGAACTGGATAGCACAGTAAACCAAGAGGTGGGTGAGAATTGTGGTTGATGGTACAGATGCAAGAGTGTCCTTTGTTAGCTAGAACAAATGTATATCACTATAGCAGGCTGTTGGGAATGTGGAGAAGCATGGGAAAAATACAGCTGGAGTGACCTATGGACTGTGGTTAGTAGTAATAATATAATATTCTTGCATCCATGCAAAAGATGTACTGTGTTGATACTGAGGCAGTATGGAAAATGTGAGCCAAATGTACTCTTTAGCAGTTTATTGAATCTTTAAAGTAGTAAAGAGAAAACACAAACACATTCACAATTTTATTAGACAAAAAAGAATTTTATAAATGATGTCACCTTCTCTCACAACTACGACACATAAATCCATCTTTCAAACAGGATCCCAAATGACCTCTTCAATGCAAACATAAATGATCGGTTTTTTCAGTGTGGTGTTCAGATATGGGAAAAGACCCCTTAATACAAGACCTAACCCAATGTGAAGACCCGGTCTAATCTTGAATCCATAGAAGAGAGACCACTTGTCAAAACCACAGGCTGCACCCTTTCAGGGAGAGGAATTCTTATTCTCTTCACCTTGTCTGTGAGGTCTTTGTAGGAGCTGATACCACATTAATGAACAATAGTAGAGAAGTCTTTCATCTGCTGATTACCCACTCAAGACCCCAACGTCTAATCTCATATTCCCCTTAGTTCAGCTAATTCTCTGTATTGGGGAAGAAATTCAATGCAACATCAATCCTGATTCCCATTGTCAATAAATTGTGACTCAACTTAACGTCAACTCAAATTTAACAGGTCTATTTGAGGAGCAACCATATTTTTCAGGATTTTATTGTTATTAATTTTAAAATTTAACCACCTTCATTACTTTACAGTTGGTTCCCCAGCAGCTAGCACAGTGCCTGATAGGTACACAGTATTTACTGAAGGCTGAAAAAAATAAATGAATGAACAGATGTCATTACAGCCTGGAGAGGAATTTCATGTGATTTGAAGGTGGAGAGAAGGGCTGCATGTATGGTTCACTTAAACATTTCCTAGACTTCATTTCCCTCACTATCCACAGGTGGGTCCCAGGCACCCCTCTTCCTTCTCTTGTGCACCCTGGCTTTAAAAATCCTTTCATAGCTCACCTGCCAAACTCACCCCTCTATCTTGCCTTTCCTTTGTCACAACTCTTTGCTTTATATTCTGTTCTCTTCTCTCTGTTCATAACTTTAGACCTGATACTTCAGCCTGTTTGGGAGATTCTAGAGCCCACCTTTATTCAGGTAGGTACTTTATATACATTTCATCATGTTATAAATAACAAAAATCAGACTAAGAGATGTTAGGTAATTAGTCAGATCCCATAGGAAGTGGAAAGAGTCATATTTGAACTCGTACGTCTTTTACGCTGAAGCCTGTACTCTTTCCTGGATGACTGCCTCCATCACCCAGGAATCAGGGTCTCCTAAAGGAAATTATATGCCCACCTCTTCTCAAATAGAAAATATTGAACATAAAATAACCTTGATGTCTCAAAAGTGTAATTAGGAATATGATTGCCAAGGACATGGAGATTACTAGAGTACACAGGACTATTTGACCAAAAACAAAATGGCCCCCAGTCACTATAATTTCCAAATCTTTATGTCTGGTTCTTTTTCTATTTTCTTTTTCATTACCAGCCATCATGTGAGTTTCTAGAAGCCTCTTGACCTCTTTTAAATTAGTTGTTTATAATCTTTTGTGGGCTAAGAAACCAGGAAACCAGGTTTTTTAGGATATGTCTAAAATGGAAGAAGACAGCTACTGAATGAGGGATTAAGAAACTGGAAGCAACGTACATGAGCTTAGTGAATTAGCTCTGTGGCATTTATTTTAACTTCTGAAATGTCTTTTTCTTTGAGCTGTGTTCCCACTGGATGAGATTATTAGAAAAATGACCTCTGGGTAAGTGAGTCACTGCTGAAAAAAGGCATTATTTCCTTTAAAATGAATAAGGATGGCAGCTAATACTGTATTCTATTTTCTTTGTAGAATGGATTCTTTGTTTAAAAATAAGTGAACAAAAAACCCGACAACAACAAAAAAAGGTGGAGCAATAAACTCTAGGAAAGAAGGCCTAAAGTGAGTCACATTATATGAATAGCTAAGTTGATAGGAAAATAAATGTTGTTTTGCTCATAACAGTGAAAAGTCAATAAGCAGCAAATGAACTTCTAAGCAGCAGGGCCAATATTCATTTAGATGTCCTTTGTAATTAAAAAACAACACCCAAGCAAAACAAAGCAATGGCAGCAAACACAATGCCTAGAAGGGTTACTAGCTTCAGGAGAACAAATTGGTGTATAAACAGATTTGTAAATCTTATTCATGAGACATCAATAGCTCATTAATGGAGAGGATGAAGAAGAAGTTCCTTTGTTTAGAAAAGGTTCTACTATTTAAAAATCCTATAGTTTAAAAAATAGTAAGGGATTTGAACATGAAACTGCTGGTAAAGCATTTCAAACACCAAAATGGGAGGAACACGTCTAAAATCTCAATTCTTTAAATACTTGATAATCTTTCAATAAAGGTATGTGGTTTTATGCTGCTCATTCTTCACCTGCTTCATGACACAAACATTTCCTTTACCCCTCCTCTTTGGAGTTTCTTATAACTATCTTCAGGAGACCATGAGATGTTTTAATGAAAATAAAAGCACCTTCTTATCTTTCAACCACTGTCTTGGACTCTAAACCCTAGCTTGTATAGCAGAGATGTTAAGCAGGTTTTTATCGGAGGTGCCAGCTCCTATCATTTGATTGTGCCTGCCTACAGTGTTATATTTAGAAAGTTTCTGACCTCACACTTGTGCTCAGCAGGAAGGAATGTAGAGGTTGATTAATGATGTCTGCCATGGGCAAGATAGAGGTGATGGAAACACACATACAACAAATTGCCATTCCTCTCCAATACCCTGCCTTCAGTGAATCAAGACAGACCTAGTTCCTGCTAAGCTTCTCTCTTTGGCACTGGGCTCTTTTTCTTTAGAAAGATCAGCTTCCTCTATCTAGTACCTATTTGTAGAATATCCAAGTATTTTGTTTCTGTATTTGAAGAGTATATATGAATTTGTTGACCATTTGGTGGGTTGATTATTGTGGTGGTTTGAAACTGTATGTACGCCCAGAAAATCATGTTCTTAAAACGAATCCATTCCTATGTGTGTAAACCCATTCTAAGTAAGATCTTTTAATGAGACTATTTCAGTTAAGGTGTGACCTACTTAATTCAAGATGGGTCTTAATCTTCTTACTGGAGTCTTTAATAAACAGGATGAACAGAGAGAGCGTGCGCACCATGGAAGCAAGCAGTTGAAAGCAGCAGAACCTGGAAGAGAAGAAAGAGGACAGCAGGCACTGTCAGGTGCCTTACCACGGAACAGAAGAGTCCAGAATCGCTGGCAGCCAGTCTTGAGGGAGAAAGCATCACCTGATGATGCCCTGAGGTGGACATTTTCATGGCCTCAGAACTTTAAGCTTGTAAGTTAATAAATCCCCATTGTGAAAGCCAACACATTTTTGGTTGCCATGTTTTTATTAATTTAACTTGGCTAAGAAATATGAATTGTTTTTAGTCCCCAGGCTTCGATAATATCTATATGCCAATGATTCCCAAATCTATATCTGTAGCCTAATTTCTCCTCAGAACGCTAGATATGTGTACCAAGCTTTCTATTTGATACATCCACATGCTATGCATCTAGTAGGTATTCAAACTAACATGGCTAAATCAGACTTTCCAGTCTACCCCTACTCATCCCCTAATTTCACTCCCTTTTACTTTTCTCAAATCAATGAAGTGGCTTCACCTTCCATTTAGTTGCTTAAGCCAAAAATCTGGGAGTTATTCTTTCAATTGTCACCTGAGAGTCACTTTCCCCCAAAGAATCCTTCACAAACCGTCATGTCTAAAATAGTCACCTAGTCAGTCTTTACAGTATCACTCTCTTTTAATTATTAGCAGAACACTAATAACTTTTTAATTATCAGCGAAACACTAATAACATCTGATAGCTGCTCCTTATTTACTTAATTGCTCTCTTTAGTCAATAAAATGCAAGTTCCATAGGACAGGGAGATTACCTTGGTTACCAAAACATACCTAGCATGAGAACAGTGCAGGAACATAATAGAAACTCAAATACTTGTTAAATTAAGGAAATCCCGCAGACCTCAAAAATCCTGGATGGTCTCAAGCAGATGGTGAAGTTTGTCCCCTTAGATATTTGCTCACCAGTAGTTATCTTTGTGGTTTTTGGAAAGAAGCATCTGCCCTACGGACAGAAGCCACTCATGTGATACACAGCAGCAGGGTCTATCTAACAAATAGGTAATTTGAGACTTAGAGGGAGAGAAGAAAGAAAATAGGGGAGAAGCAGTAATTGCCAGATATTTCCCAAAACAGATGAAAAATACCAGGCCCCAGACTCAAGAATCTCAGTGAGCCCCAAGCAGGATAAGTACAAAGAAATCACACCTAGGAACATCATATTTAAACTGCTAAAAACTGAAAACCAAACACAACGAAAAAAGGAAAAAGTCACCAACTTTAAAGGGGCAACAATAAAGCAGACAGTTCTCAACAGAAATGATGGAATTTGTTGAAATGATAGAAGGACATCTTGGGAAAACTGAATCAAATACTTGCCAAACTAGAATTCTATACTCAGAGAAAATACCTTTCAAATGTGAAGGCAAACTGAAAATGCTTTTTTTTTTAGAAAACAGCAAACATTCACTAAAAAGGTACTAATGGGGAAGCGGCTGTGGCTCAATCAGTTGGGCTCCTGTCTACCATATGGGAGGCCCTGGGTTCACATCCCAGGGCCTCCTTGTGAAGGCAAAGCTGGCCTGTGTACCACAAGGAGCTGACACAGCAAGATGATGCAACAAAAAAGGAGACAAGCAGACACAGAAGAGCGTGCAGCGAATGGACACAGAGAACAGACAGCAAAAACAAGCCGCAAGCCGGGAGGGTATGGAGGGGTGGGAATAAATAAATAAATCTTTAAGAAAAAAAATACTAATGGGAATTCCTCAGATAGAAAAACAATGATCCCAGAAAGAAACTCAGGAATTCAGGAAGAAATAATAAACAACAAAAAGGATAAATATGTGGGTAAACATAAATGACTATTGGTTGAATATGTACCAGAATAATAGTAAGGTTTTGTGAGAGTTAAATATATGCAGAAGTAAAATGCATCACAACAACTCAAAAGTGGAGGAGTAAAAAGCTAGAGGGATCTAAGCTTCTGTCATTATCAAGGTGGTAGTAAAATTTTTTTTGTCTGTAATAAATCAAAAATGTATGTTGAATTCACCAGGGTGGCTACTAAAAGAACATATCTCTCACAAACTAGTACAGGAAAAATGGAATTAAAAAGCATTTGTTTAATCCAAAAGAAGGCAAAAGATAAAGGAAGAAAGAAAGTAAAAAGGAATATAGAACAGTCAGATTGAATTTTTTTAAAAAGATGGTAAATATAAGCTCAACTATGCCAGAACCACATTAAATGTAAATAGACTAAATACTCTGAGCAAATGACTAACATTTCAGACTGGATTTTTAAAAAACAATATATATTGCTTACAAAAGGCATAGATATATCTCAAATATGAGAACATCGGAAAATTGCAAGTGAAAGGATAGAGAAAAAGACATACCATAAAAATAGCTATAAGGATTTTTAGGATGTGGTGTTTTCCTTAATGATATTGCAGGGACAAATATAGGACATTATATATCCTGCCATAACCCACTGAATAAACTGGGAAAGAGTATAAATTACAACATAAACTATAATCCATGCTGTGTAGCAATTCTCCAAAATGTACTTATCGAATACAATGAATATACCACACTAATAAAAGAAATTATTGATGTGGGAGGAGTAGGGATGTACAGAGTGGGGTATATGGGAACCTCATATTTTTTATTATAACATTTTGTGTGACTTATGTATCTTAAAAAAAAAGATAATAAAATTTTAAAAAATGAAACACAAAAAACAAGAACAAAAACAACAACAAAACAACCATAAGGAAGCTCCTGGAGCTATACTAATCGAAGACAGAATACTTTAATATGCTAAGCATTGCTAGAGATAAAGAGGGTCATTTGATGATGATAAAGAAGACCCACTAAGAATACATAACAAACTCAATAACATGGTTTCAAAATACATAGTAAATATATCTGTTTATATTAGGTAGCTATATGTATGTGTATAGGGGGTGAAAGTGGAGATAGAATAAACACAAAGGAGGAAAATGGCTAAAATTCATTGTGCACATAATATATCAAGGTAAAAAGTCACTCTCCCATTATATACAGCCATTGGTATAATTATGCTGATAACTTTTGGGACACGATTCATTATTTTTTTTTTTTTTAAAGATTTATTTATTTATTTTCCCCCCCTCCCCTGGTTGTCTGTTCTTGGTGTCTATTTGCTGCGTCTTGTTTCTTTGTCCGCTTCTGTTGTCGTCAGCGGCCCGGGAAGTGTGGGCGGCGCCATTCCTGGGCAGGCTGCTCTTTCATTTCACGCTGGGCGGCTTTCCTCACGGGCGCACTCCTTGCGAGTGAGGCTCCCCCACGCGGGGACACCCCTGTGTGGCACGGCACTCCTTGCGCGCATCAGCGCTGCGCATGGCCAGCTCCACACGAGTCAAGGAGGCCCGGGGTTTGAACCACGGACCTCCCATATGGTAGACGGACGCCCTAACCACCGGGCCAAAGTCGGTTTCCCACGATTCATTATTAAAGGGTTAAAAAAAGATATCTTGGGAAATGGATATGGCTCAAGCAGGTGTGTGCTCTCATTTACCATATAGGAGGTTCAGGGTTCAATGCCCAGGGCCTCCTGGTGAAAGCAAGCTGGCCCACATGGTGAGCTGGCTCACACAGAGTGCTGCCCCATGCAGGAATGCTACCCCGTGCAGGAGTGCCGGCCAAGGCAGACAGCTGGCACAGCAAGATGACACAATAAGAGACACAGAGGAGAGAAAATGAGAAGACAAAGCAGAATAGGGAGTTGAGGTGGCGCAAGAGAATGATCTCCTCTCTCCCACTCCAGAAGGTCCCAGGATTAGTTTCTGGAGCCACCTAATGAGAATACAAGCAGACACAGAAGAATACACAGTGAATGGACACAGAGAGCAGACAACAGGGGGCTGAGGAGACAGAAATAAATAAAAATAAATCAATCTTTTAAAAAAAAGATGTCTTCCAAGTCCATTAAAAGACACCAAAAGTTTCAATGTTGAAAGAAGAATCCATCAGGGGAAATTCAAGCATTAGGGCATGGAGAAAGGACCTGGAACAGAAAAAGTCATGATTTTCTTAGATCAAAAGCTGGCAAGATGGGAAGCAGGCTTGGCCCAGTGGTTAGGGCATCTGTCTACCACATGGGAGGTCTGCAGTTCAAGCCCCAGGCCTCCTTGACCCATGTGGAGCTGGCCCACGTGCAGTGCTGAGGCGCAAGGAGTGCTGTGCCATGTAGGGGTGCCCCCCACGTAGGGGAGCCCCACACGCGAGGAGTGCGCCCCGTAAGGAGAGCCACCCAGTGCAAAAGAAAGTGCAGCCTGCCCAGGAATGGTGCTGCACACATGGAGAGCTGACACAGCGAGATGACGCAACAAAAAGAAACACAAATTCCCGTGCCACTGACAACAACAGAAGCGGACAAAGAAAGAAGATGCAGCAAATAGACACAGAGAACAGACAACTGCGGGGGGGGGGGGGAGGCGAGGAAAGGGGAGAGAAATTAAAAAAAAATAGATTACTAAAAAAAAAAAAAAGCTAGCGAGAACCAAGAGAGACAGATTTCTAGGTAGTTATACAGTCCTGAGAGAAGACAACTGGAACTATTAAAGTAATATAAACTGCTCAGGGACCAGGGCAAGGGAACTCCAAACTGGTAGCATGACAGATTTAGGAGCAGGGGAGTAATGTCTTGATCAGATGACCCGAAAGACAATCTCCTTCACTGGATAAAACTGAACTTGTCTCTCTTCTCTAAATCAGTATCAGTAATTCAGTCACCTGTGTGTGCTTACTCAATGACGTGCCCTCACCAGTGTTGTAGAACAGCTTAATAATCCCAGTTGTAATAGTAATAGTGACTATACATCGAGCACCTGTTGCACTGCTAGTTGTGACGTTAAGTGACTTAAGTGCTTAATAGACATAAACTATTATGTGTATGGCATCTCACCAGTTACCAAATCCTTTCCCATCTATTATCCTGTTTGAAACTTACAAAACCCTGTAAGTAGATATTATTAGCCTCATTTTACAGGTGAGAAAAATGAGATTCTGAGACGTTAAATGATACCTGTCAACTAAATGTATTTCCCACCATATCACATTAGTTTGCACTTCTGCTTGTAGATACTTAAAACATTTCTTCTTCCTGCCTTGTTCAGCTCATACCAGAGCTCATTAGACAGTTGTTCTGCATCTGAAACCATGTGGAGAAACACTTAGTGACAGTGGTCAGGTTTGTGTTTTTAGATTGGGCTTCTAGAGTCCTTATTGGTCACTTAATGTGCTCAGGCTAAAGAAGGTTCTGGCAGATAGGAGACAACTTCCACCATGATCTGGGCAAAGACATGCTCCTTCTCTAGAGGGAACCTAACCCTGATCAACAATTAATTTGACATAAAATTCAGCTGTAGCTTAAGATGAAAAGACCTTATTTCAATGAGTTCACAGAATTGTCAACTTATATGTGCCCCCAGATTTGTTCTTATAAATCACATAGTCTATCATTTTAGTCATCCCAGTTAATCAGTTAGCTACCTTAATGGATGGTGAAAATATTGTGGAGATTTCCAAATGCTGCTGCACACTGGAACTACCTGGGGATTTTTAGAAAAATACTGATACTTGTTCCCCCAGCGAAATCGGGAGTTTGTAAAAGCTCCCCCGGGGTTCCTAATGTGAATAAAAGTTTAGGAACCACTATATGATGTGTATGTCTTAGCTAGTAGTTTCAATGTCAACTATAGTGCATATTGCCTAATTTGTATTTCGCCTCTTTTCTTTTTTTTCACTTACCTTTTGTATTGGAGAAAGAAAGCATCTTCCTAGTCTTGATGCTTCCTTTCTTATGGAGAGCTTCTCTACCAGCTCAGCACCTGGCCTCTCCCTCCAGCTTCATTTACTCATTCCATGGGCAGGGAGTTACCTGACCATACTGGGGACTCAGGGGACAGAATGGAGCATATTGGCTCTGCCCCTGTTTCTCCCTACTTCTGGGAATCATCCTGCTCACAGAGAGCTTGTGCCCTTGATTGCTCTTGGACATGTAGTAAGCTGAGACTTAAGGCCCTGCCCTCTGCAAGGAGACCTGTAATAGTCCAACAACCCTCTGTCAGGTTCCAAGGTGCAGAATGAGGAAGGCTGTTTGCCCACAGGCATAGCCACCTTGTCCATCAGCCCTGTCTATACTACAGGTGATATTGTGATCTTCCATGTCCCTTACTCTTTCTCAACTGTTTCAGAACCCAGACAGGGAAGGGGGGGGTGGAGGTTATTTTGAGGGTTCCTGAGCCCCCAAAATATAGAGATTTAAAAATAAGAAGTGACAAAAGAAGGCAAAGATAGCAGAGATGAAGATGTAAAGGACCTAGGTAACCCCAAAACTGAAAAATTTGTCCCTGAATAAACTAGAAACACAATATGAATCCATCTTAGCTATAACTATAGCTATAATTAGATTTTATAATGATATGCTTGAAAAAGAAATTAAGTGCCATAAATCAGATTCATCATTATTGCTTATGACCCCTAAACATATCTTTCTTTCATTCATTCATTCATTCATTCACCCATTCAATTATTCTTTCAGATATTTTTACCTATCATGTATCAGCCCCTGGTTGCTATTGGCATATGGCTGCAAATGAGAGATACAGTTTTTGTATTCTTGGCACTTCTACTAGTGTAAGGCATTGTCTGAAGTGCTTGGAAAAAGATCTCTATTATTCTCATGCATTCTATGAAAATGTCCATTTTACAGATGAAGAAATGTAAATGCATGGATATTGAGTAAATTTAGCAAGGTTACAGTGCTGGTAATGTCAGATGTCTAAGTTTGTACTTTTTCTCTTGAATCACATTGTCTCCATGGAATGTTATCTTATTTCCCTTCTGTTTATCTAAACCCTACAGACCTTTTAAAGTCCAAATGAAATCCTTCTTTCTCTGCTAAGTCCTTGACTAAACTTGATCTGCACCTGCTGTAGGCCTACAACACTCATCAATTTAGCACCAAACAATACTCTCTTGCATGTTTGAGGTTATTTCATGTGAGTTTATGTGACCTTCCTAAAAGCCATAGAGGACAGGGTTGAGATCGTATAATTTTTCTGGTTTCTTCTGTACCTAGTGCAATGTTGAGCATCATTGCGTATTTTCTGCTTAATTGAAATCTAAATATCATCCTTTCCCCCCCTAACTTCTAGATTAAGATTGAACGAGAAGGGGAAGAACATTCTGATGACCCTACAAGGATTTTTTAACCTGAGGGCCTGGGGTCCACAATCCTCCAGATATAGTTGCTATGTTTTGTGTCTCTTTGCATATGGGCATCATAGCCTCAAATTCTGAAAAGGAGTATGAGATCCATGCAAGGTTAAGACAACTTAATGAGTAGATCCACACATTAATGTTCTATCTCATTTTGCTCCACAGCTGCCTTTTCCTCTGGAAAACTAGAACTTACATTTTATTAGACGTCACAGGTCATTTCCTCTTTGACATCGTCCTCGCGGCCTGGCAGAGAAAAATTGCCTTTTCTTACTTTGAAAAAAACAACAAAGGTCAATCCTCCTCATTCCAGGACAATTAAGAGAAGTAAGACAGGCCCCCCTACATTCCTGACAGGTTTTTACAATCTAGTTTTATTATTCAGCTCTTACTAAAATGCTAATGCCCTGAGAGAGGGGAGAAAAAAATCTCCGAATGACTTCTTTTAGCACAAACAAACATCATAAAGGAAATGTGAAAAAAAAAAAGAAAAAAACTACATTTTCAAAGGTACAGTAGAAGGAATGTGCAGAGCCTCTGTTGCTGCTCAGAGGCGCAGGGTGGGGAGAGTAAATGGCTCATATAAAGTGAGCAGAGGTGAAAAGTGGGAAGGCAGGGAGCCATTAACTTCCTAAATCCAGGAGCCACATGACAAGAGAGTGGGCTTTTCTGGAGACATATCCCCAAGGAGGATGGTCCAGCACTACTTTTTATAGCAATGTTAGAACATGCCCATCCAAATAACATTTCCATGTTGACATCCACAAAAGCAAACCCCACTGCATGATCTAGCCTCTATGACCCCCTGCCAATAAAAAACATAAAGCATATCTTGGGGTTTTTAACACTCATAACTACTGAGAAGTTAGGAGCTTTACCATTTTTTCCCTTGGCAACATCAGTTGGTCTGCACCTAGAATTCTGTTTTCAAAACTAAAAAAGAAAGAAAGAAAGAAAGAAATGGACTAGGTAGGGTCCTTGCTTAAATCAGTGGGCTGGACTGGAGGGGTGCTTCTAAAGTTTCTCACTCGCATCAAATTCCTATAAAAAGGAAACCTTCTCCAAAGGGAATGAATTTGAGACTCGTTTCTTACTATTCTAACCCATCCTCCCATTTTCCTTAGCAGCTATTCTGAAGAGGTAGATACCATCATCAATTCCAGTTTGTAGATAGCATGAAGCAGGGAATGCAAGTGTAAGAAAGGACGCTGTTTTTTTACAGTAAAGAAATGTTCCAATGTTTAAGACAGCGGCTGGCTGTTGAATCCAGGGGAGTCTCCAGCACCGCCTGGTTTTCCCTCTCTGCGTGCCACACCAGCCCTGTATTGGGGCATGCATTACTCCCACTGGATGCCTATGGAGGGGATCATAGACCTGGATGATTTCTGAAGCCTATCTCCAAACCTCAGCCCTCTGCCCTTGTCACTCTTCCATAAGTTTTGTTCTACTGTCAGCTCTTGTTCAGAAGCTGACCCCCGGATCTGGTACCTGGATTCTGAACTTACCCAAGGGCCGCAGCATCCATTACCCTGCTTAATTACCTAGCGGCATAGTCCTTCTAGGAGGTCCTTAAACTCAGCCCAGGGGCTAGAGACCCTTTACCACCATAGAACTTTCTTAATTCTGGCTGCTTGGCTGTATCTCTGAGTCCCTGTCGCTCTGTTCAGTCTGCAGCTGAAAGACACTGCACTGCCTGCTGCAGGGTTGGCTCCACTCTGATTCAGTTTTGGGTCCAATTTTTAGGATTAGCTCTGGGTCCTAATGTTTCCCATCCTACTCGGTGCTGCTACAGCTGTGAGATACAAAGTATGCCTTCTTCAAGAGTAGATCCTCCAAACTCTCTTGCCTAACACGCACTTTCTAGACTCTAAAGACTGAGAAGTAGGGTTAAGGCCACATGCATGGATGGGGTAAGTGGTTTCAACTGCGAGGGGTGGTGAGCTGCACAAGCCAGGGGAAGGGAGAGCTGCCAGGGAGTAGTAACTGAACCTCTCCTGAACAAGATTTGTGGGAAAAAGTAATAAAGAGATGAGTCTTAGCTGAACTCTCCTCTTTGATTTCTCTTCCAGTGATTCGCAGACCTGATTCCTAGAAATTCTAGTTCCGTGTTTGGGGTGGGTGGTCCAGAGACTGCACCCCACGAAAACAGCTGCCCAGGTTGCAACAGGGCATCTGGCATCAGGGAGGATTTCTGTTCACATCTGGAAAAGGATCCAGTGGGAGCACAGGGAGGGTGGAGCCATCCTCCCTGGGTTGGGACCACATGGCAGTAGGACAGCCCCAGAATGTCCTGAGGTCCTGCAACCTTTCCAGGCAGATATGGACAGAGAGAGTGGCCGGCAGAAGGAGACAGATTGCCTCCTGCTGGGGGAAGGGAGACTTCTTGGGCTTCCTTTCACCTGAAAGACCCCTGAAAACACTGGTTTGAAAAAATGGGTTGCCACAATTGGGCTGGAGGTGATCTGATTTGGCTTTAAAGACCACCATCCTCCAAGGGCATCTACTTAACCTCATGTTGGGGTAGCCAGGGCAGAAGGAGCCCTGCTTTCTTTGCCCCCACCAGAGGGGTTTGAGCCTTGGATCTGGCAGCAACTTTCATGCCCACCCTAGCTGTCTCTAATAACCTCATCTCAGCAGGAACACATTTTCATAAGAATATATATTTTTAAAAGATATAAATGAATTTACTAAACTTGTTAAGGACAAATGAAGGCACCAAAGATATTTAATTATTCATGTGCTGGCCTTGTGTTAGTAATGGAGGAATATAATAAAGATGTATAAGAAAAAGACCCCACCTTTAAGGAGCAATTATTGGGTAAAATAAATGTCAGGCATGTATGCATAGAATGCAAAGTAGGATCTAGCACATCATGTGAGTCGCAAACACAATAAACACTTGGGCAATGGTTTTCCAAATGTGCATCTATATTAGAATCAATGAAGGGTTTATTAAAAATGCTTATTCTTAGGCCCATCTCCAGACCTAATGAATCAAATTCTCTGGAAGTGAGGCCTTGGGGAATTGTGTGTTTTAAAAGCACCCGAGTATACAGGAAAGTTGCAAACCACAGCCTTAGAGTTCAGTAAAGAGAAAATGGTGCCTCAATGAAATATCAGAATCTGCTCTCTGGTAATGAGATTTGAGAGATTCCCTGAAGAATGTTCCTGGACCATCCCTTGGGAATGGCAATGCAGAATTGACCACACTGCAATACGACTTCCTTTTCTTTGTCCATCTTTATTAGGACAGTAGGAACTTCTAAAGGGGAGGGATTTTGTCTTCTCTGCTGGAGTCATGTTGGCCCATAGTACACCTTCAATAAATGTTGGTTGAACAAATGAATATGCATGTAGGAGCTAAACAAACAGGGATGAGGGATTATAAGAGGAGAGAAGGCAGAGACAAAATTTCAGAGATTGGAAAATCAAGGTCGAGGGGTAAGGGCGACTGAGGAAAAAGTTAGTTTAGGCAAATAAGAGTAGATATGTTGGCAGACTTGGCACAGTGGGTAGGGCATCCGCCTACCACATGGGAGGTCCTCGGTTCAAACCCCGGGCCTCCTTGACCCGTGTGGAGCTGGCCCATGCGCAGTGCTGATGCACACAAGGAGTGCCCTGCCACATAAGATGACGCAGCAAAAAGAAACACCGATTCCCGTGCGGACAACAACAGAAGCAGACAAAAGAAGATGTAGCAAATAGATAAGAGAACAGACAACCAGGGTGGGGAGAGAAATAAATAAATAAATCTTAAAAAAAAAAAAAAAGAGTAGATATGCTCCACAGCAAAGCCATGGGCGAGATTAGGGGGGTCCTGGAGTGCTCCACTGGAGGGCGCGACCTGCATTCTGTGGATGATGGGGAGTCACCAAAGACCTGGACCAAGAGAGGGATGGGATCAAAGTGGTTGATTTAGGACAATTAGTTGTATGGCCACGGGCAGCTCACCTGGGAGTAAAAAGTGAGAGGAGCCAGGCAGCCACGTACAAGGCCTCAGAATAGCTAAGGATGGACTTGGTCAGTGTTAGAGGCAGGATGTGCTGAGATCCCATGACTGTCTCTCTCATTCAAGCAGCGGAATCATCCAAGGTCCCTTTGCCTGACGCCCTGATATTCTTTGCTCACTTTCTAACTCCCTTCTACTTTGATTCCCAGGCCTGATTGAGCTTCTGTCCCTCGGCTGCCCAGGCAGCGCCTCTCGTCTTGTGCAGGGATCACTGGATGGCAGTGCAGCAGATTCACTTGGGGCAGGAGCAGTGGTCAAGGGGTGGGGGCTGGACAAAGGCAGAGGCTATGGGATGGAGAGGAGGGGCCAGATTTAAGAATCATTTCTGAGGCAGAATCTGATTTGGTGACTGATCATGGAGTGGGAGGGAGGGACATGTTAAGGATAACGTTGAGGTTTTAGGACTCTAGGAATTTAAGAAGAGGAGTTTTGGAGCAGAATGATAAACAGTTCAGACTGGAGCATACTGAATTCAAGGTGGCAAAAAAAAAAAAAATTCCAGGTAGAAGATTCTGAAAACTTGTTTTTTTAGGAGATACTAGGCATTAAACCAGGGACCTCGTACAGGAGAAGCAGGTGCTCAACCACTGCTACACCCACTTCCTTGGAGGCTTATTGAAAACAGCAATATGCAACTCTGGAGGGACGTGGGTGCTGGTTATTGGTAATCATTGGTAGGCATGGAAATGAATGGAATCACCCAGAAAGAGCATGCAGGATGAAAAGAGAAAATAACCTATACTAGAACACCAGCGTTAGGAGGTGGGGACGGGGGGGGGGGGGGGGGGGAAGAGCCAGGAGGAGAAGCTGAGAAGGAAGGGGGAAGGGCCAGGAGGGCAGAAGGAAAACCAGAAGAAAGCAGAGCTCATGAGAGGCAACGCTTTGAAGAAAATGAGAATAGCAGTGTTACATGGGGCTGAGAGGAGGAGTCAGCCATCCGGGAACAGCAGTGCATTGGGAGGGATGTAAGTGGAAACCAGACTGAGGAACCCCTGGGAGGTAAGGTTGGGGAGACCACAGGTCCCCCTCTTTCAAGCAGTATGGAGGGATGAGCAACGTCCTCACCACGTCAGATTCTTTGGACAAATGAACGCAAAAGAATTCAAAATGAAAGGCAGAGGGTGAAGCATTTCACTGACACCCCCACTCCAATTTTCTTAAATTTTCCCTCATTTCATTTAAGACCCTGGGCATTTGTTCCTGGATTTATGCTCATAGCTGCTAAATGCAGTGTGATTGAAAGGATTAATTATATTTTTGATTTCTTGTTTTGTAAGAAATTATTCCTTTTATGTTTAACTTGCTGGGAGAATAATATGGAAAGCATGTATTCCTGGTATTTATGAAAGGAGTTCTTATTTTCTCAACCTTTTAATGAATCAGTCCTTTGCTCTTTGAGACAAGATGATCCATCTCACATTGAAAGTTTCTTATTGTGAAGTTCAATGTCATCAAGAAGAACCAATGAATGAATTGTAAGTATTCACCACAGTGCAATACCTACAAGAGAAAGAGAAGAGGTTGAATAAAGAAGATGAACTGAATATTGAAGCTATTCACTCTAAACAACACACACACACACACACACACACATAAAAATAAACAAACAGCACAGTGGTGTTTTCTCTATAACTATGGAAGGCTTTTGCAAAAACTCTAGTCTATGACATTGTATCAGTATGGTAGAAAAGACTCAGCCCTGCCTGTGGTATCAGAAATATGTACACAGCACATGCTCCATTTTACCTACAGAGGAAGGTGTTAAGTGTGCCTACATTTCTGGTTGATTCACTTAGCACCACTAGCCAACGTAATTAGATAATTCCCAGATGGGATCAATTGCCTTATTCCATGGTCACAGATGGCTCCAAACCTAAGTGTGTGTCATGATCACAAGAGGAGCCTGGTGAGAGAGTGGGGGTCACTGCAAACCCAATTCCACTACAAAACAATAGTTAGTTAATAAAACTGGTATGGGGACAATTGGACAAGGCACTTGTGTCAGTCAACAGAAGCTGACTCTGGCCGATCTAACGAGAAAAGGCATTCATTTACGGGATGGTGGTGGTGCCCGGCAATCACCAGGAGGGCTGGAAGACGAGCTCTGAGTCGATGCCTACAGGATCAAGCCCCAAGGTGATGCTGCTCCTCAGTCTGATGACACCACGGTGGATGCCCTGCTGCTGCTCTCTGCTGTGGACGCTGCCGATGTGCCCACGGCTGTTGGATCCTGCACCATCACACTCCTTGTAGCACCAGCTGCTGGTGGAGCCTGGGTTAAGCCTCCTCCCTCCCCAACTTCAAAAAAGGCCAGAAAATGGGTCTCTAGCATTTTCAGTTTTTAGTTGGGAGGAGGTTTTGCCTCCTGGGGTTGGGTTTTCCGCATGGACAGGGGAAGGGGTCACATCCTGGGTGACTAAAAACAGTGACAAATGGCATTCTAGCTTTTGAGAACCAGGGGTATGTCATATCCTTCTTTAGGGGCCCAGATCCCAGCACAATCCCCTGCACAGAGTAAGTGCCAGTATGTTTTGATTTTGCTACTCAGTCAATAAGTGTTCAAGAGTTATGCCTGGTAGATTCCTATAGTCTAGAGAGCTGAGCAACTTGACAACACTAGTCTTTCATTTTTAGAGCTGCGGCTCTTTGCTGAACCTGTTGTAATGTGGCCATATTACACTCACATCTTTTGATGGGATCACTGTCAAGATCATTAACGAAACTCACCATCCACTCAGTGAAAATCTCCTTCTGAGCTCTGTGAGTACATCATGATTTGCATGTTGTAAAAAGTAAAGCAATAACAGTATTTGAACCCTCTGATCTCTATTGAGTTAGAGACAGAAAATATATCAGCATTTTAAGACAAACATCTCAAAAACTGTACTCAGGGAAGAAAACGGTATAATCTGTAGTGTTATTTGACAAGATTGTTCTTCCTCGTCACTGCCCACCAAAAGGGAAAGTGTTGACCTGATTGACTGGCAGCCCATCCATTTTCTGTGAAAAATGGAAAGCATTGGGGGCTTAAATGGTAAAGTTATCAAATATCTTACATCCAAACAGCTACCTATAAAACGACTTCCATGCAGCCAACGGTAATGTTTGCTATTTTAACGTACAATATGGTGTCTTGCAGACACTGGAAACTCTCAATTTTTCTTGGTGGTGATAACAGCTAGAGATAATATAAATTGCCTCGTATATAGGTAACAAAAGACTTGGCACGTACCCTGAGGAGGTACTTTAATACAGTATGCTGAAACTGTAGGTAAATTATTAGATCTACAGTGTAGCTAGTACCAATTTTGATGCCGTTTTCCATAAGATTATTGTTATTGGCAGATGAGCATTTGTTGCACAGATAGAACAGAGTTCCCATATATCATTCGCCCAGCTTCCTATAATATCTTAACCATGATACATTTATCCATACTAGGAAACTGACACTGGTACAACCTATTAACGAAACTACAGGCTTTGTTTGGCTTTCTCCACTATTTCTTGCCAATGAGTGACTTCAGCACTAATTTGGGCTCATCTAACACAGTTATCTTAGAACTTCATTTATTCAGACTGACTGGAGCTCAGAGAAACTATAAAATCTACCATTTACTAAACACTTACTGTGCACCAAACTTGGGACCAAATACTTGGCATGTAGGAGTTCATTTCACCCTCCCCAGAATCAAGAAGGTGGGAGGATCATATCAGCTTCAGAATTAGACAGTGGGGCTTAGGATACCAAGCAACGGTCAGGGCGACACAGCTGGGAGTACAGAATCGAGACTGACTCCAAAGCCCACCATGACCTTGACTGCAACAGTACTGACTGAAGGGCATGGAAATTGTCTCCAGCAGTCTGCCCCAGGACCCTTCTTCCTAAGTTCAACCGGATCAACCATAAGAGGTGACCCTGACGTGGGAGGTTTTCCTGTCACTATGAAGTGAGACTCTAAACCAGGGGTTCTTAACATTTTTGTTCTAGGGACCCCTTTGCCAGTCAGGTGAAAACCACAGACCCCTTACTAAGTCCACACTATATACTGTGTATTATTTAATAAATATATCACACCTGCACATCACACAAGAATAATGTTTTTTCAGATTTTCAGTTCAAATATTTGGAACTGAACTGTGAAATATTTCTGGGGTCCGTGGACTCCTGGTTAAGAACCCTTGCTCTAAGAGAAATGGGTTTTTCTGTGATCTGTGGAATCAGCTCCAATACTGACACCAAGCATGCACGCTCTTAGGGGAAGTTCTCGGTATTCCCCAGCTGTGCTCTTGCCTTCCTTCCTCTGCTGGGGTGAGCTGGGGGCTTCCCCTCTGCTCTCCAGCCAGAGCAGCTGGGAGGATATGGTGCAAGCATCCCCGTATGCCTTTCGCTTTTCTTTCCTGAGTGTAACGTTGACTTAACGTGTGCAAAGTAATCTGAAATGCTGGGATAAAAAGAGCTGGGGAAACTGCAGAGTATCCTGATGAGTAGCTGAGGCCAGACAGCTGGAAAGGGGAGACAAATGGGCTGGGAGAGGCCTTGGGTTCCAGGCCTGCAGGCAGCTGGTTGGCCGAGGGCCAAATCCTGGTTCTGCGGAAGCTTTCCTCTCAAGGTCAAAATCCCAGCTCCACTCAGGAGTCAGCCCCCAGAATAAAGAATTCCCAAATGGCTTGAACCAGAGCTAAGGAACAGATCTGACCACACGAACTGTAGTCAACTCCATAACCGACCTGCAGAGAAGGGGGTGGGACATCATTCATCTTCTGCTATTGCCAAAGTCAGACCACCTGCAAATTACTGGATTTCATCAATGAAGGAGAAAATGTGATAAATATCAGAGATACGAATGAATGAGAGTGAACTTCGTTCATTCCTTTGGACAGGTATGGATTTGGAGTGGCGATGAGCGGTGCTACCTGTGGGAGGCAATGCCTCCTTTATGAAAGAGTGGGTGAAAGTAATGAAGACCAAGTCATATGCTGTTTCACTGTAGTTAGAGAAAGACTTGCTTTCATGGAGGACGTTAAGGCTTGTGACTTCATAGGGTGGGGTGGGTGACAGTTTGCTGGAAACTTGAAGCCTACAAAGAAGCAAGTGGAAAATCTTTCAGTATAAAACGACACCACCTATATCTAGAAAGTTAGCATCGCCGAGTCTCTTCTGCCCAGCGAGAATTTCGGTTTTTCTCTGCGTGTACATAAATGGTGGCTATAAATGCGGCTGGTCCTAAACCGTTTATGATAATGGAGGGGGATAAGATTTGTTTGGCTAACCCAAAATTTATGTTCGGCTTTCATCATGTTTTCATGTCCTGCTCGGGCTAATAGATGGGTAGTTATCTGTCGCCTGAACCTACAAACCGAGGGTGTGGCTGCTGGCAGCACCATGCAGCTTGGCATCCAGAGAGGAAGAAAGCACTTCCCCTGGCTTCCATTAGAGAATTCCAGAAGAATCTAGTCAGCCTGACTTCGGGTCAAGTGCTCATCCGGGTCAATCCTATGGTCAGGGAAGCAGGGTCAATCTCTTACGGTGCCTGCTTCCATGCAGACATAGGGACTGCGTGTGGAATGAGAAATCCCCCAAAGGAGAAGGGGAGCCGCGCCAGGCGGCCACCCTGCTCTGCATCTGTTCCAGCTGAGCAGTTAAAAAGGCCAGGAGACACGGTCGTCCCAGGCTCGCGGTGGGTGACGGGGGTGTGTGAAAGGCGGTAGGGGCACAGTAGTCATCAGTTGCTTCTTTTCTGGACATCGCAACTCTGCCTCATTCCTCCTTTGGTGTGTGTGACAGTTTCATATTATTTATGAATTCCAAAAAGAGATATAGATTATGTTTGTAAACTGGTCTCTTCTCTGATATGATACCCTTTGATTGCATTAGAGTCTGCTGAGATGACTTTGATTAAATGACGTTAAGATTAGAGCTTTGACTCGACCACATCATTAGGGCATGCAGGGCTGAGTCTCCACCTCCCTTGGTGGGCTATGTAATTGGACACTCAGTCAAGAACACAGAAGTAGACACGCAAAAGACATGGCAGAGGAGAGAACTTGGTTTTGACGCTGGAGCCCTGAGGAGAGAAGCGACATTTACCTGACAGTTAACAGCTGACGGTGTGAAGAGACCAGAGAAGTTGAGAAGCCCTGAGAGACAAGCTTTATGCCAGCCTACAGCTGAGATCAGAAGAAGCTGGGACCTCAGAGCCTTAAGAGGAAAGAGGAAGGCTGAACCCTCACAGGTATTGGCAGCCATCTTGCTTCAACTTGTGGCAACAGACTTTGGGTGAGGAAATACCTCTCATGGTACCTTGAGTTGGACTCTTTAGGGCCTTGTAACTAAACTTCTACCCCAAATAAATACCCTTTATAAAAGCCAACAAAGTTCTTGTACTTTGCATCAGGACTCCTTTTGGCTGACTGATACAGTGTGTGCTCCATCTCATGTTGCCCACGGGTCATTGAGGGTACCTGAAGCCACCAGTGATGATTTCCTGTAAGTCCTATACAGGTTCTTGTCTGAACTGGTATAATAATAGCCTGCCAAGTCTCCCTGCCTTCTGCCTTGTTCCTTTCTAATTCACCCTCCATACTGTTCTGAGAATGACCCTTGTAAAACAGAGTTCCTTTCAATACCTTCTTATGTACCAACGTTATTTGTTCATTTGAAAAAAAAAATTTTTATCAAGCATCTACTATGTGTCAGACACTGTTTTCATGGTCTTGGAAATTATTACCAAACAAAACAAAGATTCCCGGACTTGTAGAACTTGTATAGGGAGACAGACAATGAGTAATCAACCTAATAATAAGCAAATTACTAATGTGTTAGAAGGTGATAAGTACAAGGGGAAAAAGGAAAAGTAGAACAAGATCTGGAGGATCAAGAAGGGGATGGGGAAGGAGACATTACAGCAAAGGCTTAAAAGAGATACCGGGGTTTGCCATGTGGAATTCATGACAAAGTTTTGTAGACTTGGGCCCCTGCCTGTATCTCCAGCAGGATCGACAAGAACTTCCTCATTAGAAACCTTCCTTTTCGTCATGCTGCACTCCTTGGCAGTCCTCTGACCTGCCTCTCTCTTTTGTGACTCTGTGTGTCCTCCCTGCCTAGGGTGTCCTCTCCTTGGGGACCTTCTTCTCCCCACTCTTTTTTACCTGTTAACCCCTGCATGTCCTCGAAGACAGATGACGTTTCAGAGCTTCCATCATGGCTGTCCCGCATGGCGACTAGTTGAACTTCTTCTGGTGTCAAGCAGATCTGAATTTGAACCGTGCTTCTATCTCTTGACAATGATGGGCTAGGGTGTGCATCTGTAAATGGGAATAAAAATAGCATTCTCCTTATAAGGTTAAGAGAATTGAAAAGAGAAAAGGCAGGTAAAATGATGATGACAGTGCTTGGCTCCAAGTTCAGGTTCAGTCCCTCTTTGGTGCTATTACTATCATGGTTCCTCCACCCCTTCCTCCCATCCCTTGTCTCCCTCCGTCCTCCCGGGGAATCCATTTCAATAACCCCAGGGTGGCCCCACCCTTCACCCTCCTTGGCCACCCTGGTTGGCTGATGAAAGCAAGTCCAAACATCTTCCCTGGCCAGCCATGGCCTGGGCCCTCCTTCCTTCGTTCCCAGGTCCCTGGCTCTGTCCCTTGGCTGGTGTCCTCATTGCCTGCGCACAGCCCTGACCCCTATCGCGTCATCCTGGCCCCTGACCACATCCTGGCTTGGGGTTCGGGTTTTCTCCTGGTGGCCCAGAGCTGCCTGATCCGTTGCTTGGATGGTTCTTGATTTCTTTTCTGTTAAACTTCCTGCTCTAGCTCTCTCCATGGGAATTAGGGTTAGGCCTATCCCTGAGAGGGAAGAGTAGCAAAGGGCTTTCTGCACCAGGGACACAAAAACCACTGTAGGTGTTTACCAAGGAAGGAATGAAAAATAGACTATTCTTACAACAATTGTTAGTTTCCAGAAAAAAGGAGCAGATAAGTACAGAAAGTTTCCGTACACCTCAGACCCATTTGCACTTATTGTTAACAGCTTATATTAGTTCGTTACAAATAACCAACCAGTAAGAGACCTTATTATGAACTCAAATCCATCCTTCATTCCAGACTGCCTTAGTCTTTTCATTCCAGGATCCCACACTGCATTTGTTGTCACGTCTCCTTAAGCTCCTCTTGGCTATGACAGTTTCTCAGGCTTTCCTTGTTAGTGATGACCTTGGCACTTTTGAAGAATACTGGTCTAGTATTTTGCAGAATGCCCCTCCACTGGAATCTGGTGATGTCCACAGAAGAAACTGAATGCAGCACAGGGCATACGGAGGGGAGACAAACAGGGAAGGTGAAGGTCCTGAGATGAATCCCAGCAGAAAGCCTAAGCACATCCCTGAGCTGGCCAGCCAACAGGAAGAGGCAGGGCTGCCTGGGCTGCTGTCAGCTCACGGGAGCCTTGGCCAGATGCCACCTCCACTAGAGATGCCTTCAAAAGCAGAGGGAGGTGAAGAAAAGCCTGGCCTCTCCCTTCCTCCCACCCGTCTCCCTCCAGTGCGTCTCATCGCCCCCCACCCAACCATTAGCCAACTAAGCTGGGACGCTGTGAACCTCAACCTGCAAGTCAGCTCCCAGCACTGTAGAGCAGGGGCCTGGCACAGAAGGGCTCTGAAGACTGGCACCCAAGACCGGGACGGGTGGCAGTGGACTATGCGGCACCGTGCCATGTTTTATCGTAGGGCTCACACCACTGCTCTGCACTTGTTGGCTTGTCCATGGGCTCCATGTGACGAGGAGTTCTTTGAGGGTCTTATTCTGTGTTGATTTGTGTCCCCAAAGAGATATGTTCAAGTCCTAACCCCAGGCCCCGTGAATGAGACCTTATTTGGAAATAGGGTCTTGGAACGTGTGATTAGATGAAGCCAAACTGGAGTAGGGTGGGCCCTGGTCCAAACAGATTGGTGTCCTTATAAGAAGAGAGAATTGGGGCCCAGACACACACAGCCGAGAAGGCCGTGTGAGGACGGAGGACGCACCCACAAGCCAAGGAATGCTAAGGCTTGCCAGCAAACCCCAGAAGAGGCAATTTCCGAGGCACCTTGATTTCAGACTTCCAGCCTCCAGAACGGGGACACAGCCCATTTCTTCCAGTTTGTGTTCCTCTGTGGTGGCAGCTGCGGGAGACTAAGACAGATGTCGTTTCTTGTTTATACCCAGAGCGTAGAATTGTGTCTGGCTCACACTAGGCATGGACTGTTTGATGTATATGCCATTGAAAGAATGAGTGAATACCCCATTCTTTTGACCAGTGCCTCTTCTGGTGTGCTCTAGCCCTGAGGACTTGCTTACCACCAGCCCTGCTTTTCAGCTTCTCGTCACCTCCAGTTGGTGCTAAGCTTCCTCGCAGCCTAGCATTGGCAACATGTTAAGGCCACATGGATGATGTGGTCTAAACTAATTAAACCCGTTTTCAACAAAGGGATCAAATTAATTCATCTGAGTAAGTTTTCCATTAATCCTTCCATGTAGTTTCCCAGGAACACATCTTCCGATGCTGCAGCGACATCTAACCTATTCCTTATGAGCTGTACATGGGATGGGATGGTTAACTTTTGAGAATATAAACTTTTGAGTTCAATGTCACACAGCCCTTCACTGGCTGGTATTTAGATGGGTTGGGACACATGGTCAGAGAAGGTACTTTTCCTTTCAGCAGCGGGGAGGAGGAAGTGGACTGCCACAAACAGAACCGACTGGTGGCTCTCCCGTGGGTGCCCGCGGATGCTCCCCTTGTCAGCGGGCCCGAGCAGCGATGGGCCTGCGGCTCATGGGGAGGCTGCCTCGCAGCGGGAACACCTCGAGGCTCCAGGTAGTCAAGCCTTTCAGTGCCCGGAAGGCACAGAGAAAACCAAGGTCCAGTTGAGGAAAGCCTCACTCCCGAGGTGTATAAAGTGAGGCCAGTTTCGGTCTCTGAAAAAGAGCAAAAAGGTCCATGGGTGACTGCCACACTGCTCAGCCCCAGAGTTTTAAGCTTTCTCTCCACCAGGATGGTTCAGATAGCCACAGGGTAGAAATCTTCCTCCTTCAGCAGTGATGACAAGATTTTCAACTAGCCACACATTTTCATGCTGGCCCATCACTGCTCTAATACGAGTAAGAAAGGATGACCAAAGTAAATCACCTGTGGTTGATTTTGGATCACTCATGTTCCACGGCTTTGGGAGGCCAGGTTGTGTACCTGAAAGAACAGAAGCCAGCTGGAGGCATCGGAGACCGAGGCTGGGATTCCGGCTCTTCTGCTTACCAGATGTGTGGTCTGGGGGCAAATCACTTAACCTTTTCTCATTTGAAAATTGGGGCTTATAATATCTGTCTTCTCACAGAGGTGCGGTAAAGATGGCACAAAATGTATGTTGAGAGGACTTTGAAGATCGATGAGTATAACATTATCAACTGGCTCTTCGCGTGGCCATAAGGCAGCAGAAAAGGTGCCTTTGATGTTTAGTTAATACTCAAAATCCTGCATTACATTTATTGAGGTACAACTGGAAGGGGGGGAGGGCCAGAGTACTTTTCAAAGGGACCTTTTCTGTTCCAAAAATAGCACTTAGAAAGCACATATTTGATTTTTCCTTTTGGAGTCATACCACAGCGCCATTGTTATTAGCAGTTTTTACAGAATTGTGACCTTCAAACTTGCTGATATCAAGACTGAAAGAAAGCTCCCAGGCCCAGAATCCTTCAAACAGGCTTTTCAAACTCACGCTCTTTTATTTGGAATTAAGTTCCAATAGAATTGTCTTCGTGAATGAGTACTTGCAAGTTTAAAACTTGCCTCCCAGATGGGTGCAGGGGATGACTATGCTGAGAGGTGTTCAAAGCCCTTTTTTTGGAGGGGAAAGGAGGGGAATCCTCCTTTATAGTCATAAAATACCCTTTCCCCAGTTATGCAAGAGAAAAAACCTATAACTTATTATGGTTTTCCTAACGCTACATGAGCTGATTTGTGTGTAGATCGAAGAACATAATTTACTTTCAGTTTACTGAATTTGTGAAATTTTTGCATTTGTTTTCATTTGTAATTAAGTTTTCTCTGTGAGGCACACCATATGCCACCATTAATTCTTTCTCGTTGATTTTTTAGGAGATACATGAGTGCATGTTTTGATGCACTTTTTTTTTAGGTCTTTTGAAAATCAAATGACTAGTGTTTAGCCATATGGGGCTTTGTTATTTAAAAGAGCATATTATAAAGGAAGAGAAAGCAAAATGCAAAAGGATCCGTTAGGTGAAAACACAATCAAATTTTCAACCTTTCTGTTTCTTTCTTTTTGCGAGATATATTTGGAATCCACCTTGATCGACCCGATACTGCCTCTTACCTTCTGGGAACGTGCAATATCACCAACGCACGGAGCAAACCTAGGTATTCCAGCTCCTGCCCTAGCCCTTACCCTGGGCTGCAGATATTAGCATCTGCCTCCTGCGAGTTCAGTTGTAATCCTCTGTTTTTCCTTTAACATCTCAGGCCACGACTGCACAGTCAACTCCAGCTCCTCCGCTCTTGAAAGAGACGGCCGGGGGGCCTTGGGCTTTCCCGGCGCTGCGCCGTGCTCGCGAGCCGCCCGCCCGCCGGCGGTACGTGCGGGCTGCAGACCCGGCGGCGGGGCCGGCCGCGCGGCGCGCACTAGGACCCAGCGGGGCTCCGGGCCCGGGTGGGAGCCGCGCCGCCGACCCCGGGCGGGCGCCGGGCGCTGGAGCCGGGGTTCCGGCCGCGATCGGCTGCAGCCTCGGCCGGGAGACGGCGCGACCCGGCGGCGGGGCCACCCGCGAGTCCAGCGCCGCCGCAGCCCCCCAATGTGGCCGCGAGGAGCAGCGGGGGGGGCCGGCGATCGAAGGTAACGCAAATGGGGCTCGCTTCCTGCCGCGGGCGCCTGGGCTCGGCTTCAGCATTGTCAGGAGCAGCCCTCCCCGCCCGGCTGCTGCATTTGGGGGGCACTCTCGTGGGGTTCTTCTTTAAGGTCCATCCGGCCCCGTATTTCCACCTGGTGTTCAGATTGATTTATAGATTGCAGCCCAGCCGGGAAAGCTCGAGGAATGGCAAGTTGCATATTTTCATTAGTTTTGTCTCAAAAGTAAGTTCATTAAAAAAAAAAAAAAAAGTTTCCCAGGCATTCGTGGATGGTCGTTTTCAAATATGTATTTAAAAAAAAAAAATAGCAAGCAAATGGCTGTTTTTAAAAATTGTCAAATGATCGGTGTACCCTGTTTATGACTTCTGGGGAAGCCCACTTTTGTGGGCCACCGAGGCGTGACTTTTATTTTCAAGGGACGAACGCGTTAAACGTGGAGTTGGGCTCGGCGGAGTTTACAGCATTGCTGCTGCAACTGTTTTGCTATCAGTTATAAACAGTGTCAAATCCGTGGGCAGTTTCAACCTCTCTGCAAATACTGTAGCTGGTCATCCTGCTATGACATATACAGATGAGAGTTTCCGTTGAGGGCGGTGAAAAAAATATTTCTCTTTTCGGAGAAACATTGTTTTGAGGAGAAAACCGTGATGACGGCTCTGGAAGCTGAGGAGACTATTTTTCATGCTTTGTTTATACTCCGGGGATGACATTTGGGGAAGGGAAACGCAGTTTCTCTCGGCAGCCTTTCAAGGGGGGGGGGGGGGTATTAATTTATTTAACGTATTAGTTTCAATTGGCTGGGCTCGGGGAGCCCTGCGTGACAGGCTGTGCTTAAGGTGACACATTTGCCAGCGCTTGGGACACATGATTGCCAATGTGAGAGGTGCCTCCTTGGGAAGGACTGGTCGCTGGAGGCTCCCGTGTGGAAGGCAGGGTGCGCCGGCTCATTGAGGAAAGAGGGAACCGTTTTCCTTAGCTAAGGAAGACATCCTGTTATATTCCTTTTGTTCCCTGGTTTTCATTGATCGCCAGCTCGGCCTTAGGGAGGAGAGGAGCTCTCATTTGGGGTGCAGAGCTCGAGACTGCACAAATGACTTTTACTCTCCCACTGATTGGCCAGTTAGATTGAGACTTAGGAAAACAGTCACCTCAAACCTGCTTTTAAAACCCAGCCGTAATTTCTGATCAACCTTCTCCTGCACAGATTTCTGCAAGATTTTTTTTTTTAAATGCAATTGCAGTTTTGCTTCAGATATCTTTATGTTTAATTTTCGTTGTTTCTATCCAGATAAAAGTAGGCCATTTTGGTGGCAAATTTCTTTGCAGACGCCGGCTAATAGCTTACGTTTATAGACATATTGCTTGACAATTTTTACAGTGCATTCCCAATTATAGCTCGTCATAAGTTGTAGAACTCAGAGTTGTTCAACTCGGGA